>NW_028145568.1:1285000-1465000 GCF_977016875.1 Pavona decussata
GTCTTTTTTCTCAGCTTGTTTCACGATCCATTCGGTGGTGTTCTTTAGCTGGGTTAGCACATTCCCCTAAACTATACCAAAATGGGGCAAAGCTCACTATTGGGAAGCACGTCATCTATAGTTTTTACCTGATTTGCAAGAAGCGTTTCATCAAGGTGATCCTCAAACAAAAGGGTCAAAGTCAACAGGTCTCAGAGCAGAAATCAACTGAAGTAGCAACGCAATTGTGGAAGTTTTTGGAGGATGCTTTACAAGGTATGTCACAGGATCTGTCGTACCTTAGAGGACTGCAGTATCATTTCTGTGTTGAATGCCCATACTGTGAGCAGAACAATAACAAGTGCAAACACCACAGGAAATTGTCATGCAAACACGAGGACTGCTTACATCTCCTGGAGATGAAGCAAGGCGAGGCATTGATCTGTACTGAGACTGATTGCGATGAAATACTCATAGTTCCTGGAAAGGACAAATGGTTCACCCGAAAAGAGAGCCAGGTAATTTGATACGTTTGTTAATATGTAATTATTTACGGTAAATAATTACATATTAACAAACGTATCATTCACTTCACCTTTAATATTAGTAACCAATAAATTCATATATCCAAGAAAAAAATAAATAAAGAAGGTATTTTTTAAATTTAAAATTTCAGCAAGCAAATCCAGTGAACAAAAGTGTTAAAAACCTTCTCTATGTACTTTTGATATTGTCTTTAAAATAAAATTAATTCATTTCAGAAAGTAACAATTGTCCTAAAGCTGGGTTATCTTTGTTTAAAAACGGTCAATTAGCTTAAGTTCCGCTACATGGGTCTGCACAACAAAATGAATTCAATTGGAAAAGGCTGTAGATCGAGGATGTTTGGTACTGAAATACTCCCTGGTTTGCCTTAGGAATCCAGCTTTGAAGTGAACGGTTTCAACAGCAGATATAAGAAGACTCATTCTAAAGCCGTCGTTACACGTTGAAACTTTTGCTCACAAGTGGTTTCTCAATTTTTATTCGTATCGTAAACGGTAAACAGATTTACCATAATGAGTCCTTAAACTGGCATGTCAGTGCTTTTACAAGCAGATTTGGCAAGGAAAACTTACCCATGTACAACCAGTACCATTGCTCAAACATAAAATTGCTCCTTGAGCTCCAAGAAGAAAGTATCAAGTGATTTCTAGAAGAAAGAAAACACCAAAATCAGTTCGTAGTAATTTTTCCCAGTACACAAGGAAATAACTTAATAAGTATCAGGTATCAGGATGACAGAGTCATCAAAGAAACGTCCCTCGAAATCTTTAAATAATTCAATTTCTAGTACGCCTTTGAAGCCAAGTGCAAAGATGGTTAAAGTTAGTGATGAGAGTGATGTCTCCATCTCAAAATTATTCGAGTTAGTTTCGGATATGAACAAGAAATTGGACAAGCTTGACTGTATCGAGATTCATCTCTCCCGGGTTGATAAGGACATTGCGGATCTAAAGGAATCCGTTTCATTTGAAACATGGCTTAATGAGAATGATTATGATAACTTTGAAATCCCCGGTTATAATGCTCATAAGCTAAACAGGAAAAATAAAGTTGGAGGTGGCATTTGCATTTTCACTAAAGATAACCTAAAAACCAAATTAAGACATGACTTAATTAATGAAACTAGCCTCGATAATTGTGAATCCTTATTTCTTGAAATAGTGAATGCAAAAAATAAAAATGTCATAATTGGTACCATTTACCGTCCACCTAATAATAGGTTTAATGATTTTGAAGGAGACCTTAAAGCAATTCTTTCAAAACTGGATAAATCTGACAAACCTACCTACATTATGGGTGACTTCAATATAGATCTTTTGAAGTATAACAAATGTAGTTTTTCGAATCATTTTTATAACCACTTGGCCTCGTCAGGGTATACACCACTCATTACAAAACCAACACGTGTAACAGAAAGTACCGCTTCTTTGATTGATAACATTTATGCAAACACTCTAAACTTGAATGAACATTTCAATGGTATTTTGTTTAGTGACCTGTCTGATCATCTTCCCATTTTTACTATCACAAATTTCAAGTTAAATCTGGACAATATAAAACCGGACAATAATATCTTTGGAACAAGATTAATAAATAAACGTTCTCTGGAATCTTTCTCCTGTGAACTTCAAAAACGAGATTGGGCGGAAGTATTATCAAAATACGATCCAATAATTTCTTATGATGTCTTTATAAGTGAATTTTTGAAATTATACTGCAAGTGTTTCCCACTTAAGAAACTAAAAATGAGGAATACACGAGGAATTAAAAATCCATGGGCCACTAACGGCTTAATAAAATCATGTAAAACAAAAGAAAAATTATACAAACTTTTTTTAAATAACCCGACTACTGTAAATGAGAAACGGTACAAAGTATATCGTAACAAACTCAATCATTTAATACGAATCTCTAAAAAGCATTATTTTGATAACAAATTTAATCAAGCACAAAATAACTCTAAGTTGACTTGGAATGCTATTAATGAGTTGCTGAGGAAAAATCAATCGAACAAAGTCTTGCCAAATTCATTTATGAAGTTCAAGAAAGCTACATAAAACTTTTAATAGGACAAATTATAGTGTTTATTCAACTTGCAACAAAGTAATTAATACTTGGAATAATATTCCTGCACCTATTAAGCAATCAAATAGTGTTTTTGTTTTCAACAAGAATATGAAAAAGTTTTTGATTTCTGGAGCTTAACGCTTTTGTGGTAATACTGAAATAATGATTAGATTAAGCCTTGGCTACATATAGTTAAGGTATATCGTACAATACCATTAACAAGTAATGTACCGATACCTATAAATTAATTTTAAAGTTATGTATTGTAATAGGGGAACTGCCTTGTAAAAGCCCGCAAGGGTTTCTTCAGTTTCCCTCCCAAATAGTTATGTTATTTTGTCACATTTCACATTGTGAATGATTTCAAATATGGGTAAATAAACAATCAATCAATCAAAAACTTGAAAAGACTGGCCATTGTTTTTCAAGTTGCAATGCAGTTCCATCCTGCAGCCAAAGATAATTAATCCTAGTTACTTTCCACTGATGAATTAATTGTTAACAAAACTGGACTATTGTTTCGATTTTTCAATTCACACAAATATGTTTAATGGCTGTTCAAAATGGCACTACCCCTTTAACAAGCATACGCCAATTTACCAAGTAATTTATGAAAAATTGGCAGCAAATTTAGTGAAAGAACAAAAGACATGCGACACCCATACAATTTCTCCAGTAGAAATGGGGGCACCCAGGAAGGTGTTGGAGGAGAACGAAGAACAATCAAATCCACAAAAAAAAAATCGTTTTAGACGGAAAAACATGTTTATGTTGAAGGGTTATTATTTTTGGCTTCTTTTGTTATATAACAAGGATGTATGTATTTGTTTACTTATTTGCTCACTCACTCACTCACTTAATTACTTTGTTTATTTTATTTGGAAGGTATTGCCCGAGGACCTCGTTTCTTATGAACAGCCTGGTGAGTTATTGTCCTTATTATTTACTACAGTCAACTGAGCTGCCCGAGTTTATTTGAAGCTATTAACAATATTGTCAACACAGGTTGTTCACCCAAAGGTCTTGATAATTTAGTTGACGCCTTGTTTGCAAATGTCTATCATTCATTTGAAGAAATTTCTGGTACAAATTTACAGACTGTTTAACATAATCCTATAACGATTATAACATTTGACTTTTCAGAAGCATTTGAAATTGGAATGGATTAGCTACATGGAATACGTACACTAACTACGCTAGCACTGCCTTACATGTGTAAAAATGGACATTTCAAAGTCTTCGTGAGATCATGTGATTAAGTTGATTCAGTCGTTGTGCACATTTAGACGAGATCCCGATTGGTTAAAGCAAGTAACTAAATAGGCCCATCTACAGGTTCACAGCAGCTTAGATGAAAAAAGGCAGTCAGCAAGAAGAGTCATGAGTTGAGGGATAAAAGGGCCTCTTGTCCGTTTTCTCTAACACTAAGATATTTTCTTACAGCTGCATCAGTTAGGGCTTTCCACATTCGGATTGCAGCTTGAAGTATTTTTCCTGTCTTTGGTGCTGGTCTTTGCGCCAGGTTGAATTGACCTTTGTGGCAAGAAGTTCGTGGTTCAAGATAAACTCTTCACAGACCCTCTGCCATCCGCATTTCTGGGACCGGAAGATAGAATGATTCCCGGTAGCGGGTTTTCTCGCGTTTCAGTAAATAAACTGAGCATGAAAAGTCTCCCCCTAGAGTATCATTTTCCTTTTAATCAGCAGGCTTATTGATGTCCTTAGTCGTTTAAACATTGAAAGTTTTTCTTAAGTTATACATGCATCTACAGGTGCATCTGTTGAAGAGATGAAAGGCACTGCTGCTCCCAAGAGGAGGTTACCAGTTTCCTCTCTCCAGGATTCCAAGCGGAGAAAGGTCATAAACGATACAGGTGAATTTATAAATTCAGCAGGTAGATGCTTAAACGAGATAAGCTACAGGAAAGCCTTTGATAGCCTATTCCACATAACATATTAATTGCAGTCTTGGCCAAAACGACAGATTTCGATCTATGTTTAGCATTACAAGAGTTCTCTAAATTTGTGAACAAACCTGCAAACTAGAAAACATTTAAATAGGGGGAGAGTTGTCTATCTATGTTAAACAAAATAACATTTTACATGAACAGGTGCATTTGTTGATGAGATTCCAGGGTCTACTAGTCAGAAAAGAACGTCACTGTTTTTTGATCCCGAGGGTTTCGCCAAGCGAAGCAAACTCATGGGCGATAGAGGTAAGCATAAAGAGCAAGTTGTAGGTTGACTTGATAGCGTAACCTTTTAGCCACACGAGTTCAAGCTTAATGATTCTCCAGGAATCACACAAGTTCATGCTTAATGATTTTTCAGGAATGTTTTGTATTTTGCTCCTGTTTGTTCCCCCT
Source organism: Pavona decussata (assembly GCF_977016875.1). Lineage (NCBI taxonomy): Eukaryota > Metazoa > Cnidaria > Anthozoa > Scleractinia > Agariciidae > Pavona > Pavona decussata. The sequence continues at coordinate 1,289,959 of NW_028145568.1, forward strand.
GAGAATGTCTTGCAAGCCTCTTCTTTCTGTTTATGATCTATGGGTCCACAAGTGAGCAAAGTACGTGCAACACAGGAGATGAATTGGAACCTCTGAAAGCCCACTTATAAAACCCAGCAAGTGAAACACTCGAAAGGGCGTAACCACTGTCTACAAGTGCATTGTTTTGAAGTTTAACTTGATTATGTTTAGTTTTAGCCACGCTAAATCTGATGGAATATTATTAATAACTATAAAACTTTTGGTATTTGCTAATACTTACAGTCAATCCACATCACGCGTGACTGGTATTTTTGAAATTTGAACGGAGTTTTGAAATTTACACGTCAGTTTCGAACATCGCCAACAAGATTTCAGAGTTCCCAAAGAAATTTCCCTAGTTTATTGACGGTATAAAGCTATGACTTTTTTTACATAACAGCATTAGGAATAACAGTTGTTTCCCATGAGTATTTTGAATATTTTTTCCCGCTAATGCGTCTTTTTCGGAAACATTTCCAGAGAAATCTACAACATTCCATTCAAATGCCGGACATTACAAAGAGGATTTCGAATGTTCATTTCATTCTCAGAAAAGCTGGTCACGCGTGACGTGGATCGACTGTTATATGTTGAATTTTGTTATTATCTGTCATTATCATTGTAATTATTGCGGTGAATGCATTAAACTAAACCAGTAAACTAAACTATAGGCAAGAGAAGTGCCTAGATTCCGGTGGTGGTTAAAGTTGGATGATTTCCGAAGTTTGCGGGAAAAAACAACCATTTCTTAATTGGTGGTAAATGTCAAAAGAAGTCAATAGCTTGGACAATGTTTGGAGTAACTGTTAATGCCCGTGTGCGCTGACGTTTCGTGGAAGGAGAGCTAGTACACTCAATACTTTAACTTGGTTCCAAGTGTGTGCTTTCTCAAAATCAATTCTTGTAATCTTGATGTGTGGCTTAAAACCTAAAGCAGTTTGAATCCTAGGCAAGCCAAAAAGCCAAAGCATTATTGGCAGCACACCTTTTTCACACTGGCAAGGACATCGCTAGCCCTTTCTTTAATTAGAACTGTTATTACCCAACAGGCTCTATAATTTCCCCATTTCATGAAAACCAGACAAACTATAAGGTATTAAACTCGGGGAAAATTTTTGTCCATTTCCCAGCTATATGTTAAAATTGTAGTTGCTTCTCACTTATCATTTAACCCTTTGAGCTTTTCTCCTTCCAAATCATCATTTAACACTGCCGATTTCAAATTGTTATTCACTTTGTTCAGTTTGATTTCAAGAAGCAGGACAGTGCTCAACACTCAAAATACTAAACAAAGGAGCATTCTTCTTGGGTTAGGTTGTACTAAACTTAACTGAAGTGATACAAAACTACTTCAAAGTAGCTTAACCAAATCAAATGTATGCAGCAGTTCCTCAAATAATTTCATGACGACGCCAGACGGCATAAAAATACTCGGAATTCAGACGTTTTCCTCACCTGCGTGTGCAGGAAATTAGTGCAAGGAGATGGCTGACATTTCAGACAAGGAAGTGTATAAATTCAACCTTCTTTGAGTTTGACGGAAACCCTGAGCAGTTGTCCAAGCCCTTCTTATGCTCTCCGGACTTGAGGCCTTTTTTTTTACATCTAGGTCTCGTGTGTTCCTACTTTGCTATCAAACTTGTGAAAATACGAGTTTCCTCTTCCCTCCACTGCTTTATACTGAGGGCCTGTACACGTGAACACGGTAAAACCTTTTCCTTCAACACATTTGTTGCGTTACACCTGACGATTCTCTGTTGTTCTTCCTTGGAACTGTTACGTGCAATTCTGTATGCAATTACGTCCGCAGTTGACAGTGGTGCACTGTGTTTTATTCGCCTTTTAGTATTCCATCTGCTATTCAGAAGAAAAATAATCTAATAGAGTGAGTTCACGATGGCCATGTTGGAGGAGCCAAACAATAGTTGCTTGCACAAAAATAAAGTTTATTTCCCAAATGAAAATCATTCTCTTGTTTCGCTCCTCCAAATATTACCGCCGTGAACACACTCTGTAATGTTTTTATTTTTATAGCAGCTGAACGAATTTTCCTTGGTCTTCAAAAAATGCATGATGATACAATCAAGAACATTAGCAAAGCAAACCTTCCAGAGGAGTTAAAGAAGATTACCTTAAACAAAGGCTTTGTTATTTCTGACAATCAAGGAGAAGGAAATTGTATGTTTTACGCATTGTCAGAACAACTTGACTCGGTGAAAAGAATCCACATCTCTCATGAAGAGTTGAGGCAACGTCTAGTCCAATACCTCAAGCAGAACCCAGCCCTGGTTAGTTGCTGTTACTGATGTCTAACAAGCGTTTGATTGCCTTTTGTAGCGGTGACTCAAAATAAAAAAAAAAACCTGAATTAGGGTCGTTCGTCTATAAAGCCTTTCCTGTTTTAAAAGGAAAGGGTTTACAAAGGAAAAAAAATATTTAGAAAGGATTTAAAACTTAGCGTTTCATTTTATTCAGTGGCATGTTGTTTCGCTTATTTAAGCATTTCTGACCATCTTCTGAAATTTCCGAAAGATATTCTCAAGGTCGTTGAAAGTTTTTGAATTGGTATAAATATGGCTGAACATTTATGTTATTTACCAGATACATTTGAAGCTGAAACAATTTACCGTAACATCGGTCTTCAGGTGTGGAAATTATTCTGCGTGTTGGCCGAGTTTGAAGTTGGCTTACGTGATAATAGAAACCTTTAGATTTGAGTACGCCCAAAAATACTATCGCTCCTTCATGCTTGTTGCTAACCAACAGATAAAGAGAAGCAAAGTCCGTCAGACAAGTGATTATCTAAAGCTTGCGAACTGCCGAGATTCGAAAAGTCGTTGTCGTACTTATGTCAACGACCTTTTTTTGTTCTCTTTCAGTCAGATGGAACAGAACTGTTCAACTTTGTCCATGGATGTTCATCATGGACTGATTACCTGAGAAAGATGTCAGCAGATGGGACATGGGGTGACCACCTTATTCTCCATGCTGCAGCAAACTGTTTTGAAACGTACATTTACGTGATCAGCAGTCTGTCAAATGACATAACCATCAGCCCGGAAGGTGATATTGACAGCAGCGACCGACTTGTGCTCGGGCACTTGCACGAGCATCATTACGTTAGCCTTCGACCCATTAAATCAGGTATAGATTGTATCAACTAATAACAAGTACTAGTATTTATTCGGCAAAGTTTAAGTGCTGAAGCAAGCCACCTTAACAAGCAATTTTATTTCAACGAAGAAATGTTCTGTCCTCTGGAGATTCCTCTGTAAAGATCCGTTAGCATTTCTCTTAAACTTTGGTCCCGTTCATTTTCATCAGACAGCTGAATGAGTGTGTGTGGGAGATTATATGGGCGAGACCAGTGCTGCCGTGCGCGCGACCAACTTTTCTTTGACAATTCTGTATTTGAAAAGTTTTCTGTTGTCGTGTTTACAACAAAATATGTCACGTTTATCCTTGACAAATCTGGATGTTGGAAAACTAGCCTTCCAATATTGGAACAAGTTCACTGAAATCTTGTTCGTCCATGATACGCGAACAAGTCAAAGTTGCCTATCAGCTTGTCAAAGAAAACTTTGCCTTATGTGCGGTCAATTTGTTCTCGGTATAGATATTTTTTAAAGAATTTGTAACTTGCATTATATTGCAGTCGAAGGGCTTAGTGGAAAAAGTGCATATGTCATGATTGGGTCTCAAAATCCAGTTTAAGTGTTTACACGGCTGATTTGAGTTCACCCAAACGTCTATGACTGGCTCTAGTAATTCATAGAAACATGCACAAACTATATTTATTTCTAACCCATGGAAAATGACATTTCCATAAGTGCTCAATAAGTGACTAGGAAATTGACTATCTGTACTTAATAAACAGGAAATAGACCAGGAGGAATTTATTTCTGTGGCTTTATTGCCGAAGGATTTGTCTGAAATATTCAGTGGAAATTGGCTTGTCAGGGAAAAGTCTAGGAAAAGTCAGTGTCTTGCTAGTATTCGTTTCATTTATCAAGGCTTTAATTCACCTGGTACATGAGCGCATAAACTAGACTTTATCAGTATCACGTCCATGTGGAAGTGATCACACTGGCTCGCTTGCTTGCTCTCCAGTTTGTCCATTACATCAGTTTACTTCGTTAACTCATTTATTTATTCACATGCTTATTCACTGATACCTTTGTATTCCTATATTCTCGTACATTTAATTTCTCTGCAAATGTTTACGTAGTCACAATAAGATAAAGGAAGCTCTATTTTCTGCAGTTGCAGTTAAAAAGGGCAGCCCTTCTTATGATGAACTTGAGGAGCTATCAGAGAAAATTCCTGATACTTGGAGGAAGCTGGGACGTCGACTTCACTTTGAGGAAGAAAAGTTGATTTGCTTTCACAAAGAAAATGAAGAAGTGTGCGAGAAAGCATACGCAATGCTGAGGAAGTGGAAACAGTCTGGAGGCTCAGATGTAACTTACCAAGTTTTATATGATGCGTTGTGTCATAAACTTGTTAATCGTAGGGATTTGGCAGAGAAATTTTGTTGCAATGGTTGAGTTAAAGTTTTCGCTAGTGTCTTGGAAATCATTGGAAATGAAGCACTGTTGATAATTCGTCTTCTGCCTTTTAGGTTAGTAGCCGTTATTAAACTGTTGATTGTTTCTGTCGAAGGCCCAACACTTCAACTATACTCAGTCTCAAAACACTCCACTCCCCACCCATGTGCTTTTCGCACCCAACTTTTCACACCCACCAGCACTTAGCCCTACCCCTAGGCCATGTGTCTGCGCCAACCAGTCCACCACTAAGAACATGCAGCTGAGTGGGGAATTCGCCAAAACGTTCCTTCCAAGTCACTATAGCCTAGAAAAAGAACCAAATTGAACTGAAATTACATTCTCAAAAACCCTCCAAACTGTGCTTTTGACACATAACTGCAAGCCGCCCACCGTCAGTTAGCCCCCACCCTGGACAAGGTTACAGGCTAGTGCTTGGCGACAAACCCCGTCAAGTTTCAACCAGGACATTTTGATTTACCATATACCAACTAAGTCTCCCTCGCAGCCGTTCTTAGGGTCGTCACGCAACTCTTAGCGGGGAGGCGCGTTGCGTGATAACCCTGATAACGGCTGCGTAGGAGACCAATACCAACTCAGTGACCTTGGCATTTTACGCAATCTGATTGGTCCTCTATCTCGGAACATTCAAAATTGTCCACCTTCCAAGAGGTTAATAATGCATTTGCTCATGTTTCTGTCGCACTAAAATTTATGAAGATACTCCTAAAACACAAAAGGGATCACTTTCTTTTACTGTTTACCGAGGTAAATCGGCCATATTGGTGTCGATTGATAAATATAAACGAACTAAAAGTTACGAGGCTTGACGATTACCTGAGATTGACTTCATCTTTATTCTAGCGTTTTCAGGCAATTAAAATTAAAACTTGTTGTAACCACTGGGCTTAAACCACTTGTTTAAACAATGGACTTGAATAACTTCTTGGTTTCCTTTTTTAGTTCTTGCATCTGGTTGGCGTGACGTCATTCTGAATATCTTGTTCTCCACTATGTTCCCAACGTCCCTATATGTGGTACGACAACTGGTTGATCTTGACCGTGAATACGTGGTATGACCCAACTGCTCATCCCTGTATGACCCTAGTGACTGCACTTAACGAGTTGGAGGAAGGATCGTAGCAAAGTGCTGTACGCACAAAGCTTTCGTAAAGGTAAAGGAGCAAGGGAACGCGGAGCCAGGCTGACGAAAAGGGTTGTGCTGTCAGATGGAAAAAAACGTTTTATCATTTTGAAGTGTATAGTATCAACAGTGTGATAAACCAGCTTGAGACGGACTTTTCTGAAAAAGTACAACTTTGCTGACAAGTGTGAACATTGGAGACAGAAATTAATAAAATTATTATTATTATTATTATTATTATTATTATTATTATTATTATTATTATTATTATTATTATTATTATTATTATTATTATTATTATTATTATTATTATTATTATATGGCTGGCTCCGCAAGCGGGCAAGATGAGTCAAATCCTGCGCTGTGATTGGCTACCCGAGCGGGCAAGATGGAGCTATCTTGCCCGCTCGGGATTACCCGTTGCCCGTTCGCTTGGCATCGAAAGTTTAATCCCAACAACAGTGCAATCTTTTCTTCTATTTTCTCGTTGTTTTGGGGGAAAACGCTCACTAAAAAGTTCGGTAAACTCTCAACATTTACTTAAACGAAAGGAAAGAGAATGGAATCGTCCTGGTGTAGTGAAAATGTTGTTTCAGCTACAATGAATGTGAGTTGAACCGGTGAGTTGCTCTGCGTGTAGTATTTTAGATAGAGTTGATTTTGTAAAAACAATTGTCTCAAGTCGAGTGTCAAATTGATAAATTCTCTAGATTTGCAATGACGTACTGTATTTAAATCAAAGCGTAGTGGAAGATGCGTTAAGTGTTTAGAGCAGTTCACTTCGTCTCGGTCCATAAAAACGCAAAAAAAAGAACTTGGCCAATATCCAGCCATCTTGACCTCACGCTTGGTCAATAACGCATATTTATTATTATTATTATTATTATTATTATTATTATTATTATTATTATTATTATTATTATTATTATTATTATTATTATAAATATTATTATTACAGCAAGACGTTACAAATTAAGTTTTCACTAATATTTATGATGGCTAAGTGTGGAAGGGTTTTTTAACATTTAAAAGGACAAGACGTTTAGCATTTGGCTTAAATGTGGACCGGTTTCAGTCCTATTCAAGACGGAGTGATGTTTCAGTGGGAGTAATTTAATTAGTCTTACTCAACTTATCGATGGAAGAATGCTTTAAGTGGAAGAACGTAGCTCTTGTTGGTGTCACGGAAACTATGCCCGAGAGCTGTATCAACGGCCAAATTTTAATTTTGTTTTCGTTTGCAGGGGCAGAAAACTGTTGTGGATGAAAATATGAATGGAATTGTTGAATACTCAGAATGAAACAACTGACGAATAGAGAAATCCCAAGACTAGCTTTCCTTTATGGACGTCACCGTCCTAATTTCCACAGTCTCCTGTCTAGCGCGGTATTGCACCCAACCGGAAGTGAAATTCGGCGTTTTTTATACCCCTCAAACACAGGGAAGAAAAATTGATAAGGAATTTTTTTTTCGATTTTCATACGAGACCAGCATGGAGATTAAATCAGGCAAATAAAAAAAATTCTGCCATGTACACTTTAAACATGGACTCAACTTCTTCACTGACGATTTTCGTTGCAGAGTAGATCCAAGGGCAAGGATCTTTGTTGATCTAACGGAAGAAAGGTAAGTTGCATTACTTCTAGCCAGCATCGGACATAGTTGTTTTTAATAATAAAGTTACCATATCTAACAGACATAGTAAAAAGAAATTGGACGAGCCTAAATGTATTAAAAATCTTCTTACCTTTTATTGTTTTCAGTGCCCATGGTTTTCAACAGCTGGAGCATCAAACAAAGAAAACGTTCACGGAATTTATAAATAACTTCATTACAAGTATCGCCTCGTGTTTGATTCCGCCATTTCATTTTGTCTTATAAACGCTGCACTGTGTGGAAAGATCACCTGACCACGAGGTACCTTTCCTCACGTGGTACAAATGGCACGAAACTATGTTGTAACGTAGCAATGATGGTGCAAAAGAAAAGAAGAAAATATATATTTTTTTAAAATATTGACTTGTTACTTGATTTCTGTGTGATTTTAGTGATATGTAAAAAAATTTAACCCCTCGAGATTTTAGCTCGTTACTCGTTTTTCCTGTTTTTTGGGGAATGGAATCTTAATCCCTGAATTCACGAGATTTCTTTTTTTTTTTTTGCTTTCCGAAAAATTCTAGCTGACCTTTTCTTGTGCACTTTTGATGGCGTATTTTCTTTTTCGAAAACAAAAGGGATTAGATTTTCAGCCTCGCAATGATTTCAGGTGACTTTTCGTTAAAGAAAACGCTAGTATTTCTTCTTAATTTATCTTGTGCGGGTGATGTCTTACCGAACAGATATTCCATCGAAACGAACCATTGGATGCCCCTGAAATGTCTGCATATAAGACTTATTAGAAAACACCGCCGACATCTTCCGAATAACTTTACGAGGGTGTGTCAACGCAAGCATTCCTCCAGTTGTGTGATGACAGATTGTAATTTTTGCTTTCTCTTTGCACTTCCTTCTATTCAGTGGGACCAGGCACAATTCTTTCCCCGTTAAAAATACCGTATTTGCTTCAGCAATTTCTAATTCTGGTGATACAGAATGCTTTTCTGCTATTGTCTGCACGTTTTTGGGTTTGATCTCTTGAAGTATTCATTATCATCGATCGGCGCACATCTCCAGTGTTCAGGTGTTTGGCACTGTCCGAATATTCACAATTGGTGTTGGTCTCTTCCAAAGGCAAACGGTTCTTTCTTCTGTTATAGTGCACTATTGTCCAAAGAAGTCATGCATTATCCATCTGTTGTCCGTTTAAGAGGGGATTTGACCTAAATTTGAATGAAATTTGAAGAGGTTTTAAGAAGAAATAGAAGGAAGAAAATGAGTTTTGGAACACTAACAAACAGTTGATGCCCACGCCAACGCAAGAGCACCCCAGGTTGCTAGTGGACTAACTTGGTGTCCGTCTATTAATTATTAACTAGAAATACTAATTTTAAAACTTCACTAAATCTTCAATATTTCTTATTTGTCTTAATTTTACCAATCCTTCTAGGAAAGCTATCTCCTCCCAAGTATACCCAAAAATCACTCCAAAATTCACAAAACACCCCACAACACAGATTCACGGGATGATGATAGAGTTTTCGGATTGCTTGAAACGTGAACGAGATATTTCCATTAAAGCCATGTCAAGTGACGGAAAAATGGTTTAGGTGACCCCCCCCCCCCCCCCTTAACTCCCTCCATCGTCATTCTTGAAGTTGACCCAATTGCAAGATACCCCGCTACTCACCTTACTTCTTTACTTTCACTACGTTTTGGCGTAGTGTTAAAGCGTGTCCAGATACACTGGTACAAGTCGTGTTCGTATTGCAGGCACAATAAGGATGTATAGATGGAAGAGTAGTTATCAACAATAACTAATATTGTACCTTATTTGACTCTTTTTGGGGCAAACAGCAGACGTTCACATGGTAGGCAAAAGGGCTCAGTTCACAAACACTGAATATCTGAAGAAGCGTGTTTCGTTCATTTTGATTCCAAAACGGCCACTGACGTCTGATTTCTAGGTCTTTGTTATAGGAGTTGTTGAGCCTCATGCGTCAGTTATCAGTGTTAGTCATTTTCATAGCACACAAAATAATCCTGATAAAAATTTAAGGCCATGTGAGGCAACTTGTAAAGGTGAATTGTTTTTTTCTTAAAAGCAGAGGGCCGTAGGTTGTAAATTGTTCCTTGCATCACTCATGAACTCTCGGTAGATTGGAATTTAAGGTGGGGGAATCGATTCCTAGTGGATGCATGTCACTCTGATCTTCTCCTTCCTTTCCTAAAGGTTACGAAATATGTCGTTAGAAATGCGAAAAAAGGGTCATTGGGATAGCATTGTCGTAAAACCAACAACAGCTAGCAAATTCAGGGTGGGGGGGGGGGTGGGGGAATTCCCGTTTGTAACACTTTCTACGGTTTAAATTTTCAGCTAAAGCATCCGGGCAGATCAATCTGTATTGGCTTACACTAGAAATAGTGTTCACTAGAGCTGCCCCTGGTTTTGAATAGTTGTTTTTGACGATTTGTATTGAATATAAATATTGTGTATACGACTGTTGTAAATTTGACGTTTCAACTATTCTATTGGAGCTAATATTCATGAAATAGTCAACACATTGCTTTGTAAATCTGACAATGAAATCTATGACAATCATGCAATATTGTATTTCAACATTGTTTGTGTAATATTTGGGGAAAACATGAAAAAAAAACAATGTATCGCTAGAAAATATCATGAATTACAATCTATTTATATACATGTAAACCAGATAATGTAAATCTATTTCAGTCATGTAATATTGTATTTCAACTTTCCAACACCACCTTGCGCGCTTGCTAAAAAATTTCCCGAGACCACCGTGCGCGCCTAGTTTCATCAAATCGGGAAACATTCCCATACTACAAACGCATTTCTTACTTTTTTTTATTAACAGATTCCTTGTATGTATACACGCGGGGGATTCTAGAGTGCCTCGGCCAAAACCCTGCGGGGGCAACTAATACGCCTTTAAAGAAAGGCACAAAATCTTCTGGTAACACAAGAGTGAACATTTTAATTTTTTTTCTTTAGTGTTTTCCTTGGTTACCACTGTCACGAGTTAAAAACACAACTCGAATTCGAACCACGTGTTTGGAACCTGCGGCCCAGCACAGGAAAACGCACGTGACTAAGTAACCGTCGGTTTTACTTCTTATTGGCTGAGAAAGAAGTGATACACAACACAAAGACTGTTCTACAAAATAATGCTTTCTCTTTTATTACCTTATGTCGTTTACAAGAGAAACGAATGAATTTATATAACAAACCAAATGACCGTGAACTGGTCGTCTTGGAGGTTATCCTGAGTATATAATGCCATATATTAAAATATTATTCTTCACAAATGGAATATATAGGTGTCAACGTAATAAATAAATATGTACATCCCATGTATGATCAAAATTTGGGATACAAAATTTTAACAAATTACCAGTAGAGTATGTAATATATATATAAGATTTTAGCAAGACTTCAATTATATTTTTGGGACCATATTTTGGTGTATATTTCTTACTTCTGAGGTGCATTTCTTGCACGTTTTTAGTGAAAGGAAATGGAGAATTTAAATTGCACTATTTAGGCTTTCGTCAGATATTCTTCATCAGAAGGATATTAAAACTCACAAACTACAAGTACAATGCCCTGCGCACAGACGTCTCCTAAGGGAGCTAGCAGTTGTACGCAGAGTAAAGTACAACTACATTTATTACATTTAACTCATTCACTCCGAAGAGGGCTTGATATAAAAACAATTCAAGGAACTGAATAAACAGCAACATTCTAAAGTTCTGAAGTGCTCCCAGTTGAATGGTCACACGGTAGGATTTAATCAAGACTCGCTCAAGTTTTATTCTGGGAGTGTAGGAGTTAAGTGTACCTAAACCAACAGTTACAAAACACAAAAGGTATTCGCGTTACTATTGCTCAACAAAAAGCACATTTATGAAACGAACCGGTTGACAATACGTCAGGGAAACAGCATCGACAAAAGCCCGTTAACACAAGCGATTTTCTAATGTAATTTCCGTCGTGATCTCTTCTTTCTCGACTCACAGTCTGCAACTTCGAATCACGGTTGCAGACACCCTGGCGATTTTCGTGCGATTTGGGTGTGATTTGAGCGAGCTATTGCAGGAGGTTACAACCATGTTCGGACGTTGGCCAATTTTGTTGGGAGGGGGAGTGGAGGGGGGGGGGGGGGGGGGGAATGACTCAAAATTATATTTCAGAGAACCTGCAACAATATCTCGCCGAAGTCGCGCTCAAACCGCACAAAAGTCGCAACAAGTATGCACGAATCATTCAAACATGCAACTTGAAGAACGCGCGAAAACTTGAAGCATCAACATTAAAACGACCTGTGTAGACGGGCTTAAATATGCCAAGTATATACTAGACAAATTGGATGAACTTTTGAGCCTACCGTCGAAATGTTATTAAAAAGAAAAAAAAAGTTGTGCAATATATATTTGCTCTAATCATCTATCTAAGAAAATGCACGACAAATTTGTGACTGCAGCTTAACAGATTACAAATACAGTGGATAAAAGTCCAGTTTTAGTTAACAAAGCGTACAAAATTATTTAAGGTTACAAACAAACTACAAAAATACCAAGTGTAACAGTTTTAACACTTTTATAGAGTAGTTCTCTTTCGTCAGATAGAAAAGACAACTTAATTTACACTTTTTGAAAGTTTTTGGTTCGTTTGTACAACAACAACCGTCAATTAAGCTTTTTCATAGCAACAAAAACAACAACAACAGCGACGAACTACCAACAGACTTGAGACAAAACGGACGCCAATATTTTTTTCAAGCTTTGTGTATTGTGCTCACTTTTTTGACCTTATTTCATGAAGGGAACCGATTTGCCTTCGGTTCTTTCTCCCAGAGCTTGTGAGGAGTATCGACTTCAATCGGCGCCTTTGATTTGTACACGGTCTCACACCCAATGTTCACTGCCATTGGGATTCGCTGGGGACTTCACTTGCTTGGGAAGAAGTGAAGGAAGCCGTTCCCTAAAAGAAAGCAAAAACAAACGATTGGTATAAATTATTCCTTAGTCGAAATGCAGTCAAATGTGGTACAATTTGGCAAATGCTATCATTTAGTAAATAACCCCCTTCACGTGGTTGGTAAATCGGAGAATAAGTACCGAAGATGAAAGATTGTCCGAAAAATGAACAGTTGGCCAACAAGCGAAGCTTCGAGGGCAAATGAGATAATTTGAGGACAAGTTTTCAGCCGATGGCATTATCATCCGATATACCAGCAAGCCGGAAAGGGGTAAAGCGAAAATTGCCTTCTAAGAAAAAACAGGGGATTGCTGTAGTCTAAAAGGGGTTTATTTAAATTGAACCCTCCGATTAATTTCTGGAATGCACGCGTTTTGTTGTAGAGGCGAAAATGGCCAGTGATGGTAACGGCATCATTGCCGGTAAATAAATGCAAGGTTGACCAGTTTACCACAAGAGGCAATTGTGAAAAGCGCGGGGAATGTCGCGTCTGGCAAATCGTTGCAAGTAATTGTCCTGCATGGTTGGCAGAAGTTAAACAACGTGGCTTTCAGAAGCCATAGAAAACCAATCAAAGGATATCCTACCTTAACGCCTTGTGGCTTCTTCTCGAATAAGGACTTCTACCGCGGTAACTGTGAAGGTTTAAGCTTCTAAAGCCCTAGGAATAACAAACCATTTCTTAATAACCTAATCAAAAATACGTGTCTCAAGCTATATAGAGAAAAAAACATTGAAAAAAGGAACACCACCTTAAGCTACAGCAACCAAAAAACGTTTCATGACTTTTTCAATCGTATTGTGTCAGCTGCCGTGTAAATTAATATCCAAATTACAGTTCTCGCATTTTAAGAGTTCCTCTAAGTGCTCTAGACATGGATAAATTAAAGCTTGGAAACCTAATTGACCTAGAAGGCCATTTCCGGGTTGCTTTGAGCTTCATTACGAACGCAAGGCTGAGTGCAAAGCTCTTCACGTGAAAACTAGTTTTGTTTGCATGTGAATGAAAATCATGTGCAAACAAAACTAATTTTCATATGACAAGCTTTGCATTTAGCCTCGCTTTCACAATGAGGTTCACTGCAACTCGGAATTGGCCTATTTTCCCGACTATAAAAAGAGGAAGATGATCGATAAGAAGAATTAGCATTCAGGGCACTCACCTCCACATCTCTTAGAAGGGTTTGAAACTCCTCACTTTCTTCAAGCCACTTAGGAATCTCCGTCGATCCTCCGTCGATAGCCTCCTCGATCCTCTTCCCCAGCTAGGATAACCTTCTAATTCCATCGTTCACTTGTAACTAAAGACACGAAATAAACAAAAATTGTTGGGTTTGCTTCCGTTGTCGTCATTGAAATTCACCGAAACACATCTTTCCATTTTCAACCTCTCGTACTTGAATTTCTCGATTGATCATTTGAAAAATCGACAGCGGGCTTTTTAAATCTCGCTTCCCTCGACGGAAACAGTAATGATAAATTGCTGATTAAAACCACGGTTTCCTTCAAAATACTTCACAAGAAAATCAGCAGTGCTGAGATCACCTTCTTCTTATGCAACTCCAAATTCTTATCACTAACGACAACAACCAACGCAAGAAGAACTGAGAAATACAGTATAAAGCTTAAGAACAGAAGAATTCTCATGAAAGTCAGTTACAAACCTGTTTGGCTCTTGAGGCCTCGAGGTGAAGTTCAAGATCCATCGCTGTTCTGTCGTTTCCCTCCTCTAAATGAGGTATAAGCTGCTGATATTGCTGAATTCCTTGCCATGACATTGGGCGCTGCAGGCAAGAAAATACACAATATTAGCCTAAATAATTATCATGCGATTATCTGCCCAAATATTTCTCGGATAGGATAACCCATGACCCAATGCAAAATGTAGTTGTTAGGTAAAGTAAAGTAAAGACCGTATATAGCTGCACAATCAATGTCTGCCCTAAGATTGTAACTGTGGTAATTGGAATACATGCTGTCCAATTTGAAACATAATCGGATTCAATGAGTCCTTTGACACCCAGATTGGAATCGCACTGCACTCCTACCTAGATAGGTTTGCTCGTCCTTGGGAATCTTTTCATCCCACTTATTTTGAAATTGGACGGCAAACAGTGCTGCTGAATATACCAAGATAAGAATGAAGAAGATTGTACAGTGGATGTTTCGTGCAGCTGGCCTCAGAATCCGTTCACGAAAGTAGAAACCAGTTCAACTTTTTCAACAGTTGCAACAATTGTCTTGCAAAAGCGTTCTCACACAACATAAAATGTTTCGTAAACTCTGCGGAAGCTTTTAACATCCTCTGAAATTGGTTCAGTTAACTTCAATTTCTCATCGGTTCCCAATTTACCTTTTTCCTCCTCATGCTTGTTCGTCCCACGGACATCCTTACAAAAGGACTGACGTCTGTTTTACGAGTGGTGCAGTCTGAGTTACTGCGATTTAGGTTGATGTCATATGACATACGGTTCAGCGGCATCATGGGAAGCTCGTCGTCTTCTCCCTTTAGAAACAATTTAAAATAATTTGAGATAATTTCTTACGTTAAGTGACTGGCTGTCTGACTGACTGATGACTGACGACTGTCTGTCTCGGACTGTCCGACTGACTGGCCCGGAGACCAACCAACCAAACAAGTGGCTGGCTGACTGCTTCATTGATTTTTTTTTTATTGATTTATTGACTGACTAATCGATTGGTTGATGATCAATCGATCGACGTTTTTCGGTGAAATTTGCCTATTTTTTTTAAATAGCCGCTCTCTCCTGTGCTTCAAAAATTTCACCTAATTCCCGCGTTCGAACTAATGAACTAAAACGTGTAATACTTGACCGTATTCTGAAGCGTATTCAAAGAGTTTACAACGGAGAAAAACGGTGCAACATTTTTCAACTTACGTGGATTGGAAACAAGCCCAGTGGTTGTGGATCGGAAAATTTTAGCGTGTACTTTGATTTCGCCAGCTGAGGTCTGGGGCGAGCTACAGGCGATCGTTCAAAGTCGCTGTCTCTATCTTGAAGAGAGCCACCACTGATCACACTATCGCCTTGAGACTGCGCTCTTTCCACCGGCTTTCCAGCGGTATGCTTGCGAATAGGAAGGTTCTCCACAGGATGCTTGGCTTACTGATCTAAAGGGCATGCGCTCGAATGCAGTCGCTGACTCGAGGCTGAACGTCGAGCCCTCACAGCCCTCACAACCACAGTCTATAACAAATTAAGACAAAAATTTAGATTTAGACGATTAAAACGCCATTTTAATGTCTAACCACAGACCACAAACTACAGAGGAAGAAAGAGTCCTGGAACAGCCCCTTCTATTTTTGAACATTAGTATAAGAAACAAATTACCTACTACGATTAAGAAGATGGGCAACTACATGTAGGAAAAGCAACTAATTCTATGCATGGCATTTATTAAATTTTAATTCGAAAACTTGACTGACACTAGCACTAATGACAGAAATGATGAATCAGAGAATTAACTCTACAGTGTTAGTGCTAAAAATAAAAGTTGATCAAATCCGGAGGTCGTAGATTCGATAGCCGCCGAGGTCGAAGGCTTTTTCTTTGCCTCGTGTGACAGACACTGCGGTTTTATTACCTCTTACACTGTTCTTTACCTAGCGAAAATCGCCTGATCGAAGGTTAAGTTGTTCTCTACTTAACGGGTGTTAAGATCTAATACATGAAAGACCAATCGCAGAAATGAACGCAGCGTAAGCAGTTGCGTATGGTCTACCGTCACGAAATCTTCCCGAACAAGATTGGAGGTGAATATTAATTAAAAAGACGTTGATAAATGTATTTTTCAGTGAGTGACACAAGCATACTTGCAAAAAGAACATTCGGGTTCTCCCAATACGATGGCTGAAAAACACATCTACTATTTATTCACCAGGCTTAAAACATAACATCACATTTCTTTCATATAAAAAGAAGTTGTTTTTTCGTTCAATAAAATTTACAACTCGCCCATGAGCTAGGTCGCAAATTGCCCCTTTTTTATTTTCTTTGAATGCACAAGATGCAATAAATAATTATGCAAGGTTTAAAAAAAAGTATCATATCTTGTTTTTCAAAGGAACCACCTTAAGCGTAAGCCTGACGCTGGGCAGTGACAACCTTCTTTCACTGATTGTGATGGTAAGGTCGCCATACATGTTACTCAGGTTCCTTTGAGTGGATTCATGGAGCTGTTTTCGTTTAAAAGACTTTAAACATAACAACTTGATTCATATTAGCACACGTACTTACCAGCTTCTCCATTAAGCATTTTTTCCTTGAGATCTACTGCTGGTTTAACTTTGTCAGATTTAAATAACAGCTTATTAAAATCTCTTGGTTTTTTACGGTTATGCAAGACTTTTAAATAATGATCTCTCATTGACTGCCACGTATGAGTGGTAACCTACAAAATAATGTTAACAAAAACAACAAACATTAAATACAAAAAACTTCAAATGACAAACCAACATGATTTAGTAAACATATAACTTGCACTGGTCGCAAAATCAAGTGGATCTCATCATTTACAATTTTTCTTTTCTTTTGACAAAGTATAATTTATTCAACATTTATCCTGTAAAATCATGTGGCATATTGCCTGATACCTTAGTTGGCTACAATGTAAAAATCAGGTGATATTCTACAAGATTGAGAAAAATAAAATAATGTTTTGTTGTTTAACATGTTGACAACAAAGAAAAGTTGGAGATGGTATTTTTTTTGTTATATTCTTCTCCCAGGCACAATAAATTTACCTGTATCAGAGATTATCATTCAACACATTTTAACACTGCTCAAATACATGTATGGTCACGGGTCACTGGATACTGTATTCATTGTCCAAAGTCAACAGAATTATTCTGCCATAAAGTAATTTTGTGTGTCACGGGGAAATTAATATTTTTGTGACCTCATATGGGAAAACCCTTTCTGTAATAAAACTGTGTTTTTGTTATCAATGTGTTGAATAACAAAACAATTATTCTATTCAACCTTGCATAATATCTTCTGATTTTAGCCAACCTGACCTACACGCACGGCCTTGTGGGCTAAATATCAGGTGATATTCCGGCCAATTTCACCTGATAATATTGTTAAATATACATATTTGTGAAGAGAAGATGAATATTGACAGAATGCAACATGACCATATTCAGTGTTCCAGAAAAGTTCCATCCTTGAGGTTGAAATTTCAATAGAAATATTATTACAGTGCAACTTATGACTTTTTCTATTGCTTCCACCAATTATAATTCAATTTGCAGAGATCGGGAAAAAGTCACATAGGCTAAGTCTTGGAATTAATTTTAAGCCTCCCAATAAAAAAATAGGTAAGTGTACATGTACCTTTTTAGATGAAAGTTTGTGATTTTGTAGGTCATATATTTCACAGCACTTCAATTTTTCTATAAAATGGGTGAGGATTTGGAACTTGGTGAGGAGCCTTCCCGTACAACTTTGTTGCGCACCCCCACCTCACCCTGCTCGCCTAGCAATAAAGATTGACTCTGTACATGCTACCTTGGCTTTTGCTGCCTCCTTGTACAAATTGTTTCCTCTGATGGGATGAAAAGCTTTATGTTCTTTCACAAATAACAAGAGGGCCAAATCTTCATCACGAGTATAAAGTTGTCTTCCACCTCTAGCCGGGCTAAAACAGTAATAAGACATTTCAATTTGGTAAACTATTGCTGCAGTCAGTGTTACAATGAAGCTTACTCTCAGAAGGCAACCTATGTCCATTATGAATGGCCAAGGTTTGGACACAGCCATGGAAACTCACTCCTGCATACTTCTAGCTCTATGCAGGAAGTTTGTTCCATGAACCTAGTTTAATGGCCTAAGCTCCCATGAGTCTCCTGTAGGTCAGTGGTAGAGCATCTGAACTAGTAATCGGAAGGTCTTAGGTTTGACTTCTGATAGGAGTACTCGCATTTAAATAATACATCATTCTCATTCACCACAATATGTTTATACTTTGGCCTTCAGAATGTCCTATCTCAATAAATTGACTAACTTCAAGTCTGGTTCTGGCATCTCATGGCCGACACATTAGGACAATTATGTGACGCGATGTACGATTGTACACTCTTTTTGTTCTTAAGTACAACATGTGTATACATTGGAGGCACGGTGTTGTAGTGGTTATTGTGTAAGACGTTTGATCTGAGGGCTATGGCTGGAAGATCAGGACGTAGCGGTTTAAGGCTACTGTAGGTTGGTCTCTGTATTGCTGTGTTGTTTTGCATTGTTACAGACAAGAAATGTTGTTCCATATTGTCTGTCAAGATTCCCCCAGGTGATCCTACAATGCACTAGCATCCCAACAGTTGTTTCATACTTCAGAATGTGGGTTAAGCTCTGGCCATGTGGGCCACTTAGGATTGAGTGCACCTTAACCTTTCAAACACATACATATACATGTACAGTACCTGTACATGTAAGCAGATTGCCATTTACACAATCATAAAGTTCACACACTGTAAACCTTACGCATTATATGGAAATTGCCTACTTGAGGGGGACAGCTTTCCTCCGTTGCCTTGTAAGCTATTAGTTAAAATGAACGGCAAGACTTCATTGGAACTTACCCTGACACTTTATTAGTCGATGAGCTAATTTTTCCCTCTGGTTTTGAAATTTTGACAGTACCACGTGGGGAGGACTTCAGTCTTCAAAATGAACAGATAAACAAACAAGACATGACTTTGTATTGATTTTACTTTTCAGAGACAGAAATGGGCCCTTTGCAGAAAACGGTCACATGGTACAAAAAACGCCTTGCTGGAGAGCAAGCTACGCAATGGGACATCCAAAACAAAGCGACTTCATCCAGTCAAATTTGAATTTTCTTTGTATTGGATGTCCCAGTGCGTAGCTTGCCATCCAGCAAGGTGTTTTTTGTACCATGTGACCGTTTTCTGCAAAGTGCCCATTGTGTCTTGTCTATAAAAAAATTATAGTGAAATTAAGGTTACCTCTAGAAACTGGGGAAGGGGTGGGGGGCTTATTCACAAGAATTCAAACTGATGCACAGACTTTGAACCTGCCAGCGAATCTTACAGGATACATGTAGCTTGAATGACATTAAACGCTTGAAAAAAATCTTAGTACAGTGCGTCCAAACACAACCAGCATAAATAATTTGTTTATTGGCAACCTGGCATTTTTAACCCAATGGTTATTTCAGCTTGCCAGTACCCTTGCTTTTCTTTCTAAGCTGTTTTTGTTTTAATGTAAATACTTGTAAAAAAAAAAGGTAAATAAAGTGTTGTTGTTAACTAGTAAATGTAAGTCTTGCAATGTTAAAAAGTTAAAGAAAACAAAATGTTAATGTCAGCTACTAAATGATATGTACACTTGACGCATTGAA
The DNA here is from genome assembly GCF_977016875.1 of Pavona decussata. Taxonomy (NCBI): domain Eukaryota; kingdom Metazoa; phylum Cnidaria; class Anthozoa; order Scleractinia; family Agariciidae; genus Pavona; species Pavona decussata. The sequence continues at coordinate 1,309,656 of NW_028145568.1, forward strand.
CAAACCTATATTTTTCCATGTCTTGTAGTTTATTCTGCTTTATGCTGTCAAATATGTAGTCCGTAGAAAGGAAGCCAGACACATTACCACCACCAGCAGGGTCTGCCAACCTAATGATTTAAAAATTCAACAAATTCACACTTTGATGGATTTAAAAATCATAGCACAACAATGACAGTATCTGACTCAAGCAGGGAGATGTTGCTAGGGAGCTGGCCGACAGCGAATTTCATTGCTTGAAAAAGATCTTATAACTGGCTGAAATTCAAACAGAATATGAATACCTGAGGCTTATTTTAAAGGTTTCACAGTCCAAAAGAGCTGGTTGGGTTTATTAATAAGCATGCTGAGGTTTTTTCAGCTTCATCCCCATTCAAGCCTTGAGCTTAGCACTTCCTGTTTCTGAGAGGGCTTCATAATATTAAAATTATGACAAAATTAATTAAGCCAGTATAACTTGATCATGTCAAAGATAACAAAACAAGAGAAAAAGAAAGAGTTTAATATAACTTAGGGTCGATGTTTTTCAAACCAGATAATCATTACCATAATCTGGAACAAAGGAAGCTAGATATCCAATTGGCCTGAATAATTTTACATAAAAAGCAAATTTAAGCCACCGCAAAGTTATACATAAATGTACAATTGTTTTCCAAATATTATTGCAAGCCATCTGGACATTCTGTAATCTGACAATGAGTCTAATAATACAATAAAATTATACATAAATGTGTTTCCATGTCTTGACACGAAAACCTTGTACGGTATTTTACATTGTTGATGAAAACAAGACATTGGCAACAAATAATAAAAATAATATGTATGTACTGCACAAATGTTTGGTTTATAACGGAAAATAGATTTGAGCATTAGCCCTTTGTCAGAGCAAATCATTTTTTTTATATTTGCTCTGACTCTGACAATTTGCTCTGACAAAGAAGTAACACTTGCAACGTCAGCACTGGAATCTCTTTATGGCACTGGCCAATTTACCTTTAGTTCCCAACTCTGTTGATAAACCAATCAATCATTTCTACTCCCCACAACACAGCTCTGCAGTTTCTTTAGAAACTATAACCCCCATTTAATATATATGCAGCCATATTTATATCTATAATGTTTAAAAAGGAAAGCCAAGTCTCCTATACATGTATACATAGCTGGATGTCAAGAAGCCCTCTTTATCAAGATTAAACTGGACTTTTGAAAAGTTGGTCTTTATCAAAGAAGGAAAACCAGAGAACACAGAGAAAAGAGTTTGGAACAAAGCATTGGACTCAACGTGATTTGAGGGGGGACAGGAGTTTATTGCACATATTCAGTTTCAGGTCATTCTAGTATTAAGTACTCATGTAATTTTGACCCTAAAGTGCAGTAATGTGCTATAATAGTGAGATGGGAAGTCACAGAACAGATGTTTGTCCCTTGCAGGATACAGCTATCTTATAAGCAGTTTCCCCTTATGAGACAAAGAAACACTTGGTACACTAAACACTTGGTATAATGTACTTTAACTACAAAAAAAATTAATGTTTGGACTACAATTTTCAGACAATAAACTTTGGTTTAAAAACTTTCAGCCAATTTCCTGGTACATTTTAGAGGTTTTCTCTTGAAATTTTTGGCTTAACACCCTGGGAGGATGCAACACCTGTTTCGTAAATTATGTTAAGTTTACTGAATTCATTTCCGCTTAAGTTCAAACACAACACTCTACAGGATGTATTAATTACAAAGTAATTCCTACATGATTGTACATGTAGTCATGTACATTTTATCTTTGATGTTGCTCCAATGAATTCAGAACTTGCAGTTTCACTTTGAAGAAGTAAATTTGTTACCCTTGTGAATGGAGTCTAATACTGCAGGGATAGGCATACAGTTCATAAGCCCCATTTGTCTTAAAAGTCTTCAAATTGCATTTACCGTATTTGAACATTTCCCTAAATTATAGATAATCAAAAGTGTTCAATGTTTGCACTATGTTTTTATTTGAATGGAAATATTTTTGTACATTTTTGTGTGTGAAAGTTTACTTGTCCCAACTTTTTTTTATTTTTTTTTTTATTAAACTACATGTGTGCATTGGACAAATACCTGTAGAAGAATTAAATATTGTTTGGAAGTATTCATAGCATTCACGTATTACATACATGTATCCAAACACAGGTCCCTGGCATTTATGAAAAATGCAGTTCTGTATTTGTCAATTTTTGATGTAGTATTGCAGTTTTTTCCTGAGTTTTGAGTAACCCCCAAATACCTCCTCCTATACTGTGTACAAGGTATATTGCTGAGTCACGGACTGGAGCTGGGCAACATTGGTTTGCAAGAGGAGCTCTCTTGCCACTGTACCAATACAAGACCACAAGAGACAAACAAAATTCAAGCTGTAAGAGTGCACTGTGCAGCTGGTAATAAACTTTTCACTTACTTGATTGAGTCTGAAAGCACTTTGCTTGAAAGTTCACCTCCTCCATGCTCTTATGGGAAAACAAAAAACAAAAGATCACCAAAGAAAAACTTTGTGTACAAATATTCAGCACCGAAACTATCAAACCTCGGGGTTTTCAAATGCAGTGCATATTACAAGGCAGGTAAGAATTGGTGTTAACTTTAAAAGCATGGTTCATACTGTCTTGTGTGAGTTCAGTGCAGGCTTGTGTAAAACTGTGTAAATAACTGTTCAGATGAGCAGTGCTTTTAATTTTCTGGTGTTTATGTTTATTTCAGACCAGTTCCTACCAGTCACGTAAGGTTCAAACTTGTGAGATAAGAATGAAAGTGTCTCTGAAATAAGCAAAAGCACAACATACTGGTTTAAATGTTTGCGTTTGTGCTTATCAGACAATTATAAATGAGGCTTTCTAGAACTGCTGCCATGAAAAGGTAATTTGAAGGATTCTTTGGGAAGAAGGAGATGACTATTGAAAGTAAAAGCCCGACATATTACTTAAGGTAAAATGGAAAGAAAAAGAAAACAAATTTGCTCACCACAGATCACAAACTTATTGTAAAATACAGTCAACTATCACCTTGCTGGCACCTTGCTATTGTACAGACACTCTGATAAGACGGACGGCAGCTAAATCCCCAGCAAAAAAATAAATTACATGTATTTGACTGAAATAAATTCCCGCTATTTAAGAACTCTCACTATTAAGGTCATTCCCCTGTTTTGCAATGCGCACAATGGCAAAATAAAACATTACGCTCATTTCTAGCTAACTACTGAGTATCACTCAATCTGACTTGTATCTAACAACAAAATTCTTAATTTGCATTTTGCGCGGAAACAAAGGTGTTTTCATAAGACACGCCCCAGTACCTTCGCGGAGAAACCAGTTTTGAAGCTCGATTTACCACTGCTTTGTGAAATATCTGTAAAACCAACCCGGTGAACCTATTTTCTCTTTTCAGATTTCTAACCACAATATCATTTGCCAACTACCGTGAAATTTAAGGAAAATACTAGTGTTAGAAATATCAAATTTTGCGCCTAATATCTAGCTAATGGACATTTTGGCCAACCTTCAGAGGTAAGGTTAGATTATTTTGTTGAATATCTCAGTAGTACTGGTTAGGGATGGTTTTCAAACAGATTTCACATTGAAAATGATTTATGAACAGGGAAAAATTTCTATGAAATGAGCGGTTAACTGTTCCCTTCAGAAAATAATTCCTGTTTTTGGCAAATGCTCTATTATAGTCCTTTTTGTCCAAACATGCAGAAATTACCATATTTCAATGCTTCGTTGCTGAAGAACAAGCATGGTGACCCCCTCTTTTTATTTCATTTTTGCAGTTTACATATAGTGAACCACACATGGGCAAAGTTTGGAAAAAATCTGAGTGTAGGTTCTATTTTAGGGGAATGACCTTAAGGACATTAAGTTGCAGTCCCGAGGGAGCATGCAATAAAGGAAGTTGCCTGTGCATATAAGTTATTAGAATAGTTCTCTTGTGTAAGGCTTAGTTTTAAACTTGCTATCTACATGCTTACATCACTGCTGGGGTATCCAGTCTACGGCAATCGTGATCAGAAACCCAATTGATCAATCAATAAAATTAGTTGATTGGTATTGGGCAATCGATGGCTAATCAACAGTCACACAAAAACTGTTCATTGATTGGTACGATTGGCAAAGCAAGTAGAACACAGTTTTCTCAACTTCTTACATATGCACATGATTTGCCATGTGCCTGCTATTAAAAGCCTTCAGAAATGACAGGAGAGCAAGAGGAAAAAAAACATCGGTTTAAGTGCACAAGAAGTAAAACTACAATTTTCTTCATTTGCTAGAGTTTTTCTGTCAAGGTACTATGTGGCCACTTTCCTTTTTTTAAAGTTTGTAAAAATTTCATAATAGGACAAAAAAGGAGAGAAAATCAGTCCGGATTTTGAGGTGAATTTGGGTATAGTAATACCTAATCATACCGTTTTGGTACACTTTAGCGACATATCAGGCTTGTTTGGTCTCGCCATGGGTATTTTGGCCCAACTGCAGCTCACCAAAATATGAACCATGGTTCAACCAAACTCGTCTGATATGCCACTGGAAGATACCAAAAAAGGTCAATGAGGTATAAGTATACTTAATTGCCATTGATTATGAATTTCACCAATTGGATACCCCGCGATCACCACACTGCAGGCCTTTGTGACCAGGTTAACAAATGCATGACATTGCAAATATTTTGTCATAGTTTTAGGATTACATTCTGTAGAAACTATTTCCTATGCTAATCAAATCAGCCTACACACAGGACTACATCACAAATTTCCTTTATGTCACACTACCACTCCTTGCATCAAAATCATAAGAATTCCCTGCCATTGTTCGATTCCTTATAAAAAAAAAGTGCAGTTAGTTACTTTAATTCAGTAGTTCAAGTGTTCAAGACCTGCACTTACAAGCTCAGAACCTCTTGGTCAAGAAAAGTAACTCCAGTAACCTTAAGTTGGTGAATCACTTCACTTAGGATTTGCTTGCAATCACCCCTTCTTTATTTGCTTTTGTAAATTCCTGCATATTAAATAAATAGGTCTTATCACGGTTTTCGACGCCATTTTGACGAGTAGGCAAACACGTCTGAAATTACAGTGTTTGTATGGGAATCCGATGTCAAATAATTTTCATAAAACATGGCTTCTGAAAAATTCATGAATTGGAAACTTTTAGCACTAGTAAAAGGATTTTAAGAAAAAAAATTGGAGCGATGTAGGTGTGCCAGAAAGCGTCCAGTTGTGTTTTGAACTTTCCATACATTTGTCTGTATTTTTTCCCGCGAACTATTTTTAGTAGCAGTTCACGGCTGGTTTGCTGTACAGACAAATGTATGGAAAATTCAAAACACAACTGGACGCTTTCTAGCACAGCTACATCCCTCCAATTTTTTTTCTTAAAATCCTTTTACTAATGCTAAAAGTTTCCAATTCATGAATTTTTCAGAAGCGATGTTTTATGAAAATTATTTGACATCGGATTTCCATACAAACACTGTTATTTCAGACGTGTTTGCCTACTCATCAAAATGGCGTCGAAAACCGTGATAAGGCCTATTCTATTGTGGCTACAAGTCTGTTTCGTTGTTCAAATAACAACACCAGAACCTGCCTCGGTCACACCTTTATCCCTTGCTACTTTCAAAAAAGTTAAAATAACTCCTTTTAAATAATTATCAATCTTTAACAGTTGTAATTGTGGATTTTTTATGTGTTGACCCACATTTATACATGTATATAGCGGGATAATGATACCTTGAATCTTGAGGGAAAGCCTAATTATTCATAAGCATTGTTGTTCCCTTTAGGCTTTGCCGCCATTTTACCTTGCTTTGCTTTGTTTGTAAATTTATGTTTCATAAAACTGTATAAGGTAAGCTTATAGATGTAAAATATGGCAAAATAAAATGAAAATAGTTTTAAAAAAACTCCGAGTATTTGATTCGTTCGCGCAAGATCGATCAAAGCTCTTTAATACTAGCTTGTTAGGTCTACAAGCTTGTAAAACCGCTAAATGTACATACATGTAAGGTTCCAGGAAAGCTTAAGTTACATTTAAACTTTGGCTTATTTCTCATAGGTGTCTCTAATTAGTTTACTACTAGTTAAAACTTCAATACCGTACTTGTAAACCTGACGCTAATATATGACAAACCAAGTTCAATTCTTGTTTGTTTGTCTGAATAACAAGGCATTCAAGAATCTCTTACGCGTATCAGTGGCCGTAGCTTGGTTTTCATAGCTGATGGTGTCATGTAAAAGAGCATTGGTGAGCCATCTTCAGACAAAAACAGCGTAGAGCACTTTGGAAACTCTTCTTTGCGGTTGTCCGCCATTTTTGATGTTTCGGGCTTCGCGCGTTTAAGTGATGCCGTTATGTATGCCACATGAGACGTCCCACGCAAGCTGATATCTTCCCCCAGTCCTCCTCCAGTCCCCTGCCGCTTCAAAATTGCGTCATACATGCCACATAAGACGTCTCACAAAGCTCATACGCCACCCACACCCCTCCCGGGCATTTATCATCATCATTTTCCTTTCGGACAATTGCAAATACTAAGGTGGGGTTAGCTAATTTTTCCAAAAACCTCATGGTATCGTTTAGACAAGGGTACCAATACCAGGACAAGGCCAGAATTAGGTTTTCTTCCCAACAAGTTAGTATAGTAGCAGAAAAATAAATTGTTGAATTGATATTAGACTTCACAACATCATCAAAACCAGAGGTTTTAGGGAAGGTCCGTTTTTAGTTTAAGGGGTTACGGAGGGGAGGGCCATAAAAAAAAGAAAGAATTTGGGAACGTTGGGGACCGTCAAGAAGGTAAGGTAGGTCAAGACTTCTGAAAATCACACCGATGCCATAGATCGCATTTTTATGCTACCTACTAGTCCCTTACAGAAGCTTACGTTCATTCGTTCGTTCGTTCGTTCGTTCCTTCCTTCCTTCGTTCCTTCCTTCCTAGGCTTTCCCTCCTTTCTTCATTCATTCATTCATTCATTCATTCATTCATTCACTCACTCACTCACTCACTCACTCACTCACTCACTCACTCACTCACTCACTCACTCACTCACTCACTCTCACTCACTCACTGACTCACTGACTCACTCACTCACTCACTCATTCATTCATTCATTCATTCATTCATTCATTCATTCATTCATTCATTCATTCATTCATTCACTCACTCACTCACTCACTCATTCATTCATTCATTCATTCATTCATTCATTCACTCACTCACTCACTCACTCACTCACTCTCACTGACTCACTGACTCACTGACTCACTGACTCACTGACTCACTGACTCACTCACGCACTCACTTTCATTCATTCATTCATTCATTCATTCATTCATTCATTCATTCACTCACTCACTCACTCACTCACTCACTCTCACTGACTCACTGACTCACTAACTCACTGACTCACTGACTCACTGACTCACTGACTCACTCACGCACTCACTTTCATTCATTCATTCATTCATTCATTCATTCATTCATTCATTCATTCATTCATTCATTCATTTTCTGCATCTCAGTCACAATTGATGTTGACAATGATTCCCCTTTCCACTACATCACTTTCTGAGTCCGAAATCAAAGTTTCTCCATCAAGTGGATTCCCTTGCTCCATGCCTGAAAATATCCGGCTACGGATATGTGCCTTTATTGGTGTCAAGTCCTTCTTTTGTCCTCCATGGTTTGCCAAGTACAATGACATTTGAGTGCATGAACTTTAAACGATGCACGATATTCGGCCAGAATAAAAGTATCCGTATTATCCGGGTGTTCGTAAATGGGCCGTTTCAGAAAGAAACATCATGGACACATGTTTTATCGATACAAAGACTAAAGCAGACATTTTTAGGGCAACAAGAGGTTGTTTACAGTAACAGTAACTGTAACTGTAAGACGTTCAAATTAAAGAAAGGCCTTATGCTCGTTTATCATAGTTTAGCGATCTCGGACTAGCGGCAAGCAAAGGACGTCAAAGAGGAAGAAGGCTACAAGCGATGACTGCAGCAATTTGGCCAAGGAAGTAAGACTTTTGTCTAGGCATAGGAGGCAGAAAATTTTATTAAAGGACTACAGTACAGGGGTCAAACACCGGAAGAAAGACAGACCTGATCAAATATATCACACTATTTTGCTACTGTATTTTTTGCCATTATTTGAACAGGTACAATGTCTACAATTAGCACATAATTGTGAAAATGAAAAAAAGACAGTGCGCAGAAAACCGGTGTCCGTAAAGCAGGGTTGACAATGTAGGAGAGTTTGTCACTCGGGACACAGAAACACGTCCTTTTGTTTGTAATAACCGGTGTCCGTATTAAGAGGGTTAATTTTAGGGAAAATATACGAGCTTTTCGTCGGGACAAACGAAACTGTCCGTAATGTTCGGGTGTTCGTATTTAGCGGTTGTCCCTAGAGCGGGATTCCCACCGTAGATTTGCCCTTTGGTTCTGGAACTGGCCAGCCGAGGGCTTCGTCTTCTCGTCTAGCTGTTTGGTATGCCTCGTCGGAGGACTGATACAACTACTAGAAACTTACGTGTCTCCTTCGAACTCCTCACATTCACCATAATCGCATTACACTCCCTTCCCACCTCGGTCGGGGAAGGGCACTCTTTTCCCTCCTCTCCCTTCTGTTATAAGGGCCTAATACTCAAGTTAGCTCTTCGGTAGCCTCGTAGTATCTATCATAAGAAGTCTCATGAAGGGAATGAAAGTGATTTCAAAGAATGCTCGAAACGGTAAATAAGCTACAATACACAATACCGCTTGCACTCAAAGTTGGGCTGCCTGTGGTCTAAACGACTATACTCGAACAGGACCCACCAAACCTCAAAATAGATGGTGGCCTCTGCCTGCACCTCCCTTTCACAACCTCAAAAATTGTGTCTTTATTGTATAGCCACCCCTCTATCAAGCGATAAAAAATGACATTGGGATTCAAACCTCACTTTTCTTATTTCTCTGAATATTTCTGTGTCAACTCAAATTTTAAAGCCAATAAAATTTTGTCGGCAATGCACACGGGATAGGTGGTGTGTTCGATAATCCCCCTACCCCAGACAAGGTGAGTCCTTTTCGAACAAATTTGTTATTACCAGTTCCCTTATAGCCCAATTTCGGTATATTAAAATTCAGGCTGAAACAATAAACATCACTGTGAGGGGTATCGAATGGTCCCATTCAATTTAAAACTGCTCGCAAAATTTGGCCTTTGCTCGAATTGCTCGTAAAAATTACACGGGTGCTCGCTTGCTCGTGCTCGCAAAATTTTTCCAATTGCTCGCATGCTCGCATTCTCGTTAACATGTGCTCGGTTGCTCGAAATTTCGTTAATCCTGCATCCAGTTATTTTTTATACATATATAAACGATAAATCAGTTATGATACGGTTAAAACAAAAAAGGTTTAAACATCCTTACCTCTGGCTTCAGTCTTTCTTCAACAGTTCAGCCTGTAACTATTGTTCTGTCTTGGAGGTGTCAGCCACATTATTAGCTATTACTTGACGCAAAACAAGGTATCCTATAAATAAAAGAGAGATTTCGGCTAGCGGAAAACTTACGAAGTGCTCGCTGCTCGCCATCTGTATATTTCTAAAGTGCTCGCTGCTCGCCATCTGTATTTTCTAAAGTGTTCGCTGCTCGCAAGAAAAAATTGACAACTGCTCGTGCTCGCACAAATAAACACACTGCTCGCATGCCCGCAAATGCTCGCAAAGACCATTCGATACCCCTACTGTGAGGCTCTGGGGAATAAATTGTAGAGGTAATATGGGTTTATTCCCCGGAGCCTCGCAGTGATGTTTATTTTTTCAGGCTGAATTTTAATATATCGAAATTAGGCTATTTTCACATTGCATTGTATTGTAATCTCATACCAAGATTTTCTCACTCTACACTCAGATCTTTTTGTCAGCGGTCGCCTCGCCAACCAATGAAAAAGCCGCGCTGGCTCTGGGGACGAGAATGAGGGATTCGTCTGAAGGCTGGAAGGCGTCATAACGCGTCATCACTTGTGCGAGCAAACAGATTGGAATACTGTACAAAAGCCTCTTCAAAACAGTTGGTCTACTAGTCAGCGGATTCCTTTTTGTTGAGGTGAGAAAATTTGTGACGTAAACTAGGACGTTCTGTGCAAATTGTTGTCAAATGTCCGAGCAAATGTGCAGTTATAGCGGCTGATTGCTTTTACTGTCAAACTAAGCAAACTGTGAACACAAGAAATATTTTTGGAATGTTCATTGTGTTTGCAAAGAAAACCAATTAGATTCGAGAAGGAAAACCACAAGCTGTGAAGGTAATTGTTTTTTGTGGTTTGTGTGTTTTTTTTTCTTGTGGTTGATTTTCCCTCTGATTGGTCACGGAACAATAGGCGGTTTTCATAATTTGACAGTAATTTCCGCATGTTTTGATTAAGAGAAGCAACAGCCGAAAATACATCTGTGTTCACAGGCTACATAACTCGTGCGTGTCATTGATAGTCAAAGAGTTAAGTTAATGTCAGCTTAACTCGCTTAAAGTTAGTTTGTTTACACAGAGTGTAATGGAGGGATTGCGTCGAATTATAGTAACGCTTTACGTGACAGCGATGGCACGAACGGCGAAGGAATGTTTGGAATCTCTTTTTCAACCACAGATAATTGGTTTTATCGAAAGCTGGATCATTGTCTAATGCAATTCCAGGGACTTGATTGGCTTAGCTGCCACGGTATATGAGCCATGATGATGATAGATTGCCTCGTTGGCTGTCTATCATGCAAATGATATTAAACAATATTTCCTAATAATATTTTACTGCAGATATCCTTTCAGGTCTTAAAAAAATCATTTCCTTTTGCTGATATGGCTTACTTTCCAAAGAAAAAAGGTTGCTGGCTTGTAGTGTGGGTTTTGTTTTGCGTATGCGGTATGAGCTCATTAATTAAGAGACACGTCAATCGAGAAAATTGACTTCCAAAAGATGACAGCAGTCTCAAGGTTTTGCGCCGGAGCAATTTAGTTCGAGAACGACAAGAAACAGACGAGGAAAGTTTCAAAACTTTTTCCGCTTAGTGTCCGACCTACATGTAATAGGAGTGGTTAGAAAATGTGATTAAAAACGACAAAAAATCAACATATTTTCTAGTTTCCTCATTGAGTCATGAGGGCCTGTGTCTGTGGAGCCACTTCTGCTTAAAGAGCTTCTCTTTTCTGCTTGTTGTGTATCTGGCTCAGCTAGGAAGACTTTCATTAAGAAAATGATCCAGGTGCTCAGCAACAAGATGACATGGTGGGACCACTAGGAACTAGGAATTCCTTGTCATATTTTCCTAGTGATGGATTGTACACAACTGCAAGTTTTGCTATCATGCCACCGTCAGTTTTTCAACAAGAAGACTTGACAAGTGTTAGGAGAGCTTAAGCAATAACCGCGAATTTAAGGCCTAGTTCATACGTCGCATTTCAGTAGAACATAATGCAGACGAAGTTAGTACAAGAAATTAAAATCGTCAGTAAAACGACGTATAAAACCGTTCGTGGAATTCAATAGGCCTTATCACGGTTTTCGACGCCATTTTGACGAGTAGTAGAGTACGATATTTTATGAACATTATTTGACATCGGATTTCTATACAAACACTGTTATTTCTAGACGTGTTTGCCTACTCATCAAAATGGTGTCGAAAACCGTGATAAGGCCTATTCGTCCAGAGGTTTTAACACTGGAGCAGACGGATAAAATGTCTGGAAAGCGTGTGACGTCGTAGTTCAGACGCATCGAATGAATAAATTTGAAAATACATTAACGTAATATCGATTTGTCGTTTTTTTGAATCTGGAATCGTCGTAGGTTCTCCACACCAAGTTTCACCATCCTATGTTAATTAATATTCACGTCGATTAAATTTAATTCGTCGTCTAAATCAAATCTCTATTATCGTCGTCTTACAGACGACGTCAATTCGAATTAAATTCGTCTGAATTATTTTCGACGTATGAACTAGGCCTTCTGTGCTGGTGCGATTGAGAAAGTTAAAATTAATAAAAATAGGTCAATTATGCATTTAGCTTAGATTAAGGAATTTAGGTTTTGGAACTTTGACTCCTTAATTGTCATTTGAGTTGAATTATAGTTTCTATAAATAATCCGCACATTGACGCTTTGGTCTTTCCAGCCCCGTTTTTCAGACTCACTTCAATGAATACGTCGCTTCATTATATTTACATTTTAAAAGTCGCATTCAGCCGTAAAGGGATCCTGCCAATTTTGCTTTGTTTTCATCATTTAATAAGCGATAATCGCACGCTTTTCGGAGCGCTGAATTCGCGCTGAAATACATGTTTATGCCTTGTTATCGTTACTTAAAATACTATTTCGCCAAATAGTACTGTACTTAGATTAATCAATCTACCTTAATTAGTGTCCTTTTAAAACCGTGCGGTGCCTATTCAATTCGACACCTCAGCAAAATTAAATACGTTCTAAGTTAATTACAGTCGAACCCTCCACTTTTCAAGTTTTGTCAACACAAGAGCTGTTAATTTGCTTTTTGGTGTTAACTCTGTTCAGCTGAGCAATCAGGTTTAAAATATGAATGGTTTTACCGAAACTTCAAATATGCAGTTTTTATAACGGTAGAAAACTATTTAATTAAACGATAGTATGTGTTTCAACAGCTGCTCGCTAACCTTGTAATTCCGTTTATACTTCACTAGTACATGCTCCAAGAACCCCTTGCTGTCTTTGCAGCTCTTGCAGTTTATTGTTTTAAGAAATTTTCAATTAAGGTTACTTTGAAAATAACCGTATGAACAATACGGCTTCTTATGTTAAAATTATATTTTGTAATTTACATCTGACCTTTTCTCAAGGACTATAAATAGGGTTTTCCGATTTAGCGGAAGTTCGCGGAAGTTCGCCGGATCTATTTTTCCGAATAGCGAAAATTGACTAATCGAAAAGTCATTACCATGTACTAAAGAAACTCGCCGGTTACGATGAAGTCATGAGCACTCTCACCTTATAGCACTTAAATTAACACCGAATGAATGTTTATTATCTATCCTGAATATTTTTCTCGTGCAACAGCAAGTTTGTGATTATCGGATACTCGTTCGGTTGATAACAGAGACTATGAAGTTTTTGTCAGTGAATGTGTTTATTTTCGTACAAGTACAATCATTAAAAGCTAACATTCTTTTAACCCAGATGTGATACATGTTCACTACCTGGATGAAAACTTCCTGCGCATTCTACAGTCTGTTCTACAGGCGCCTTAGCCGGTGTATGATTAATTTTCTCCTGTTTGATAGGAAACCACAAGTGCAAACGACAAAAGGCAAAAAAGAACGCTTGTGCCTAAATATTGAATTGATAGATGCATAGACTTTCTGAAATCCAATTGAGTGTTCAATTTGAATTCTCAATGAGCGGAGAGCCCTATTTGCCTGCAACTGTCTTCTATTTCGCGCAATCCGTCTGGGAACTATCAGAGGCACCCTCGCAGCGTAACCTCCGTCGGCAAGAAGCCGTGCTCTACGGGGTAAACCTCTAGCTCTGCCACGTCCAATCTGAGGAAGGCTCCGGTAACATTGGGCATCATTCATGTGCCCTGGAAACCTGAAAGGTACAAAAACGGTGGCGATAAGTCACCTATCTGACAAAAACAGAACTGTTCAAGGTATGCAGAGCTAGGACTAATACTATACCCTGTAACGAGAAGGACGATAAGGCCATCGGCGTCCACAACTATCTGCGATGAAATAAAGTGGCATCGTTTATCTCCGCGGTAAAATTCAGCTTGAATTGGTCCCTAAGGACGGCGAATCCGGTGAATAGTTCCGTCAATCATACCCACGGCGTTTGGAAAGCTCGGAAATGTGTCTAAAAATTGGTTCCATTGTCGAATCGAGTGCCATTTTATGTATCGATTGTAATTTGTAAACAGAATAGGTACAACGTGGTAAATCTCCTCGGCTACGGTGCTTTTAGAAATGTCGAATACATATGCAAGAACGTGGAACTTTAAGTATTGGCGAAGCCAAATAAACACAAGTAGCACTCTGTTGGGCACATCGAGAATGCAGCGTCGTCTCCTGTCCGTTCGCGGCGTTCGAGGCCATTGTCTTGGTAAAGTTACCTCTCTGTATATTTTTTCAACGACTTCTTCCAAAGTTTCTGGTGTCTCGCCCGTCATGTACCAAAATATTACAGGGTTGAGCTGTAAAGCTCGCCACACGTCTCTTCCTCTTGACCTCTTTCCATGGAAATACGGAAACAAGACCATAACTAGGTGAGTATAAGTATTGTGTGCTTCGGGAGCGGAAAGAGCTGAAGACCAGAAACACTGGTGGTGGAAGAACACTAGGCGTTTGATCTTGAGTCACATTTACCAAACAAGAAGCCAAATAAATCGAGGAAACGATAATGGAGTAGGCATTTAAAAGAAATATTGGGGGAGGAGGTGGGAAGTTTTCTTTGGGCATTCCTATTTCTTGGGAAAACAACCGACACAAGTCTGTCCTTTTAGCCAGTCAGCAAAACATGTTTATAACAAGCATCTGTCTCCCCCAGTATCTTAGAATTTCATATTCAAAATGGTTTTATTACGCTGACCAAATCACACTCCATGTTGTAAAAGTATGAGACATTTTTATTAAAAAAAGATGCGTCAAAAGGACGTTCTTACCTTATGTGCTAAAAACAAATGAGAATGTTGTTTGTTCGAAGCAAAACAAATACTTTGTAATTTTTCACACTCTCAACAATAGACATATTTTTCACTCTTTGAAGGAGGGCGGATACCAGACAAACTAGCGAGAAGCAAGGAGATTGCCACCTATATGACAACGACAAATAAAAATTTGAATGTTGTTTATTACAATATTCGTTATATATAAGCCCAAACTTTGTGGTTTTTTGCACTCACAACAATGGACTGGAAGGATAACATATTTTTAAGGGCAGCATTTGGCGGAGAGATTGAGATGCCCGCCAGCCCTAGAACGAGTACCTCTTCAACAACCTCTTCCAGTACTGACACTTCTAAATCTACACGAAATGGCAAGGCGCTAAGAAAACACTAAGCACCACACAAGAAGTATAGCAAATTGGATAACCGCTTGATTATCAGAGCAGTTGAACTGATCGGACGGGACTGGAGAGCGGTGTTGGCTTTTTTAAAACGAAACTGGGAAGTCCGTGGAGAGGAAGGAGAGCTTTACCGCGATTGTGATATTGGTGACAGGAGTATACAGGATCGACTACGGAAACGAGCCGCAACCGTTCTAGGCAAGGACAGCAAGGCAAATGATAGGTGAGTACAAGGGAACATTGGAGTTGAAATTTTGGATCACTGGTGTGGACTAGTTTATTTGGGGTTGAAAATCCGTTGGCCGTTAGACTCAAGTCTAGTTTTTGCCTATAGGACGTTTTGGGGGTTTAAAATTTGTATTCGTAGGCGCATTTTCTTCGCCATTATACCTGAGTACCCCCTTAGGGTACGAACTATGTTAGTTTACGATGTAAACTCGTTTTCATTAACACGCTAAGGGAAATTTCTTTCTTTTCGTATTTTCCAGGGATGATGAAGCTTCGTGTATAGATGATGAATTTAATACGGTAGATGATATTTTGCGAGGCCCCCAGCTGAAAAACCCTGCTTCAGAAGAGAAGGAATCCACCACAGATATCAACGATGAGATAGACAAAATAGTAACCAAGGTTAACCTGAGGGATACCAAATATCGCCTGGATGCAGCTGAACAGGTTGATGTGGCAAGCGCCGCAGATGTTATGGAGAAGATAAAGAAAAGGGCCAAAAGTGACCGAGAAGAACGTGGTAAAAAAAAAAGGAAAAGGGCAACAACGGTCACCGACAGGATTGACGGCGTACTGGAACAGTTGCCTCAATTTCTGGCCACAGCAAACAGTGCAGCCGAAGCACGTACTAGAGCCCTAGCCAAATGGGAAAAAAAGTTTTGTCTGGCCAGTTCATCAGATTCTGACTGATTTTTTTTAAACGTAATAAAAATACGAAATGTAAGTTGAATTCGTGTTTGTGTCACCGATATTATAAAAAAAAACTGATTCAAGGTCATGTTCTGTCATAAGAGAATAAATAAAATATTGAGTGGCTGCAAAAATGTAGTCTCAGTGGATAGTAAATCAAAATGCATGCTTTTATAATTTTAAAAGAGTTTGACGGGAATCTTACGTTGCGAACGGTTATTCAGAGTAAATTTCCCCGAGTTAAAGTTTGCTATTAGTCTAACGGTATTGTTGTATATGGCGCAATGATTTGGTCATTTAGCCATTTTAATAAATCATTAACATTTTGACACCGGATGTAATTCCGGGTGGACATAATTTCTGTTACTCTTTTCAGAACAGGCGCAAATTTTCGAGGAATTTTATTGCATCTTTGGAATGTAGAACATCGACAATATTCACTCCGGACGTGTGCATGGTGAACATTAATTTGCAAAAATTAGCAAAGCGTTGAATGTAGTATCGGGGAGTTTTTACTCGTTCTTAGGCTACAATAGTCGTGACAAATCTTGAAACACGGGTGATTTTCCCCTTCCCCAATGTTGATTTGGGTATTGCAGTCATCTCAGTGCTCCAAAATACGCTTGGCTCAACATTGGGGAAGAAGAGGGGCAGATTTGAGTGAGAGCAAAAGTGAGAAGAGTGAATGTAAGAAATTTTTGAAAAAAATTCATGAAGAACAGGCTCTGTTTCAACGATTTGTGACAAGTATTTATGTTATGAGGTCAAAAAAGAATTTTGTCGAGCCGTTGGAGAGATATACAGGAAAGCAGTAAAAGTCAAAATTCATTATTATTTTTCTTGTCACGGTGATATCGATTTTACCTCAAACTGGATTTTGACAAACTGCAGTTCACAGTTACTTAGTGGTGAAAATTTGATAGTGACTGGACAAGGATAAATCACTTTTAATGCGATTGAAAAAATATCGGTATGGCCTCCGAAAAAATGTATTGAATCAGTCCTTAAAACCCCATTGAGCTTGTCCGTCCATTGATTACTCGTCTTCTTTAGCCCCCAACTCTAACGAGCTGGCCACGAAAAATGCCTGCTTAAATCCTGAATTTGTTGGTGAATCGAAACTTTCATTAATTTTGCTTGCAAGAATAAAATATATTTGTGCGCTGCAGTTGGATTCGTGAAGTGAAAGTTACTTACTAGTATCCGTTAAACGAATTTCACATAAAGAAATCCGAGAAATTGAATTCAGTTGAATTTGGCAAGTTCCACTTCCGCAGAACTTCCGCTAAATCGGAAAACCCTATTTGCAGCAGGATTTGTGCACGAAATCAACTAAATAAAACAAACGTTTTAAACTTTCTTTCAGCTTCTGTACTTGTCTTATGTTACAGAATTCTGAATTCTGCTATTCACGTGCTTTGAATAATTATGATTACGTGAAGTCGTGCAAATAGTGAAATTTACATAAATGAATGCTTCTGCTTCTCAAGTCTTCCACAGTAAATTTTACCTTGGGTACGACTTCACGTAAATATGATAAATATTAACAGCACGTGAATCGCAGTGAAATAGACCAGGACAAATAAAATAAAATTCTTGTTGGGAGAAAGTGAATAACGACTGAAA
The DNA here is from genome assembly GCF_977016875.1 of Pavona decussata. NCBI lineage: Eukaryota > Metazoa > Cnidaria > Anthozoa > Scleractinia > Agariciidae > Pavona > Pavona decussata. Next base: position 1,327,304 of record NW_028145568.1, read on the forward strand.
CTTGACCAAGATTCAGCCATCTTATCTAACACCGATTTCGGTTCTTGAGCCTGCAACTTGTGTGGATATCAAAAAGAATTCTTACTTTAACCGCTTGTAATTTAACAGAAAAAAATCTGTGGGGGCATTTTAAAGATATCTGGATTTATGCAACGTAGGAACTTTTTCATTCATCTGCGCTTTATTTTCACTGTTTTCAAACATAAATATCTTAAAATCGGAGCTACCTATGAGGCTCAATATACATTTATAATGTTTTGATATGAGGAAAGACATTTTAAAAGAAAAAAAAAAGTGTCAAGTTTTATTTTGCCAGAGATGTTGGTGAAAAATGTGGGAATAAACAAAATCACCCCTCAAAAATTGATTCATTATTTACTTGAAAACGCTCTTACAGATTTGTTTCTAATTTCGCCCACAAGTTGTCTAGATTGAGTAGTTTAAAACCCTAAAGTTTAGTCATAAAGTGTGTGACTAGAATTCCAGATAATCGACAACGTTTAAGATGAGAGGCTATGCGCTACCGTTGCTATGGTAATAGTTGTTACTTGGAAACCGATGAGAAAATCAACTTTGATCATAATTATGTTGAAATGACGATGTAGTATGAAGGAGATAAAAGTTTATCGTTGTATGCAAGATTGTAGTTTCAAAACTCCCACCCTAAGTCCAGGAAAACTGCTGCGAGCCTCCTTAAAAATAACAGAAAGTATTTTCGGTCCGCATGTAGCGTGACACTGTCGAACTTTAAATAATGCAAATCATTTTCAGTAAAATGCTTTCAATCTTTGCGAACAACGAAACTTACAGGCCGGCATACTATTTTGGTCTTCTACTCAAAAGGTATTTTACCAAAATGCCGCGAAACTTACGCCGCTATAAGGCCGTAAAAATGTCGAACTGAAGCGAGCTAATTTGCATACATAATTTCTGGCCAAGGCTGTTCAAAGAGCGGATATCCAGTGGATAAAAGGCTATACGGCGTAAATGAAAAGGTGAAATGTATTCTAAATAAATTACACCCGTGGGCATTCTTAGAATTAGGGTAAATGCACTCTACCGTCCTATCCAAAGTTCCACAAAAACTTAATCGAGAAAGTAAACCGAAGAACAGCATATACAAAAAGCACATGTTCAAAAAGCCCTAGAGGGGGTTCATCATTACGCAACACGCGCAATGTTCAAGTTCCTTCTATTTCCGGGTTTCTACACACTCCTCCCTTGATTGACCTAGTCAATCAACAACAAAAATGTAACCTATAATACGATTTTAAAAAAGAAAGTCTAGCGGCTGGCCACCACAACGACCGGAATGCCGTATCACTGACCACCCTAATAGGTGTGGTAGTGGCACTCTCATCATCTGAATGGTCTTCCTCTGCTGTCACCTCGAGAGGATACAACCTTTGTAATGGTCTTGTGATCTCTTGTCCTCGACCACCTCCTGACATCACTCTGACTCGGGCACTCCTGAAATTGCCATCTCTGCATGGTAGCAGCTCCATGATTCTGCCTAGACGCCACATCCGTCTCTGCGTCTTGTCCTCATGGACACTCACAATGTCTCCTTGACGAATGTTCAGGCGAGACTTGGCTCTCTTATCCACTCGACAATATTCCCGCAACTGCGTCAAGTACTGTTTTCTCCATCGCTTCCAGAATTGAGCTATGACGTTCTGTAAAAACTGAGATCGCCTCGTCACGTTGTCCCTTTCTGACAAATTCTTTCTGGCTGGTGTAGCTGGTGGACTAGATAAGATTCTGTGACCCATGATGAGATGAGACGGGGTTAAGGGCTCATCGATTTCATCATACACATACGTTAAAGGTCTCGAGTTAAGTACCCCTTAGGAATCCAATTTAGCGTAGCTCAGTCAAAGTCTCTCTCACTCCATTGTGCATCACTTTATGGTGAGCATCTTGAATCACTAATGTAGCAAAGCATGATTTTCTGGGAATCAATATTGGAAACTTTGAATTTTGAACTCCCTTCTGGTCCAAGTACAATGACAATGATTTCTTGGTTTGCTCATAATTCTTGTCTTGGATGACTTCTTTCTGTACTTTTCTGTGCCAGCGGACTCTCGCAACGTCTAATTCATGAGGTTGAATTTCTCCAAGAGTTCAGAAGCAGCTTTTCTCTTCTTAGCAAATCTGATTACAAGAGCTGTAACGTGAAACAGCCTCCGCACATCACTGTGTGCCTCCCATGATGTTACAGCATTCTAACCTTCGACTGGACCGTCCTTCGAGCCGACAAGGAATTGCACATGAGTAGCAGGTGCTTCCTCACCAACGCCATTAGACAGATCCCTCTTGATCTCTAATATATATTGCTACAGGAGAGCTTTAGTCCCGGCCTATTAACGTCCTCTTGTTGTAAAAACTCAGGACCCTTCCACCATAACACATTGCTGATTAGATCTGAAGCTAGTGAGCCTCGAGAGGCAATGTCAGCTGGGTTAAGCTGACTTGGACAGTAATTCCAACATTCTGGGCGGACCAGACGACAAATTACAATAACTCGGTTCTCGACATACTGTTTGAATTCCTTTGTCGTTCCCCAGATCCACCAGAGGGCAATTTGTGAATCAGTCCCCAAAACCCCAGATAACGCTGCTGAGACACTATCCACGAGACGAGCTAAGACAACGGCTTCTGTAAGTTCCAAACGAGGAAAAGTCTCACCAGCAATTGGTGCAACACGTGTCTTCGACGAAACTATCTGAGTGATTACATTCGCTGACCCTGTCCTAGCTCGCAGATAAACCACAGCCCCGTACGCTTTCTCAGATGCATCACAAAATCCGTGTAACTGAATGTCACGTATTTCTGCAGAAGAGGATCCCTTGAAGTAATGTCTGTCTAAAGAAATGAGGTTAACTCTCTCTACGTCAGTTACTAGTCGAATCCATCGTTTCTTAAGTTCATCATCCAAAGGGGGATCCCAATCAGCTTTCGACTTACACAAACACTGAAAAATAATCTTCAGTAACAAAACAATTGGGCTCAACAAACCCAAAGGATCATACTGCTTCGCAGAAAGATTGAGAACCACTCGCTTGGTGACAGGTTCAATTTTTGTAGTATCCCGCAAACTGTCAAACAAGAACACTAAGTCATCATCCTCCACATTCCAACCAATGCCTAGCACCTTGTGGTTCACGTTGGACTCTTGACCTGATTCTGAAGGGATAGTGAGCTGGATGGATGCCGCTAGTTGCGTCCGCTGTAGTCTGGACCACGTCGCCCTCAGCTTTATCAATCCACGCCTGTACAGTTGGTGAACTTGACTAGCATTTCCGCATGTTGAAGCCTCCTTGCGTGCTAACTCGTCATCAACTGCGCGATTGCTCAGGTGATAGTGAATAGTCCCGTTCAAGAGAAAGGGGCTTGGCGACACACCAAACACCACCCTTGTGAATCTGAATACAACAGCCCTAGGCTCTTCTGCTGCTATATCATCAATCCACAGAAGTCGGAGATAATCACAGTGTCCTGGATCAATTGAAATCTTGCTCGCTGTCAGAGCAACCGGGTATGCCCTGAATCGAAGCAAAACATCCAGAACGAGAGGAGTAATCGGAGGGCCCGAATAAAAGCAATCATTCAAACTGGGCTGAGATCTCTCAGCTCGTGCGCTGGCGTCATACACAGCACTCAACTTAGTTGTGTGCTTATCAGTGCGAATAACTTCATGATGAGGCAGGTAATAAGTTCTCCCAAGTTCCTCAGGCTTCCTAATGTCTATAGGTTCAATCACTTCCTTGTGCAACTGATCTTGAACTACTTCGTCATATTGTTTAAGACACTTGGCTTAGACTTCCGTCGCGACAATGGGGAAATGAGTCTACACTTACTCTGATGATAATTGTCGGGAAGTAACGGGTGATCCACTTTAAATTGCAGTTTCACTTGGTATCTGCCTTCAATAAAGTCAATTTCGTCGATTAGATTATCATAAAGAGTGTTTTTCTTGTCTAGGATACCAATTGGTTCATATTCCCAAAACTTCCTTAGGTCAGCTGACATATCAGTGTCCGAGCAAACATCAGTTGCTATCTTGAGAACATGAGTGGCAATCAAACTTGTATTCAAGTCACTAAGGTCACTTACCACTCCACAAACAGGTCCTGACAGAGCATAACCCAGCTTGGTTGCCATGGCGACTAGTTCAGAGGGTCCTCCCTTAATCATATCCCCCATGACCAGAGTCCAATAACAATCCGCTCCTATAAGCATGTTCACTGGCAGGGGGTCTGATCCAGATGTAGCATCAGCCATCTGCAGACCTTGCGAATGAGGGAATGAATCCTGAGCAATCTCAATAGGTTGATTTGTAATGGGCCCACAGATAACAGGTACTGCATTTGATGTAAACAACCATCTCATCCACGTTCCTGATCCCAACCTGCACCATGATACACACACGACATCTTGCATCTGAACCGCCAAATGCCTTGATTAGTAATGAATCCTTGCCAACCACTGGCAATTTCAAGGCATCACAAAGGTTCTCAGTAATATACGAGCGTTGGCTACCAGAATCAAATACCAGCCGTACTTGATGAGAGGGGGTTTCCTCATAAGGTCGCACAACGCAGGCTTGAGCTGTGTGCAAGAGTATGACACCCTTAGGTTGACTGTAGCATATATTAACAGAAGTACAAACGCAGAAACTTGTGTGAGTGACAGATGATTTGTCTGACTGAGAACCTGTTGAAACCCTGTAAGTATATGTTGCACTCGCAGATTCTGCATCACAAATTGTTGTGTGGTGTAATCCGATACATTTCAAACAACGCATTCCGCTAAGGCAGGTCCTTGACAGGTGTTTAGGACGCAAGCATAGGAAACATCGTCTCTTTTCCTTCAGTACTTTTCTTCTGTTCTCTGGATTCGTAGCAACATTATACTTTGAACTTCAATGATTCTTTTTGCAAAATGTGCACCAGGTTCCCTTCCTTTCTCTTGTCTCCGCATAAAATGCTGAAGTTGTAGAAGGATGTTTGGTGTCCCTCTGAATATGAGAACGTCCTGGTGAAGCATCTTAAGAACTGCACTGCTCCTTCAAAAGTAATTCCTTGTGAAATGCTTTCATGATATCTGTCAACACCCATGTGTCAGAACCCAAGTCGCGGGTGACCAGTACACGGAAATCCTTTGGCAACTTTTGTATGAGTACTGGAGTTAGAAAACATCCATACATATCAGCCGAGACCTTGCAATGCCTGGATGTGAGATTCCACCTCGTCGTAAAGCTGATGTAGTTGCTTCGTGTTACCCGATTACGTCACCTTCGGAAGTTTTATCAGTGCATCAGACTTGTAATAATAACCTGTTGGTTTCCGTACCTGTCCTTCCATAGCTCAATAGCTCTTGCATATAGTTATCATTGGTTAACTGGAGACCAGAGATTGAATTGGCCGCTGGGCCAACAACGACTTCAATTAGTCAAATTTGGCCATTTCACTCAAACTAGCGTTTTTATGGACATCGGCTTCAAATGAATCTCAAAAGGATGACCACTTAATGGGGTTTCCAGCAAACTTCTTCAATTCTAAGTTTGGCAACTTCACAGAGGTACTAGAATTGTGCTTGTTGGAGTGACTTGGCGATTCACTCGGCAAATTCAACTCTGCTGGACTTAAAGTTGTATCGATATCTGTAATGCATTCCAGAACCTTTGATGCGTAGTCGGAGGATTAACATATCGCCTTGTCGATTTCCTCTTCGGCTTCAACTAAGTCCACGATCTCTGAGTTCAGATCCTGTAACATCTCGTTCAGTGTCAATTTCCAAGTCTTTAGCTGGTTCTCATGATCCTTAATTGAGTCCTCCTTGAGAAAGTCAACCACATTATTCATGAGTTTATTCAAATAGGCTCTGCGCCCTCCTCGAATTCTGATCTTCTTCTTCAAGTCCGCAATGTTGTCTCCGCTCGAACTCGAAGAGGTTCCCCACACTTCAATATCGCTGTTCTCCGTTCCACGGGTCTCGGCACCAATAATTGAAAAGGTTAAATGTATTCTGAATAAATTGCACCCGTGGGTGTTCTTAGAATTAGAGTAAATACACTCTACCGTCCTATCCAAAGTTCCACAAAAACTCAATCGAGAAAATATACCGGAGAACAGCATACACAAAAGCACATGTTCGAAAAGTCATAGAGGGAGGGTTCATTATTACGCAACAAGCGCTATGTTCAAGTTCCTTCTATTATAGATTTTATCCGCTGGATAGCGAACTATCCGCTGATAAAATAATCCGCTCTTTAAACAACCGGGGCCTGATGTCAGTTTCTGATGCGTGTATATTTCAGATATTTTTTATTTCGATTTTATACTAAAGTAAAAGTCTATGATTGAAACCTTGTAAAGAGCGTACAAAACTGTTACCGTATTGTGCATCGTAACCTATCCCCGGCTTGCGTCAATGTTCAGTGAATCTCGTCGGAAGACTGAAAGAACTGATGAATCCTTTGAACTGGAGTTGTATGAGACGAAGTCTGCTAATGAGCGATCGATATCAGTGCTTGTTTTTTTCTGATTTAGCATGACAGCATGACTCTTCTTTATCGAAGGTGGATAGTTTGAAAACATAACCTCCTAACAACAGATAGTTAAACACGAAATCCAAAAATCTAATTCCGGGCAACTGAAATTCAGAGAAACAGCTTGTCAAACACCAAAAGACAAACATGACTCTTTGGAACTCACGGAGAGAACAACGTCACTCTTTGCACGAGTCAGAAGTCCATAGAGTTTCCCGGCCGAGACCGAGCCGAGAAAGGAGACGTCAGAACTACAAAAGTTTCCTGGCCGAGCGATGCCCCTGCAAAATTCTAGCGGGGAGGACATTTTGGTGTCCTAACAGGAATGTCTGGAATGTCAAAACATGCTAGATTTTCACACAGCACAGCCAACAAAAAAGGCACAGGCATACCAAGACATGATTAGAACTGTGATCTCCTACGTCGAACGCAATAACTAACACTTATGATCCCCACTCCTCGATCCCCGATCTCGGTCTTCCAGGAAACCTAGAAGGTTATTTCATCTGACATGATGTTAAGATATGAGCACATATCAAACGTGATCGATGAATAAACGTGTAACGTTGTAACGTGAAACGAAGTACAAAGAAGTGCATTCACAACTTGTTTCACCTTCCTTATCATGGTGTTAATTTGTATAAACTCCATATGTGGTCTACCCTGCAGTCGGAAAAAAGAATGTGCTGTTAGACAAGTTGTTGTTTGCAGAAGACAGTCTTCCTCATTCACCCAAAATGCTGAATATAAATCAGAGGCTTGTTTTCTTTGTATTATTTTGTTAGCAATCCCCATAAACAATGGTTATCTAGTAAATGGCATTCACCTGTACAGCAATTCCTAAAACAAAATTCTATGTTAGAGCAAAGGGACTCTTCACTAAGCCATATGTTACATAGAAATGAATACAAAATTTGAAGGTGCTTGAATTTGAAAAAAAATATATAAATGATGGATTAACAAAAGTACGCAAGGTCATTTATTTGTTAGAGCTATTTCTCACATGAAATCCTCAGTGCTGGGCTGGCTCGCCTCAATTTAAGGAGCGCCTGGAAAAAAGCCCCAAGTGACTTATAATAAATTGCTAAATTCTTCTTCAAAATTGGCTGGTATTCATTTGTGAAACAAAAGAAGAATTACTCCACCCATCCCTTCAATTGCAACTCTGGGTTGAAATTCACCTCAGCAAACGGAGCCATCCTTGTTAAACAGGCCTGCTCAGCTCATGTACTCGGCCCCTAAGGCGTGATAAAGTGATTTGATTCATTGTTCAAGAATGGCTGAATTTCACGACGACGAACAAGTTGAAATGTGCATGTATCTTAAGTGTTTTTTGATTATCAAGAAATGAAGAAAGAGATTGTTAGAATACGTATTCAATAATTTTGAATACTCTGCAAAGTTGATGGTGCTGTTGACTATGTCATTTTCACTTTGTGTCTTTTTCATTTCACTAAAAAGGAATCATTTACACAAAACGCTTCGGTATAAACTGAATCCCATATGATAAATGAACACGATAAAACAACAGAAGTATTCTGCATGTAATTTTCATATTTCATGTTCTCATGCATGTTAATTTTCATTTTTTCCTGTTCTTGTCTAATTTGTAGACAAAAGGGAAACTAGATTAAACAAATGGGTACACTAGTGTGTTCAATCCCACTATTTATTTCAAAAATCACTAATGAAACACGAAAAGGTGTGTTTCATCAGATAATCAAACACCGAGAAGTAGGTCGACTTCGAGGTGTTTGGATATCTGGTGAAATACACTTTCCGAGAGTTTGATATGGCTTCTCATATCAATAATTCTTGGAGAAATTCAAGGCTAAAGTTGGCAAAAATTTTATGGTAATTAGGAACACATATCCAAACCACGGTCACGGTAGTGATTTTCATTGTTTTCTCTTAATGAATTATAAATGAGTTTGAGAGAACTACATCAAACATCACAAAGGTGATACATTTGTTACTTACCAACATGGGGAAAATTTAATCCCAGGCTCTCTCTCCTTTGCCAAGTTGGTGATGATGTCACCCGCCCCTGCAAAATATGTGGGGGGTGCCAGATACTTGTCCCAAGACCCATTCATTCGTTAATTGTCCCATACAATCTCGACTTCTATCTCTATTAGCGATGCGTTCTTTCTACGTCAAACTCAAAAATTATATTTCGTGAGCAGGTTACCTTTCTGGAGCTAAGGGAGGATTTCATTTGAGTATTGTAAAACCAAAACCAAAGTAATTACTTTGGTCATTCATAAGAACTGTAAACATGTCAAGGAACAAATCAGAATTCGAAGCAAATACATGTAGCCATAGCATCTTCTCTCTGGTTGAGAAAGTGGCCTGAATTCTGCTAACTACTTACTTGCTCAAAGCTAAGGAAAGCAAAACCAAATCAATTACCAAATTATTTTTGAAAGTCAACTGAAAACTGGTCTATTTACGTGGTTTAAGTCACTCAGAAAACACCGCAACACTTCACTTTTACACTGGAACTATGTTAAGCACAATTAACAATAATATTGCTTAAGCGGTTACATTTAAGCTGTAAGTTCCATATCTGCTGTGGTCTTTTCTCAGTTATGCTCTCTGCAATTTTTGTACAGCACTATAAAAAATCGAATTATTCTAAGTCGTGAATTAATTATTTAAATTGGTTTCAGTTGTTTCAAGAACAAGGATTAACTTTCCTTTGAAAAAGTTAAAGATGGAAACTAAATCAGCTTTAGAGCTGAAGGAGTACCTTACGTTAGATGACGAAGGACATGTAACCTTGGATATGAGAAAACAACAGCTCATAAAAGTTCCTGATGCACTTACTGAACTGATTAAACTGGAGAAACTCTATCTGTGTGATAATACCATTAAAAGATTACCAACAGGTGTCAACAAGCTCAAAAATCTCAAAGTGTTGCTCTTGGATAAGAACAGGTTGACTGACCTGCCTGATAGCATTGGTGACCTGAAGGAGCTGAGAGAGCTGAGTGTGTGGGAGAACCAGCTATCCAATTTACCTACCAATATACAACAACTGACAAAGCTTGAAAAACTGGACTTGGGTACAAACAATTTAACATGCTTGCCTGATAGCATTGGTGACCTGAAGGAGCTGAGAGAGCTGAGTGTGTGGAAGAACCAGTTGTCCAATTTACCTACCAGTATACAACAACTGACAAAGCTTGAAAAACTAGACTTGGGTACAAACAATTTAACATGCTTGCCTGATAGCATTGGTGCCCTGAGGGAGCTGAGAGAGCTGAGTGTGTGGGAGAACCAGCTATCCAATTTACCTACCAGTATACAACAACTGAAAAAGCTTGAAAAACTGGACTTGGGTTCAAACAATTTAACATGCTTGCCCGATAGCATTGGTGACCTGAAGGAGCTGAAAGAGCTACATATGAGAGGGAATGTTTTGACTTTTCACGCATTAGGAAGTCTTTTGGAGTTAAAGTTCAAGAAACCAAACATTAACATAGATATTTCAGGTGAGCATATGATACATTTATCTTCCTATTTTTTTTATTAAGTTATGGACAAACACAATCTTTATTACATTAATTACATGCTTGCTGACTGGACTATCATTTTGTTTTCTTGCAACAAATGCTGTATAACATGGCTTTTCAGGAAAACAACTACTGAAAAGAGTGAAGTTTAAGTGAGTTGATTTTTGTCTTTTCTCTCGTTCTTCTAGAATTATTTTGTAGCTAAGGAAGGTCTTATTTCACTATTTTTGACAAAAGAGGTAAAAAGTGCCTTTATACTTCCCCTTTAAGTGAAAGCGTGTATCAATGTCAATACAACACAGCCTTTACTAGGGACTTCGTATTAAGGAAGAATGAAAATGGAGCAATTATGTCTAAGGGCCTATTTTGGGGGAGGGGAGGATGACTTGTATAGTGAAATTTCTCGGTGCAAAGCTACACCAAGTAGGTGCCGCATTTAAAATATACGTAACACCATTAAAAAATTTGAAAATGTAAACATTGTTAAAATATTAATTATTTTAATTTTCTACTGTCCATTGAAGTTGTAAGTGGGCTGATAAATTGTAAAAAGAAATGTGTAGTCGCACGACGAACCCAAGAGGCCCACACGGCGAGACAACCTGGTTTCTGTAGCATGGAAAATAAGCAACTAGGAATATTGCTACATCCCCTGGATGGGATGCTCGACCATCGCAGGATCACTCTTCGTAGTATGTCGCCAGTACCCATTTATACACCTGGGTAAAAAGAGGAAATAATAAATTAACAATTATTCCATGAGCGCGCGTTGGGTATGAGATGGTAATAGCCAACGAGGCGCGAAGCCCCGAGTTGGCTATAACTAATCTCATATCCAACAAGCGCGAATGGAATTATTGTTTTATTAAATTCTCCGCGTTTGGATATTGCTGTTGAAGTTTACTGAATTTTTATATTTTAAGAAAAAATTTCCTTCAAATTAAAACGACTGGATGTTGAGGCAACCTCCGACCAAAGCGCGCGAAACGTAATGATCACATGACACGCGCAGCTCTTTGCAAACGGAGTTGAATGAAAAATCGAAAGCGAAGAAAATCGGACACAGTCGGACATCTAAAATTCAAGAAACGTTTAAATGTACGAATTATAACCTTTCTGAGACTAGTATTCAAGTGCTTCTTGAAGTTCCAGCTCATCGAGAAGCGTAATAGTTGTGCACATTTGAGCAAATGTTCTGCTGTGTGGTGCCGAGCGAAGGAAGAGATCAGGCAAGGACGGCTTTTTAAGCTGAACTGAATTCCTCGCGGACGATTTAAAACACTTCAGGCAATTACAAGTGTACGAGGTACAACCTCACTGAGACAAGCATTCAGTGCAAGTTTTTAAACTTCAAGCTTATTTGAGAAGCGTAAGAGCTGTGCACATTTGTGCAAATGTTTTGGTGGTGCCGAGCGATGGAAACGAACATATGGCCGCCGCTCGTACGGATTTCATCGATGAATTTTTCCTGAAGTCCTCGTAAATGCGTAAAAACATAAAGGCAGGCATAAAGCTCTTCCTAAGAAATTTTATTCGATTGGCCTTAACCCTTTACCGCCAGGATTTGCAAGCCATCCTGAAATTTTTAAAGGTAACCGGTTGTTATTGTTGTTGTTATGTGATCTAAAAATCGTAAAATCTTGCAATTTTGAAGATTTTAAAGGAAATTTCAGAGATACGCACCATTAAATAGTGTCATACCGAACTTTGTGGCTTTTATTGTTGTTATGTTGAGATGACATTGTTTGGTATTTCTTTCTTTTTTTTTTTCTACATATTTCCGAAGAAACTTTCGCTTCCCGCGCGCCGAAAAAAAAAATTAGCTTAGCGACACCTGGGGCATTCGTTTTCCATATAAGGTCAAACTACGGTATATGAGCTGATAACCGAGATTTAGTGAACCAATCAGAACGCTAGAAATGCAATATCCGAGGCTGAGAATTTAATAAATATAGTACACTTTAAGACGTAATTCTACGTTGTATCGGTCTCTGCTTCTCTTATCATTTGTAAAAAGAGACAGTGTGGAACAAAGTTTCTTGTCTAAGCAAACAATACGGTAATCGTGGAGTAGTCAATTGATGAAAATCAGTATCCATCTATCAATCGATAAATCAATAAAATTCGGTAAATCTGATTTTATTAATAATCACTTGTATCGATCAATCGGTAGAAATCGATGACACACTCGTTTCGTTTATTGATTTAACTCGATTTTTACCGATTTCATCGATTTATATCGTAAGATTTTTTTTGTCTCAGTGACATCAGCTCATCGTTGGAATTTGTGCAAGAAATGACAATTGACTTCATGCAAATAGTACGTTTTTCTGACCAACGTGTTGAAAATATAACGTTCACTTTTGTTTGTATTGATGATTACAGTTAAACCTGTATTAAGTGGTTACTTAGCCATTTTAATAAGGGTTGTACAGAATACACGTCAAACACAATGAAACGCCATTTTATTTCACATTTTGTAACATAATGTACAGTCTATGCACAAAAGCTCTCACAATATCACCTACTCGGTTTACAAACAACAACGGTAAAAAATGGTATGGCAAAGAAATTAGTAACGCAAAGATCATACAGTTGGCATTGTAGGATGGTAGAAATTCAGTTACCCCGGCGCGGGGCTATTCGTTACTATGTTGCGTGGTTTTTTGTTTACAAAGTGACCGTTGAAAACAGGTGAAGAGAATAAAAACAGCTGGTTGGTACTTAGTAAAGAGTGACCGCGACCGCTTAGTTAGAGGTGACCGCTTAATACAGGGCAAAATTACAGTTATGAAGGGAAGTAATTTTCAAGACTTCGACTTCGAGACTTTCATTAAATGCTAGCTTTCTGTATATCATATGATTATTAAGGAACTTAAAATCTCTTATGACGACTGAAGACGGCAATTCAGGAGCCACCAAACTTTCTATAGTCTGGCTTTCATTGCCATCAAGTCTTTATCACTGTCTTACTAAATACACTTCATATTTGTGTTAAAAGAGTGATGTTTGGAAATTTATGAAGGTGTTCTAACAGGTGAGCTCTATCCCTGATTTTGAGGGTTTTAACAGTGTGTAATGTTGGCAAGGTGATGCTCATTTGTAGTGTTTTAAGTTCTAGTGTGGTGTGGTCCAAGGGTCATACGGTTCTGGGTTCATACAGTCGTAGAGTTGTATGGTCGTACAGTCATCATACGATTTGTAAAGTTTTTTAACACAATTACCGAGGGCAGAAAGCATAATACATGTCAGTCAATGACAAACTTTAATGTTCTTGCTGCATGGCTTGATATTGACTAAATTCGTGATCGACCACATAATATTGTTGTTGTTGTTTTTTTTATCTAGATCCCAGGATCTTTGTAAAAATTACTTTAGAAGCACAGTTTAATCAGTATCATCACACCATTGTAGTGCTGAACAGCCGCAGAGTTGTATGGTCATGGTACTGCACAGTCATACTGTCGTGAAGACAGCGTTGCATTGTCATACATTGTCACATTGTGGTTCAGTCGTATTGTCGTTCCTTTGTACCTCTAGGCTGTCATTTAACGTATGCTCATGCAGCGTTTTAAGGTCATAATACTGTACAGTCAGCATCTTACAATGGCACAATGGTTTATTTCACTTGACGTAGAGTAGGGCACTAGGTCTTAACAGTAACATCGATTTTAAATGTGCAGCATAGCATTGTGGGGGGCAGTAAATGCAAAAACTAAAGGAAACAAAGGGAAACAAACAACTCAAGTTGATGATTTTATTTTATTAATAAGTTTCTTCTTGTAACTGTTGTTGGCTTCCCCTTGTGATGATTTTGGTGAAAAAAAAAACTCCTAATGGCATTTGTATGTTGTTATTACATAGTTCCTAAAGAAATAGAATCACAGGGGGAAGAGGCACAGTTTGCCTATTTGCAGGCCCTTCGGGATGGATCTGTAAATGTCTACCGTGGTCGCATTTTACTAATTGGTCAAGGTCGAGCTGGGAAAACAAGTCTCAAGAAGTCTCTCACAGGTCGACCATTTAATCCCAAAGAACAGAGCACAGAGGGAATTCACGTTGATCCTTCAACGTTCGAGATTGATGTTGACCAAGTAAAGAACTGGCAATCTGTTTGCAAAAATGAACATGGATTTTTGGGGTGCTCTAGAGATATCGCAAAGATAGTGACTGCAAAACTTCCTGTTGACAGTTCCTCTTCATCTAGTGAGAGTGACACGGATGAGAGTGAAGAGGATCAAGAGAATGACAGTGAGTATTCCGGAAATCACTACATGAAATTTACAAAGGAAGTTACAATACAATATTTATTTTGCCAAATACACAACGTTTACAGCACAAGATGGAAAAAATGAAGAAAATTAAGGAAAGGAGATAAATGGCGAGAAAACCTGAAAGAAACCACGAGGCTTATAAGAAGTCAGGCTTCCTCGCTTAAAATAACTTGTCTAGTCTAATATAGGAATTACAATATGGACTTATGGTAGTTAACTTTGACCGCGCACACGTACACACAGCCACACAAACACACCCATAGATATTAAGTAATTTATAATTAGTTAAATTAACTAAATGACAGCCTTACAGAAGTTAATACTTAAAGAGAAGAAATGCTTTACGCTTTCTTTTAAAAGAAGCGGAGGAGGAAGAACTACGTAGTTATATCAGAATTAAGCGAAATATAAAATTTTTGACCTTGAAAGTAAATTGAAAACTTCCTGGTGTTACAGATACAGCGGATGAAAATGAGGATGAGAAGGATCAAAGTGAAGAGGATCAAGAGATTGACACTGAGGAGGTCGATGATAATGATACTTACAACGTTGAGGTCGAGGAAGAAGAAACAGCAGAAGATTCTCTTGTGAACGAGGTTTGTCAATTCACAATGTTGGGATGATTAAATACGTAAGGAAGATTTAGAAGACCTTGATTTATGCATCAAATTAAGCTGGTAACAACACCACGCAAAAGAAATAGGTGTGATTTATATTACATTGCCAACGACAAGAATTTACAGATGTTTTAAACGTTGAGGAGTGAATGAAAGTTTCCAGGAAAAAGGAGCAATAATGGGATGGGGTGGGGGGGGGGGGGGGGGGCGAGGCACAGACGTTTTGCCCAAAGGTTGTTCGTCTATGAACGAGAAACAGTAGAGCATTTTGATTGGTCACAGGCCATGATATAATCCTGAATTGGGCTGTGACATCTTAAGTTAAAACACATGACGGCAGTTGAAACATAGGAATCTTTAAGTCTGTATTAAATCCTCCAAATCAGTCAAAAGACCGGGAGGAAAAGCGGCTAATGAGGGTTAGAAATCGTGCAGGGTTCCTGAAACCTTTTTAACCATAACAATGTGTCCTTCAAGGTTGGAGATCTCGTTTGTAGGACATTGGCAAAGCACGGCAGTAGGACTATCTTTTCTATTCAAAGGCTCAAACAAATATCCTTTGTGCCTTTGTGGGAAACATCTCGACTTCGGTGTAAGCCAATGGTGACAAACATGTCAATTCTCAGGTGTGTTTCACTTTCTCTGACAGCAAAAAACTGACACCCTTCACTTATATTTATTTACAATACAGGTCAGCCTTTGCTCAGCACTTGTTTAAATGATTTACGCGAAGTTAATTTTATTATTATTTCTTGTGTTTCATTGTGAGGTCGACTCTGCATGTTAGAGGTTTTAGTTCCCTTTCCTTGTTTGTAAGTAGATGCACCTGCTTTATCTACTTGACAGAGTAGAAAACTGAGTAGCCTGAATTGAGGTAGCCTCATCAACTTGAACATGTTGTACAGTTTTTTTTAAGGGTTAGGTCTTTTACACACAAAAGATGTTTTTCGAAAATCGTTAGACCTTATACCAGCTACTAATCTGGCAAGAAGAACACGTTCCTTACACGACATTTTGGTTGCAGTCTTGCAGCAGTCTTCATATTGGCAATTATTCAAGATGGACTGTAAATCAGTGAAGAATTCTTGAATAGATTCGTTTGACCCTTCAATTCTATTATGAAACTGATATTTGTGAACAAAAACACTTGTGCTCCCAGACTCCTGGGTCTGGAAAACTTCAATGATGGCGTTGACGTCATGGAGGGCCAACAGGTTAATTTTTTTTTGTTTTTTACGGTATCATCTCTAAGGACATTCGTAAAGAAAGCTTGTTGGGTTTCTTGTGAGAGTTCAGAGAAACCTGTGATAGTTACTGCAGAATTCCACCACTGCTTCCAAGTTTGGAATCCGTCTGGAGTATAAGTAGCGACGTCCAGGCGTGGGATTTGTGCAATTTCACCGGCATCGGCCTCATCGGGAGGTTGAGGATTTTGCTTGGGCGGCATATCCTCTATAGCGGGAGTAAACTGTGTCAAGGCTGTCCTTGACCGCAGAGAGTGAGGCTTCAGGTTTGTACCGATGGCGAACACTAAAGATAAGTTCGCCCGCTTCGGTGAGTGGCCGCTTCGGTGAGTTCAATACAATTGCCACAGAATAAATTCAGTACATACGTAATTCCCAAAATGAACAAGGACGGTCACTCCTAAAGTGCAAGACTGCTGAGATTTGCGCCTTTTAAGCAGATGGCCAGGAGAATGAACAGAAATTTCTACGGTATTTATCCTTGCGACTATGCCATGTGGTCCTCCGTTGGTCTCCAGTCCCTTAGTAGACAACACCGCAGTCCTTGCTTGTGAACTAGCTTCAAGCAATCTGCGAAATCGATGTGACCTTTCGACTGAAAAATACTTCCTGTTATGTCCGTCTTTTTTCTCATTAAATTCTACCCTGGTAGTTTCTTCATGAGCATAAGGATGGTGTCTTGATTGTCTTAATGGCCCATATATAAAGGGACCATACTTATTGAGATTTACTTAGCGTCTTGCAATTTTCTAGCAAGGTCTGTTAAGTCAGCATCGCCTTTCTTCACCTGATCTCTTGCAGCTTTTTCATGTATGCATCGGCAACCCAAAAGTTTTTAAAAATATATTGCATGCCTCACTGTGCCTTTGTCCCAAGGTAGGTTTAAACACAACTTTGAACCGTTTTCATTGCTTTTCCCATAAACTGGGTAAGTAAACAGGTGTCGTTGTGAATTGCCCTTTACTTGAGATCCGATGTGGTCACAGATGCTACTTGAGTACTCTGTTTAATCTGATGGGTGTCCAGCAAACTTCGTTGTGCTATCTTTGGTAATAATGGCCCTTGCTTGATTGCATCACTAAGTAATGTAATTTGAGGTTGGAAATCTTTGTGGCTGATGCTGAGTTGGATGGGTTGACTGCTGTATCAAATCTGAACTGTTTCCAACAGCGTTTGTTCAAGAAGAGTTTGATCAGGCCAAGATGATGGCGAAGTGATGTGGTCACTGACTGTTGTCTCGAAGAAGGTCGTGGAGGTTGCTTTCCTGGATTTACAGTGGAGGAACTTGTCATTTTCCCTTGCTCGGATGGTGTTTGATAAATGTTTCATAGCCATATTGTGGATCCCAAGATTCTCTTTGATTTTAACAAAGCTTATAAGTGGCATATAGACGTGACATGACGGACGGGAAAGAAACTTCATGAACGTCTCCAGTCACTCTGTTGTCTTCAAATGCTCCATAATTTAGTGTATAATTTTTTGGCGCTTTTAGAAAACCGTCCTTCAAGGTGGCATTTACTAGTATATCAACAGGCATCTCAAGTGTTGGGGCCTCAATCTACAGCTCCAGGTAGGGATATCAGTTCAATTTCGCCTGCTCTGCCTCTGTCATCTATACCGTAATTATTCGATTAACCGCTTTGGGTGCCTATATAATTTTGGGCCAATAAGGGTGGGTGCTTATTCGAGGGTTGGCTCTTATTATTTTCCCAACATTTTCAGCAATTGAAGACATTTTTGGAGAGTAACAAAACAAAGGATAACAAGTTTATTTCGCTTTAACAAGACAAAACAAAGTGCGAAATCTAACATAAACAGTATAAAAGTTCATTGACTACTGTATCTAAAACCAATTTTGGAACACAACTGACGCTCCTCATGCTTCATACTGGGGTAGTACAGAAATGTGTTTTGTTGGGAGGGGGTGGGGTGGGCGCTTATTAAGAATTTGAGCTTTTGGGGTGGGCGCTTATTTGAAGGTGGGTGGTTATTGGAATAAATAACTCTTCTTACTCCATGATAGTTCCATAGGTCCTATTTATTTATTTTATTTATTGTAGCCGTCTTCATCTCCACTTCAATTTGCAACACTCCCATCTTCACACACCATTTAGCTTGTCTTTTTAAACTTTCGTCTACAATTTGAAACTCCTCTCTTTTGAACTCTGCTTCTTCTCCTTCATACCGCATTGCAGATTTTTGCTTCTCTTTAGGTGATTCAATCTCATGTTCTACTTCTTTCAATATTCTCCACTTTTCTAACACTACGCTAACTCAAAGTTTGGCTCATCCCAGACTTCGCCCAGTTAATAAACTTGAGGCTTGATTCTTTGTCTTTGAACTCGTGTTTGATCGTCGATTACATCTGTTTATTTTAATATCCAGAATTGCACTAGATTTGGACTTCTTTTCTGTATAATAACATTCTTCGCCAAAAGCCCTCTCTTCTTCGCCATCCTCAAATCACAAGAACACCTCATGATCATCAACGGACTTATAAGTTACAGTCTTGTAACAACTCAAACTCCTGCTCACGTCTTCTTCTTTAGCATCCAGCTGCATTAACTCATGCACTTAATCCATTCATATCCTCGCCACTTCTTAGTGCAGTGCTCGTCTTCGTTCCCAGTTGAGAGCAACCTAGGCTGGAACACTGCCTTCAATGACCATTTATCCGGTAATTTCTGCTTTACACCTTCTGCAAATTCGGGGAGACTCGCTGTTTGAGTGTCACAAAGCTTTGCACTTCCCACGGGAACTTCTTCGCTCAATGAAATTTTTTTCGTATTTTAAATCCAAGCGACGTGAACCTCGCTACCTCTTACTTGCTGAATGCAATCGACGCCCGAAAAAACGTTGAATAAATGTAGGGAACCTTTGTCCATGGACACAAGACTTTTACTTGAAACGCGTCCTTATTCACGAATGGATGACGATTCACTGCAATCAGATCATAACATATAAACCATTTTTTTACCAAATTGTTTAAGGGCACCAATAGAAATTGTCTAAGGAAACCAATAGAAACTCCCGAATTGAAAAACCCTTATACGTTTTTCACGTCTTGTTCCACTACAAAAACCAAAAACGTCAAAAAAAAAAAAAAATAGCATTTACACTCATGTAACCTCTCTACTAAAGGGACTCAAAACAAAACCAGGTGCTCTTATTGACTGAAATGAGAGATAAATGTAGGTATATTCAGAGGGTTAGCGGCTGACTCTACTTCCTTGAGTAAACATTGAGAAGTATACATGAATTTTTTTGGTTTGTGTACTCTGTTGTAGGTTCCTGAACGACATGTACATGGTGCTCTTCATGACACACCAGCAAAGCCTTCCCTGTTGAGTTTGTTAAAGATTACAGATTTTAGATTACCTCCAAATGAAGTCACGAAGCATACAAATCAGCTGATCGATTCTCTTAAAAGTGAACGTACTGATCGTGACATCAACAAAGAAGAATCTGTTATCAGTATGGATCTGTGGGATTTTGCGGGACAGCACCTGTACTATGCTTCGCATCCAGTATTTTTTTCATCGCGAGCAGTTTATATCCTTGTGTACAACCTCAGCAAGGCATTAAATGACAAAGCTGAGCCCTGTGTCAGACAAGGGTATACTGATGTTGTTTTAGAAAATCCAAATGGTGAAACAAATGTTGAAAATTTGCTATCATGGCTTGCCACGGTACATAACATCACCCAAATGAAAGAAGCAACTGTAAGTGACAGTGCACAAAGGAAACGAAGTTATCTGCGGCCTCCAGTACTCATTGTTGGTACCCACGCTGATAGACCATCAGGAAATATTTCAAGTACAAAATTACAGATACAAAAGCGACTTGCTGGAAAGGAATATGAGAAGCACGTGGTCCGCCCTTTTTTCAGCATTGATAACACTGCAAGCTCACATGACAGAGAGGGTTGTCATCCAGTTAAAGCACAGCAAGCAGGTAAAGATCAGCAACATTCTTTACAATATGGCCATTTTGGATTAACGTTAGCTTGCATTTTTTAACATTTAGAGCATGTGAAAGTTACAAATTTCTCATATTTAAAAAAATGTATATGCGTAAGTCTCATTCCTTTGTCATAAATGTTACCTAACGAGAATCGCGTTAAGTTCAACTTCTGCTCTGCTGCCCTTTAACATATTCTACTTAGTGATCCATGTCATATAGTATATTGTTTTTGAATAGTACTTATATTTACTCCATAACAATGAAGATTGTCCATATGGATGTCTACGTTGTCATTTTGCTACAATTGTATTTGATTGTTTGTTTTTTATGTGAATGCCTTGCTAAAATTACAAAAAAAAGGAATTCTGATTAGGCCATAATGAGAAGTCATCTGCTATCCACAAATTGAAATGCTTGCAGCAAAGAAATCATGCTAGTGGTAAATTTATTGTGATTTTTTGGCCTTACGCTAGTACATTTAGAAACACTCCTCAGTTCATGTACTTACCTGTTAAATGCAATTGTTTCAAGTTCTTAAAAGTGTGAAATGCATCCAAGTCAAAAACTGGGTGACATTAGAGGGATCTTCAGGGATCAAGAAAAAGATATGCATGACTGTTTCACCCCGTGCTGCTCCCTATCCAAAATTTTTTTATACTTGAAACTAAAAATGATAACACAATTGTCCAAGAAAATTATCAAGATTGACACAATGAACTTCAAATGCCTTATGTAAACGTTTTTTTTTTCTCAAAAATTTCCAAAGCCTGACCAACTATATTTGTAAAATTTATTGAAACGTTTCACAGATTGTCTGATGGCAGCTGAATGTTTATGATCATTTCTTGTATACCCTGAATACGTCAGAAGCAGCCAACGAGAACATTTCAACAAAATTCTTATCATGTTTACTCCTGTGTTCCCAGGTCGTTTAGGATGCTTTACATGAAAATGTAAATTGCAGAAATGTTTAGGAAAAGGAATGTTATTTCCCAAATTTGCGGGCTGTTGTTGGCTTTACGGCAATGCTAGCCGACCATATTTCGCATTGTTAATGACATTTTTCCCCCTCTGAAAACCAAAGGAGTTAGGTTTCAACTGTTACGAAATCTTGAGCTGGCATTTTGCCGAAATAAAAGTCTTGATTTTCGTTAAAAACAAATCAGAATTTCTGAGGCGACTCCCAAACAGATATCCATTAAAATGAACTGTTGTGTGCCCCTGAATACATCTTAGATTCAGACCACCCGTGCAATGAACAAGGTTTTAAACCAACACTTACAAACAGAATGTTCATTGGCATAACCGTATTGATTGTTATGTCAGTGTCATTTGAAGCTGTTCGGCTGTTAGTGTGCTGTAGTGATTCACTGGAGTTTTTGCATGTGGCCTTTAATTCCTTCAGGAAACATGGCTTGATGTTTTATTTGCTGCTTTGCGCTTGGTTTTCTGGATAAAAGAAAAAAAGAAACAGAAACCTTGGTCAGTATTATGCGTGGTTATTCTAAATGGACCGCAAAAAAGTGGAAAGGTCACATGACGGGGCAACGTCTCCTAAATAAATTTAAAAGGGCCACTTGCAAAACATCCAGCAAATCTGAGCCAAAACAATAAAGAGTACTATAGGTCAATTTGCCCCTAGCCCTTCACTTCCTTCCAGGGTTCATGATCCATTGCTTTTGAGATCAAGCTTGTCAACACCCAAATCATTAGTGCACCTCTTCTTCGTATGGAGTCTCTTTTTTTATTGTTTACGTTTGTCAAAAAGTAGCACAATTTACTTCTGTATTACAATTTTCTTTTTGAAGAGCGAGAAGGCGACATTGATAACATTCAAGCACTGCAAAACAGAATCATGGAAATATGGAAAGAGGAACCATACATGGGAGAGATGATACCAGTGAGGTAAATGATACTTTTTTGTTAGATAATATAGTTTATTTGTGTGCCTTAAACACGTTAACAAACTAAGAACGTAATCTATAGCAGAACGTAAGGAGATATGTCCAGAAATGCACGCTAATGAGATGTATGAGCTGTATGATAGACAGCACAAAGTGTCCCCAACCCTAAATTCTTACTAAAACACAAATAATTCTGTCAAACATGAAGTCGCACGAAAACAACAAAAAAGTCTGTCTTATCTAATTAAAGTACCCAAAATCAGGGTTAGGTGCATTTCTGGGCATAAGTGGGCACAAAAGCAACATCAGCAAGTTTTATAGCTACAAGGATTTCTTTGATTATCTTTAAGGTGGATCAATTTTGAGAAGGTGGTCAGTGCATTGGTTGCCAAAAACATTCATTGTGCAGATGTGAACGAACTTCAAATCGTTGCAAAGAAAGTATGCCTCATAGAAGACAAGAATGAGTTTGACACCATGCTGCAGTTCTACCATGACCTAGGAATCATTGTCAAACACCGAGGAACAGTCGTTCTCAAGGCTCAATGGCTTATCGACCTCTTCAGGCAGCTCATCACAATTCCACCATTTGAAAAGGCGGTAAGAGATGCATGTTTTATCACCGAAATTTTTCTTCCTCTTGGTTAAATGTAGTAACAGACCCAGAACCTCGCATAGCATGGTGGGCCACGCCAAAAATGTTCCATAATATAAAAAAAATAGCCATCCACGCCTTATTTTCCTTGCCAAAGAGGTGGGGACCCATGACCCGGGTCCCTTCCCCTAGATCTACCACGAAAATGAATGGTTCGTAAGTTTACATTTGGGTTTCCGTTAAGGAACACTTCCCCTGAGTATACACTTACATACCCTGAAACAACTTACTCCAACCAGGTCAATGTTTTCACATATAAATTGAGAGTATCACTGTTCCTTACAAAATTCTTCTCCTTCTGCTATTTTATGGTAATCTGAAAGAGCCCAAGATCTAAATTCAAGGCAAATACCATAGCTAATGTGTAAGGTGCTAAAGACTACCAATTACCAATCACCAATCCTCGCATGTAGGATATCAATGAAACTTGATTCAGATGCTACCTTGTACAGAATAATAATGGGAAAGAACTGTTTGTTAATTTTCGTTTGAACGGTCACATGCACTTTAGAATTTTATCCAGAGACTAAAAACTTTGTTTTTTAAACAAGCCACGCACTATAAACTTGATAGCTCATCCTAGTCGCATAGTCATATCGTCACTGCTTCAACGTCAGATTAGTGATGGCGGATGGAGCGAGAAAGAAGGATGTGAACGGTATAGAATAGGCTTTTCAAGAAATAAAGTCCACCATTTCTTTAATAAATAGCCTGTGTGTTTCGTCCAAAATATGTTATTAACCTTAAAAGGACTAATGCTTTTTTCAAGCAAATCTATAGCTTTATTCACCAGGCAAATTTGAATATGAATGCTGTTTTTTTCTGTCAATATACTATTGTATCTTGCCGCAAGGACTATGCAATGTTGACAGTTTAGTGCCTACAGTGAAATGATCATCGGCTTGGCCAAGGTTCCTTTTGTAGTGTTTAATATAGCATAGTGTTTCATGAACGACGTCATGTAACTCAAGGTTTGACATTATAGCTTTAATTAAAAGAATTTTGAAACGTTTGTTCTCGTGGTCCTGACATAAGTTCAGCAATTTCAATTCTTAATTTGGTGTAATTGTTTTCAATTTTAATTTCAATTTTTAGGATCCAATTGTTGGCACCCACTGGAAAGAACTCGGGGACACCGGTGTCCTGAGCATGGAACTTGTTGATCATGTCTTCTCCAAATTCCTTCAGCAAGGTGATAATAGAGAAGACATTCTGCACATGATGGAGAGGCTTGGTTTGATTGCAAAGTTTGCACTTACTCCAACCGAGAAGAAATACTTTGTACCAGCTCAGCTCAGTGCACCACCTGATTCAATTCATGAAGTGAAGCCTTCAAAATTTGAGCCTTGTACATTGTACATCAATTTTGTGGGTGGTTTTGTCCCTCATGGCCTGTTTACTCAGCTTGTTTCACGATCCATTCGGTGGTGTTCTTTCGCTGGGTCATCACAACCCCCTACGTTGTACCAAAATGGGGCATGGTTCATTATTGGGGAGCACATTGTTCATAGTCTTTATCTGATCTGCAAGAAGCGGTTCATCAAGGTTATCCTCAAACAAATGGATGAACGTCAACAGGTCTCAGAACAGAAATCAACTGAAGTAGCAACAAAGGTGCGAAAGTTTGTGGAAGATGCTTTACAAGATTTGTCACAGGATCTGCCGTACCTAAGAGGGCTGCAGTATCATTTCTCTGTTGAATGCCCATACTGTGAGCGAGAAATTAAGGAGTGTGAACACCACAGACAATTGTCATGCAAACACGAAGACTGCTTACATCTCCTAGATATAAAGCAAGGCAAGGCTGTGATCTGTACAAAGACGGTTTACGATAAGACATTCCGAGTTCCTGGACAGGAGAAATGGTTTCCCCAGGTAAATAATTACATATTAAGACACGTATCATTCCCTACACTTTTCATATAATTGTCTTAAAAATATAATTAATTCACCTGGCTTGCAAGAAAGTAATAATTATCCTAAACTTTGCTTTATCTTTTTTTAGAACTGTTACTTACATTAAGTTCCGCTGCAATGATCAGTTTCAATTTGGAAAAGGCTATTTCTGTGCATGATGTTTCATTCAGATTGAGGATGTTTGATACTGAAATACTCCTTGTTGTGCAGTAGGAATACAGCTTTCAAGTGGAAGATTTCAACTGCAGATATAAAACGATTCATGCTGTAAGGATGGCGGTACATGAGCAAGTCTTTCTTGACAAGTTATTCTCAATTTTTAGTCGTGTTTTTAAGGATAAACAGGTTTTCCCATAATGAGTTTTAAATGACATTATTTTTACAAGCAGACTTGGAAAAGTAGACTTACCCATTTACAACCAGTAAATGACAGTAATCTTAGAGCACCAAGAAGAAAGTATCAAGTGATTTTCAGAAGAAAGAACAAGCCGAAATCAGTTCGTAGTGATTTTTCCCAGTACACAAGGAAATAAATCGAAAAGATTGGCCAATTTTTTCGCCAGTGGTCAAAGATAATTAATCCTTTGCATGAATAAGTAAATAATAAGTCGTATTTAATTCCTTCGCACCAATATGTAATTTTAAACAAAACTGCCCCGTTGTTTCGATGTTTCTTTCACAAAAAAAAAAAAAAAAAAATAGGTGACCCTGCCCGTTTAACAAGCATACACCAATTAACAACAAATTGATGTAAATGCGACCCTCACCCTTGATTTTTTTTTTGTTGGGGGTGAGGGGGGGGGGGGGGGGGGGAGTTTGAAAAACAAAGGGCAGAAAATCAAGTCACAAGCTTAAGAAAAAAGCAGACGTGAGACACCTATACAGATTCTCCAGTAGAAATGGGGGCATCCGGGAAGGTGTTGGAGGAGGGTGATCATTATATGCATTCTTATTTCGGAATGAAAACAATCGAACCCACATGAAGAATAAACGTGTTGGAAGTAAAAACATGCTGACTGTTAATGATGTTTAAGGCTTGAACTATCATGTTTGATTTCTGTTGTTATATAACAAACGTTTATTTATCTTTTTATTTATCTACTTACTTCCTTTCCTTATTTACTCACTCAATGACTAACTAACTAAATTTATTTTAAATGGAAGGTACTGCCCAAGGACCACTTTTCTTACGAACAGCCTGGTGAGTTTTTTGTCTTTGTTATTTACTACAGTCAAAGCTGATCGAATTTATTTGAAGCTGTAAACAATATCGTCAAAAGTGGTTCTTTCTTCGAAATTCTTGGTAACTTAGTGGACGCCTCAAATAAGTGTTTGCAAATGTCTATATTATTCATGATTATTTATTTGAAGAAATGTCTGGTGTAAACTTGCAGACTGTGTTACATGACCCTAACACGATTATAACATTTGACTTTTCAAAAACATTTAAAGTTGGAATGCTGATTAGGAACATTAAACACGTAGGTTAACTTGGCTAGCACCGGCCTACTTAAGTAAAAATAGACATTTTAAAGTTTTCGTAAGATTTTTTGATTAAGTTGATGCAGTCGTTGTTTGATTTCCCCTCAATTTGTTGTTTGATGTATACAATGTAAATGTAGACAAAAGCCTCATTGGTTAAAGCGAGATCAACTTAATAGGCCCATCTACAGGTTCCCAGCAGCTTAGACAAAAAAATAACAGTTGACAGAGTCATTGGTTGAGCAGTAAAAGAGCCTGTTTGTCCGTTTCTTCTAAGCCTGAAATATTTTCTAACAGCTGCTTCAGTTAGAGCTTCCATATTCGGATTGCAGTTTGAAGAGAACTCCTGTCTTGGGTACTGGTCTCTGTGTCAGGTTTAATTGACTTTGCGGCCAGAGGTTTCTTGTTCACTCTTTGTTTTTGGTTCAAGATCTCTTCACAGAACCTCCTCACGTTTATTGATTGGCTGTCACTCACTGCCTGGGACCAGAAGATAAAATGATTCACTGTTGTTGGTTTTCTCGCATTTCAGTAATTATAAATAGATCGAACAAGAATTGTCTCCCCCTAGAGTATCATGTTTGATTAATTAAAAGGCTTATTCACCTTCTTGCAGACTTGTTTTTCCAAGTCATTTAAACTTGGAGAATTTTTCTTAAGTTATACATCCATACACAGATGCATCTGTTGAAGAGATGGAAGGTACTGCTGCTCCCAAGAGAAGGTTACCAGTTTCCTCTGTCCAGGATTCCAAGCGCAGCAAGGTCATAAACGATACAGGTAAACAAAAATGTTTAAGTCGGAAGTGAATTTATAAATTCAGCAGGTAGATGCTTAAACGAGATAAGCTACAGGAAAGCCTGTGATGGCCTATTCCACATAACATATTAATTGCAGTCTTGGCCAAAACATCAGATTTCGATCTATTTTTAGCATTAGTAGAGTTCTCTAAATTTTGTGAACAAACCTGCAAACTAGAAAACATTTAAATAGAGGGAGAGTTTTCTATCTATGTTAAGCAAAATAACATTTTACATGAACAGGTTCATTTGTTGATGAGATTCCAGGGTCTACTAGTCAGAAGAGAACGTCGCCGTTTTCTGATCCCGAAGGTTCCGCCAAGCGAAGCAAACTCATGGGCGATAGAGGTAAGCATAAAGAGCAAGTTGCAGGTTGACTTGATAGTGTAACCTTTCAGCCACACGAGTTCATGCTTAATGATTCTCCAGGAATGCTCTGTATTTTGCTCCTGCTTGTTCCTCCTGAGAATGTCTTGCAAGCCTTTTCTTTCTGTTTATGATCTATGGGCCCACAAGTGAGCAAAGTGCGTGCAACACACGAGATAAATTGGAACCTCTGAAAGCCCTCTTATAAAACCCAGCAAACACTCGAAAGGGCGCAACCACTGACTACAAGTGCATTGTTTTGAAGTTAAACTTGATTATGTTTAGTTTTAGCCACGCTAAATCTGATGGAATATTAGTAATAACTATAAAAGTAGTTTATGAAGACCTCTTTGGTATCTTTGGTATTTGCGACTGCAAAAACTGTTAACATTTCTGAAATTGTGATTGTTCTTTAGCCAATCAGATGCTCCATCAAAGCGCAAGAAGAAACTGCAAACCACAAAAAAATATATATTCATCTCGTATCTAATTGGTTCTCCTTCCCAACACAAGAAACATTCCAGAAATTATTCTAGTGTTTATGGTTTCACAGTCACCTGGAAAATAGGAGTGGCTGATGTAATACATTGTACCAAATGTGGCAGTACTTAGCCCTGTCCCACACATATCTTACAGGAGCAAGGTTTTAGCCTCATAGCTATCTGATTGCTGAACTTTTGGCGGTCTTTTAGTGCTTTTGTCCTTTCTTTTCCCAAAGACAATACAATGCCACTAGTATGAAATCAATGCCAGCTGTCTCTCCCCTCTAACTCCTGTTTGCACAGGTTGCAAATTGGAATGAAAGTTCTGTTCCTTTCTTCTGCCTCACTCTCTCTCCCCACCCCCCTCATTTACTTTTGGTCTATTTGCTAGTATTTAATATGTTGAGTTTTGTTATTATCTGTCAGTTATCGTTGTAATTGTTGTGGTGAATGCATTAAACTAAAGTAAACTAAACTAAAGGCAAGAGAAGCGCCTAGATTCCGCTGGTGGTTAAAGTTGGATGGTTTCCGAAGTTTTCGGGAAAAAAAAACAACCATTTCTTACATTGGTGGTAAATGTCAAAAGAAGTCAATAGACTGGACAATGTTCGGAGTAGGCGTTAATGCCCGTGTGCGCTGAGGTTTCGTGGGAGGAGAACTAGTACACTCAATACTTTAACTTGGTTCCAAGTGTGTGCTTTCTCAAAATCAATTCTTGTAATCTTGATGTGTGGCTTATTAAAAACCTAAAGCAGTTTGAATCCTAGGCAAGCCAAAAACCCAAAGCATTATTGGCGGCTCACCTTTTCCCAGTGACACACACTGACAAGGACATCGCTATCCCTTTCTTTAATTAGAACTGGTTATTACCCAAGAGGCTCTATAATTTCCCTTTGTCATGAAAACCAGACAAACTATAAGGTATTAATATTTTCGTCCATTTCCCAGCTATATGTTAAAATTGTAGTTGTTTCTCGCTTATCATTTAACTCTTTAGGCTTTTTTCCTTCCAAATCATCATATATTTCAAATAGTTGTTCACTTTGTTCAGTTTGATTTTGAGAAGCACGACAGTGCTCAACACACAAAATACTAAACAAAGGAACTTTCTCCTTGAGTTAGGTTGTACTAAACTTAACTGAAGTGATGCAAAAATACTCCAAAATAGTTTAACCAAATCAAATTTATGCAGTAGTTCTTCAAATAACTTCTTGACGACGCCAGACGGCATTAAAATACTCGGAATTCAGACGTTTTCCTCACCTGCGCGTGCAGGAAGTTAGTGCAAGAGGATGGCTGACATTTCAGACAAGGGAGTGTATAAATTCAACGTTCTTTGAGTTTGACGGTAACCCTGAGCAGTTGTCCAAGCCCTTCTTATGCTCTCCGGACTTGAGGCATTTTTTTTTCTACATCTAGGTCTCGTGTTTTCTTACTTTGCTATCAAACTTGTGAAAACACGAGTTTCCTCTTCCCTCCTCTGCTTTATACTGAGGGCCTGTACACGTGAACACGGTAAAACCTTTTCCTTCAACACATTTGTTGCGTATATCTGCGCCTTACGATTCTCTGTTGTTCTACCTTGGAACTGTTACGTGCAATTCTGTATGCAATTACTTCCGCAGTTGACAGTGGTGCACTGTGTTTTATTCTCCTTTTAGTATTCCGTTTTCTATTCAGAGGGTAAAGAATCTAATAGAGTGTGTTCACGATGGCCATTTTGGAGAAGCTAAATAATAGATGTTTGCATAAAAATAAAGTTTATTTCCCAAATAAAAATAATTCTATTGTTTCGCTCCTTCAATATGGCCGCCGTGAACGCACTCTATAATGTTTTTATTTTTATAGCAGCTGAACGAATTTTCCTTGGTCTTCAAAAAATTCAAGATGACACAATCAAGATCATCAGTAAAGCAAACCTTTCAGAGGAGTTAAAGAAGATTACCTTAAACAAAGGCTTTGTTATTTCTGACAATCAAGGAGAAGGAAATTGCATGTTTTACGCATTGTCAGAACAACTTGACTTGGTGAAAAGAATCCACATCTCTCATGAAGAGTTGAGGCAACGTCTAGTCCAATACCTCAAGCATAACCCAACCCTGGTAAGTTGCTGTTAGTGATATCTAACAAGCGTTTGATTGCCTTTTGTAGCGGTGACTTAAAATTAAAAAAGCTGAATTAGGGTTGTTCGTCTATAAAGCCTTTCCTGTTTTAAAAGGAAAGGGTTTACAAAGGAAAAAAAATATTTAGAAAGGATTTAAAACTTAACGTTTCATTTTATTCAGTGGCATGTTGTTTCGCTTATTTAAGCATTTCTGACCATCTTCTGAAATTTCCGAAAGATATTCTCAAGGTCGTTGAGAGTTTTTGAATTGTTATGAATATGGCTGAACATTTATGTTATTTACTACAGTCGGACCTCTATTAAGCGGCCACCCTGAGGACTTTGAAAACTGGCCGCTTAATAGAGGTTGGTCGTTGAATAGAGGTATTGAATACAGCACCTTACTGACAAAATAATAATGCGGGACTTTGGAAAGTGGCCGCTTAATGGAGGGTGGCCGCTTAAAAGGTGGCCGCTTAATAGAGGTCCGACTGTAGATACATTTGAAGCTGAAACAATTTACCATAACATCGGTCTTCGGGTGTGGAAAATATTCCGCGTGTTGGCCGGGTAAGTTTGAAGTTGGCTTACGTGATAATAGAAACCTTTAGATTTGAGTACGCCCAAAAATACTATCGCTCCTTCATGCATGTTGCTAACCAACAGATAAGGAGAAGCAAAGTCCGTCAGACAAGTGATTATCTAAAGCTTGCGAACTGCCGAGATTCGAAAAGTCGTTGTCGTACTCATGTCAACGACCATTTTTGTTCTCTTTCAGTCAGATGGAACAGAACTGTTCAACTTTGTCCATGGATGTCCATCATGGACTGATTACTTGAGAAAGATGTCAGCAGATGGGACATGGGGTGACCACCTTATTCTCCATGCTGCAGCAAACTGTTTTGAAACGTACATTTACGTGATCAGCAGTCTGTCAAATGACATAACCATCAGCCCGGAAGGTGATATTGACAGCAGCGACCGACTTGTGCTCGGGCACTTGCACGAGCATCATTACGTTAGCCTTCGACCCGTTAAATCAGGTATAGATTGTATCAACTAATAACAAGTACTAGTATTTATCCGACAAAGTTTAAGTGCTGAAGGAAGCCACCTTAACAAGCAATTTTATTTCAACGAAGAAATGTTCTGTCCTCTGGAGATTCCTCAGTAAAGATCCGTTCGCATTTCTCTTTGGTCCCGTTCATTTTCATCAGACAGCTGAATGAGTGTGTGTGGGAGATTATATGGGCGAGACCACTGCTGCCGTGCACGCGACCAATTTTTCTTTGACAAGTCTGCATTTGACAAGTTTTCTGTTGTCGTGTTTACAACAAAATATGTCACGTTTATCCTTGACGAGGCTGGATGTTGGAAAACTAGCCTTCCAATATTGGAACAAGTTCACTGAAATCCTATCAGCTTCTCAAAGAAAACTTTGCCTTATGTGCAATCAATCTGTTCTCGGTATAGATATATTTTTTTAAGAATTTGTAACTTGCAAAGTGATTGCATTATATTGCAATCGAAGGGCTTGGTGGAAAACGTGCAAATGTCATGATTGGGTCTCAAATCCAGTTTGAGTGTTTACACGGTTGATTTGAGTTCACCCAAACGTCTATAAGTGTCTCTAGTAATTCATAGAAACATGCGCATGCACAAACTATTTTTATTTCTGTTACAAAATAACCCATGGAAAATTACATTTGCATAACTGCTCAATAAGTGATTAGGAAATTAATTATCTGTACTTAATAAACAGGAAATAGACCAGGAGGAATTTATTTCTGTGGCTTTATCGCCGAAGGATATGTTTGAGATATTCGGTAGAAATTGGCTTGTCAGTGAAAAGTCAGAGAAAAGTCAGTGTCTTTCTAGTATTCGTTTCATTTATCAAGGCTTTAATTCACCTGGTACATAACCGCATCAATTACACTTTATCAATATCACGTCCTTGTGGAAGTGATCACACCGGCTCGCTTGCTTGCTCTCTAGTTTGTTCATTAGATTTACTTCGTTAAATCATTTATTTATTCACATGCTTAGTCACTGATACCTTTGTATTCCTGTATTCTCGTTCATTTAATTTCTCTAAAAATGTTTAATAAGATAAACAAAGCTCTATTTTCTGCATTTGCAGTTAAAAAGGGCAGCCCTTCTTTTGGTGAACTTCAGGAGCTATCAGAGGAAATTCCTGATACTTGGAGGAAGCTCGGACGTCGACTTCACTTTGAGGAAGAAAAGTTGATCTGCTTTCACAAAGACAATGAAGAAGTGTGCGAGAAAGCATACGCAATGCTGAGGACGTGGAAACAGTCTGGAGGCTCTGATGTAACTTACCAAGTTTTATATGATGCGTTGTGTCATAAACTTGTTAGTCGTAGGGATTTGGCAGAGAAATTTTTTTGCAATGGTTGAGTTCAAGTTTTCGCTTGTGTCTTGGAAATCATTGGAAATGAAGCACTGTTGATAATTCGTCTTCTGCCTTTTAGGTTAGTAGCCGTTATTAAACTGTTGATTGTTTCTGGCGAAGGCCCAACACTTCAACTATACTCAGTCTCAAAACACTCCACTCCCCACCCATGTGCTTTTCGCACCCAACTTTTCACACCCACCAGCACTTAGCCCTACCCCTAGGCCATGTGTCTGCGCCTACCAGTCCACCACTAAGAACATGCAGCTGAGTGGGGAATTCGCCAAAACGTTCCTTCCAAGTCTCTAGCCTAGAAAAAGAACCAAATTGAACTGAAATTACATTCTCAAAAACCCTCCAAACTGTGCTTTTGACACATAACTGCAAGCTGCCCACCGTCAGTTAGCCCCCACCCTGGACAAGGTTACAGGCTAGTGCTTGACGACAAACCCCGTCAAGTTTCAACCAGGACATTTTGATTTACCATATACCAACTAAGTCTCCCTTGCAGCCGTTCTTAGGGTCGTCACGCAACTCTTAGCGGGGAGGAGCGTTGCGTGATAACCCTGATAACGGCTGCGTAGGAGACCAATACCAACTCAGTGACCTTGGCATTTTACGCAATCTGATTGGTCCTCTATCTCGGAACATTCCAAATTGTCCACCTTCCAAGAGGTTAATAATGCATTTGCTCATGTTTCTGTCGCACTAAAATTTATGAAGATACTCCTAAAACACAAAAGGGATCACTTTCTTTTACCAGCTTTAACCTGAAAGATCATACTGTTTACCGAGGTAAATCGGCCATATTGGTGTCGATTGATATATATAAAAGAACTAAAAGTTACGAGGCTTGACGATTACCTGAGATTGGCTTCATTTTTATTCTAGCGTTTTTCAGTCAATTTAAATTAAAACTTGTCGTAACCACTTGTTTAAACAATGGACTTGAATAGTTTCTTGGTTTCCTATTTTAGTTCTTGCATCTGGTTGGCGTGACGTCATTCTGAATATCTTGTTCTCCACTATGTTCCCAACGTCGCTATAAGTTGGTACGACAACTGGTGGATCTTGACCATGAATACGTGGTATGTCCCAACTGCTCATCCCTGTGTGACCCTAGTGACTGCACTTAACGAATTGGAGGAAGGATCGTCGTAAAGTGCTGTACGCACAAAGCTTTTCATAAAGGTAAAGGAGCAAGAGAACGTGGAAAGGGATGTTTCATCCTTTAAAAGTGTACTGTTCTAACAATGTGATAAACCAGCTTGAGCCGGACTTTGCTGAAAAAGCCCACTTTTGCTGACAAGTGTGAACATTGGAGACAGCGAGATGTTACAAATTGGGTTTTCAGTGATATTTATGATGGCTAAGTATGGAAAGGTTTTTTTTAACATTTAAAAGGACAAGACGTTTAGCATTTGGCTTAAAAGTGGACCGGTTGCAGTCCTATTCAAGACGGAGTGATGTTTCAGTGGAGTAATGTACTTAGTCTTACTCAACTTATCGATGGAAGAACGCTTTAAGTGGAAGAACGTAGCTCTTGTTGGTGTCACGGAAACTATGCCCGAGAACTGTATCAACCAAACTTTAATTTTGTTTTCGTTTGCAGGGGCAGAAAACTGTTGTGGATGAAAATATGAATGGGATTGTTGAATACTCAGAATGAAACAACTGACGAATAGAGAAATCCCAAGACTAGCTTTCCTTTATTGACGTAACGGTCCTAATTTCCCCAGTCTCCTGTCTAGCGTGGTATTGTACCCAACCGAAAGTGAAATTCCGCGCTTTTTATACCCCTCAAACGCAGGGAAGAAAAATTGATAAGGAATTTTTTTTCGATATTCATACGAGACCAGCATGGAGATTAAATCAGGCAAATAAAAAAAATTCTGCCATGTACACTTTAAACATGGACTCAACTTCTTCACTGACGATTTTCGTTGCAGAGTAAATCCAAGGGCAAGGATCTTTGTTGATCAAACAGAGGAAAGGTAAGTTGCATTACTTCTAGCCAGCATCGGACATAGTTGTTTTGAATAATAAAGTTACCATATCTAACAGACATAGTAAAAAGAAATTGGAAGAGCCTAAATGTATTAAAAATCTTCTTACCTTTTATTGTTTTCAGTGCCCATGGTTTTCAACAGCTGGAGCATCAAACAAAGAAAACGTTCACGGAATTTATAAATAACTTCATTACAAGTATCGCCTCGTGTTTGATTCCGCCATTTCATTTTGTCTTTCAAACGCTGCACTGTGTGGAAAGATCACCTGACCACGAGGTACCTTTCCTCACGTGGTAAAAAAGGCACGAAACTATGTTGTAACGTAGCAATGATGGTGCAAAAGAAAAGACGAAAATATATATTTTTTTAAAATATTGACTTTTTACTTGATTTCTGTGTGATTTTAGTGATATGTAAAAAAAATTTAACCCGTCGAGATTTTAGCTCGTTACTCGTTTTTCCTGTTTTTTGGGGAATGGAATCTTAATCCCTGACTTCACGAGATTTTTTTTTTTTTTTGGCTTTCCGAAAAATTCTAGCTGACCTTTTCTTGTGCACTTTTGATGGCGTATTTTCTTTTTCGAAAACAAAAGGGATTAGATCGATTTTCAGCCTCGCAATGATTTCAGGTGACTTTTCGTTAAAGAAAACGCTAGTATTTCTGCTTAATTTATCTTGTGCGGGTAATGTCTTTTAGAACAGATATTCCATCGAAACGAACCATTGGATGCCCCTGAAATGTCTGCATATAAGACTTATTAGAAAACACCGCCGACATCTTCCGAATAATTTTGCGTGGGTGTGTCAACGCAAGCATTCCTCCAGTTGTGTGATGACAGATTGTAATTTTTGCTTTCTCTTTGCACTTCCTTCTAAGTGGAACCAGGCACAATTCTTTCCCCGTTAAAAATACCGTATTTGCTTCAGCAATTTCTAATTCTGGTGATACAGAATGCTTTTCTGCTATTGTCTGCACGTTTTTGGGTTTGATCTCTTGAAGTATTCATTATCATCGATCGGCGCACATCTCCAGTGTTCAGGTGTTTGGCACTGTCCGAATATTCACAATTGGTGTTGGTCTCTTCCAAAGGCAAACGGTTCTTTCTTCTGTTATAGTGCACTATTGTCCAAAGAAGTCATGCATTATCCATCCGTTGTCCGTTTAAGAGGGAATTTGACCTAAATTTGAATGAAATTTGAAGAGGTTTTAAGAAGAAATAGAAGGAAGAAAATGAGTTTTGGAACACTAACAGACAGTTGATGCCCACGCCAACGCAAGAGCACCCCAGGTTGCTAGTGGACTAACTTGGTGTCCGTCTATTAATTATTAACTAGAAATACTAATTTTACAACTTCACTAAATCTTCAATATTTCTTATTTGTTTTAATTTTACCAATCCTTCTAGGAAAGCTATCTCCTCCCAAGTATACCCAAAAATCACTCCAAAATTCACAAAACACCCCACAACACAGATTCACGGGATGATGATAGATTTTTCGGATTGCTTGAAACGTGAACGAGATATTTCCATTAAAGCCATGTCAAGTGACGGAAAAATGGTTTAGGTGACCCCCCCCCCCCCCCCTTAACTCCCTCCATCGTCATTCTTGAAGTTGACCCAATTGCAAGATACCCCGCTACTCACCTTACTTCTTTACTTTCACTACGTTTTGGCGTAGTGTTAAAGCGTGTCCAGATACACTGGTACAAGTCGTGTTCGTATTGCAGGCACACTAAGGATGTATAGATGCAAGAGTAGTTATTAACAATAACTAATCTTGTACCTTATTTGACTCTTTTGGGGCAAACAGCAGACGTTCACATGATAGGCAAAAGGGCTCAGTTCACAAACACTGAATATCTGAAGAAGCGTGTTTCGTTCATTCAAAACGGCCACTGACGTCTGATTTCTCGGTCTTTGTTATAGGAGTTGTTGAGCCTCATGCGTCAGTTATCAGTGTTAGTCATTTTCATAGCACACAAAATGATCCTGATAAAAATCTAAGGCCCTGTGAGGCAACTTCTGAAGGTGAATTGTTTTTTTCTTAAAAGCAGAGGGCCGTAGGTTGTAAATTGTTCCTTGCATCACTCATGAACTCTCGTTAGATTGGAATTTAAGGTGGGGGAATCGATTCCCAGTGGATGCATGTCACTCTGATCTTCTCCTTCCTTTCCTAAAGGTTACGAAATATGTCGTTAGAAATGCGAAAAAAGGGTCACTGGGTTAGCATTGTCGTAAAACCAACAACAGCTAGCAAATTCAGGGAGGGGGGGGGGGGGGAAATCCCGTTCGTAAAACTTTCTACAGTTTAAATTTTCAGCTAAAGCATCCGGACAGATCAATCTGTATTAGCTTACACTAGAATAAGTGTTCACTAGAGCTGCCCCCGGTTTTGAATAGTTGTTTTTGACGATTTGTATTGAATATAACTATTGTGTATACGACTGTTGTAAATTTGACGTTTCAACTATTTTTGTTTGAATTCTTTGAGACGTTGAGACTACCCCCTTGCGGAGAACTTTGCGCGCGCGTGATCACGTGACACGCGCGCGATATTTCAAATTTTTATGGCGCGTACGATTTTGTTGACGCGTACAAGCATGGATCCTAGGATCCATGGTACAAGGTTTTGCAGTTTTTTGCTAGAGTTTGTAGTCTCTTTTCACACTTTGTTGTTTACCATTTTCCCGTTTATTTATTGGGGTTAAATTTGGATTTTGAGCCTACCATTCAAGGAGAACTTTTTTTAACATGGCGCCGAGACCCGGGAAGCGAATGGTCGCCGTCTAAAGAAGAATTTCTGAGAATTTTTATCGAGAAGCGACAACTCGCCGTCTAAGGCCGGATTATTTCAGATACTTTCATCGAGAAGCGACAAGTCGCCGTCTGAAGAGGATTTCATCTACAAAATGGGGGACGAAGATCTGAAAAAGAAGAAGAAAATTCGAGGAGGACAAAAGGGATATGTCACGAAAACTCTGGAAAGGATTCAATCTCTACTCGACCGTTTCGAGCCCACCGTGGTTAATCAGCTGAAAACATATCGGATTGCTCTTGGAGAGAAACTCAAGATTCTTGAAAGTCTAGATGACGAAATCCTCGGTCTACTTAAAGAGGATCAAATCGAAGCAGAAATAGAAGAAACAGGAAATTTCAGAGAGTCTATTCATGAAATGATGGTGAAGATAGACGAGGTGCTCCTTGCAGAAGTGGAGAACAATTCAGATAAGTCCAACTCTCATTCTGTTACTTCTAATTCGTTTAGTTATTGCCTTGGGGTTAAGGCAAAACTACCCAAGATTTCTCTGAAAAAGTTCAATGGGGATCCCATGCTTTTCTCTCCCTTTTGGGATTCATTCGTAAGTGCTGTGGACGAGAACCAAGCGCTGTCAGATGTTGATAAGTTCAACTATCTTAAAATCTTAGTGGAAGGTACGGCCGCCGCAGCCATTCGTGGTCTTCCTTTAATAGCCGATAATTATGAAGCGGCGAAAAACATTCTTAAGAAGCGTTTCGGGCAACCACAAGTTATTATCAATGCACATATAGGGAGTCTCGTTAAGATAGCAGCAGTAGCATCTGACAGTAACTTGAAACGTCTAAGGGAGCTTTACGATCAAGTTGAGGCCCACATTCGCGCTCTTCAAGCTATAGGGTTGGAAAGTGAATCTTATGGGAAGTTGTTGATACCCCTTCTGAAGGAGAAACTACCAGCAAATCTGCGCTTAATAATTTCAAGGTCCATAGATAAAGAACAGTGGGACTTAGATGTACTCTTAATGGCCTTTGACAGCGAAATTGAAGCAAGGGAGCGCTGTGAACTGATTGGAAATAACTTGTCTGAACCAGCTGTGATCCCAGTGAAGTCGAATGTCGGGAGATTTATTAAGGGTAGGTCAGGCCCCTCTACCACATCTGCCTTAGTAACACAATCAGAAGAGAAGTCTGTGAGTTGTACGTACTGCAGACAGAAGCACCCCAGCGCACGTTGTACCACAATCACTGATATTGGAGCTAGAAGAAATCTATTAAAACAACAGGGGCGTTGTTTCTTGTGCTTGCGTCGCAGTCGTCTAGTGCGGAATTGCCCCCTCTAGCAGCACGTGTCATGATTGCTCAGGAAAGCATCATGTGCCGATTTGCAATAATGCCAAATGTACAACTGCGCGTCAAGAGGGAGTCCAGGAAAGGAAGTTTTTAACAACCGTGTACGAGGCGAGGTGTCTAGCGTTAATCAGCTCCACACTGGTCTCACTATGCGAATCTTGTTTGATAGTGGAAGTCAGCGAAGCTATATGACCAAACGTGCCAGGAAGAAGCTTAATTTATCCGCTATAAAATCCGAGAAGCTTCTTATCAAGACTTTCGGGCAGTAGAACGAGCAACTGAAAAAGAATGCGATGTCGTTGAATTCTGTGTCAAAGGACTTGGTGTAGACAGCTCGACAGTTCAGATGACTGCGCATGTAGTTCCCCTAATTTGCAGCCCTGTAAAGGATCAATCAGTGCAACTTGCCCAACAATCTTACAGACATTTGGTTGATTTAGAACTCGCGGATTGCCCAGTCGTGGATTGCGGCTCAGAAGTGGATATCTTGATTGGAAATGACATCTATTGGTGTTTCTTTACCGGAGATCTGAAACGCGGGGGGAATTTGGTCCTGTCGCCATGAAAACGACTCTTGGATGGGTACTATCCGGTCCCTTACCCCAAGAACTGAGTTCTGAATCTGAAGTGAATCTGACAACCTGCCACACCCTGAGACTTGACACGTCGCATCCTTTCGAGGCTGTTTCAGAGGAAAAACATGGAGACCCGTTAGTGGAAGAAATGAAGAAATTCCGGGAGTTAGAGAGCATTGGCGTGTTAGCAAACGAAGCATCTGTTCATGACAAGTTCTTGGATACGATTCACAAGCGCGATGGCCGCTATGAAGTATCTTTACCGTGGAAGGAACATCACCCTTTGCTACCAGACAACTATGAAGTTTCAGTCTCACGCCTAAATTCTGTCTTGAAGCGTCTGAGAAGAAACCCTGAATTACTCGCCGAATACAACAGAATAATAGAAGAACAGTCGTCCAAGGGAATTATTTCTAAAGTTGATTCTAACTCTGAAATCAAGGTTGGTCACCTCCATTACTTGCCACACCATCCAGTTATACGTGAAGATAAACAGACGACTAAGGTACGAATCCACCTTTACTCTCTGACATATCTGACGTCCTCATGCGTTTCAGATATCATCGCATTGCCTTGTCAGCCGACATAGAGAAAGCCTTTTTAATGGTGGGAGTGGCAGAGCCCGACCGAGATGTCTTACGTTTCCTGTGGGTAGATGACCCTACAAGTGAAGTCCCCAGAATTGTTCGCAAGTGCTTTAACCGAGTTGTGTTTGGTGTCACGAGTTCACCCTTTCTCCTAAATGGCACGATAAGACACCTCGTCACAAGCTATGAATCAGACGATCCTCAGTTCGTAAACGAATTCCTGAACTCTCTCTATGTGGATGATTTCAACGGGGGAAAGGACAATGATTCCGAGGCCTTCGAACTCTATTCGAAGGCAAGATCTAGAATGAAAGATGGAGGATTCAATTTGAGAAAGTGGATTTCAAATTCACAGAAGCTGATGCAGTGGATTGATCACGAGGAAGGCGTTCCTATCACAGAGGTTGCTACAGTAGCAGAAGAAGATCAAACATACGCGACAACTCATCTTGGAATGAAAGGCAAAACATCTGAAGAGAGAAAGGTTCTTGGTCTGAACTGGGACATAACAAGAGATGCCTTCATTCTACGTTTTGATTGGCTGGTTAACTTTGCTAAAGACTTGCCATTGACCAAACGATCAGTTCTTAGAGTCGTCGCTAAACTTTACGATCCTCTCGGTTTCATATCTCCACTGTTTATCACAGTCAAGATCCTCTTTCAAGATTTGTGCAAATTAAAGACTGACTGGGACGAACCTCTTTGTGATGAACTGAACTTCAAGTACACAAGTTGGTTGTCAGATCTGATGAAAGTTCAGTCTATTTCGATTAACAGATGCTATTTCCACAACGTTAGAGATCAAGTAACCTCTCTGCAAATCCATGGTTTTGGAGACAGTTCAGAAGTCGCCTACGCTGCTACCGTATATTTGAGAATCGAGACGATTAAAGGCTTCTCGACCCGGCTTATCATGAGCAAAACTAGAGTTGCACCCCTGATGAAACCAACAATCCCACGACTTGAGCTTTTAGCTGCGTTGATATTAGCGAGGCTAGTCCAGCGTATCAGAGAGGCGCTTCAACCGATAGCTCAAATTAATGAAGTTTTCTGCCGGACTGACTCCATGACGACACTGCACTGGATAAAGGGAGTCGACAGAGAGTACAAGCAGTTTGTGCAGAACAGAGTCAAAGAAATTCGACGACTTATCCCATCTGAATCGTGGAACCACTGCCCAGGTTATGAAAATCCAGCTGATTTGCCGTCCCGTGGAATGAGTGCGGAGACCTTACAAGAGTCTGAAATTTGGTGGCATGGACCCCCTTGGCTGCTCGAAGGAAAGAATAAGTGGCCCAGCCCTGCGGATGTCACTGAATTGTCACGTGACTACTATGATGAGATGCGTCCTAGCGACAAACCGAAGAGTAAGCTGATTCATTCTACTGGACTCGTTGTGGAAAGCAGAATCCCAAGTCTGTCCAGTGTATTGGACCCTAACAAATTTGGCGACATCAAACACCTAATCAGAGTAACTGCCTTTGTACTACGATTTCTGCGTAACACAAGGTCAAAGGAGACTAAAGAAAAACTAGTCGGACCGCTCAGTCCTGAAGAATGTGAATCTGTAGAAATCTTGTGGTTGAAGGAAATGCAGAAAGCTGTAGCCAGGTCCCCAAGATTCGAGAATTTGAAGCAACAACTTGGCTTGTACTCAGATGACAATGGATTACTCAGATGCAGGGGAAGATTGCAAAACGCATCCATACCGTTTGATGCTAAACATACTATTTTTTTGCCAGTTGGCCATCATTTGACAGTGCTTATTATCGATGACTGCCATCAGCGAGTGCTACACAATGGTGTTAAGGAAACTTTAACGGAACTGAGATCTCGATTTTGGGTCACAAGGGGAAGACAAACTGTTCGAAAGGTAATATCGAAATGTGTGAATTGCAAGAAGACCGAAGGCAAGCATTATGCCGTCCCGCCAACTGCACCATTGCCTCAATTCCGCGTGGAAGAGAACCCTGCCTTTACAAATACTGGAATTGACTTTGCTGGACCGCTATTTGTGAGGAGTGGCGAAAATGAAGAGCAGAGCAATATGCAGAAGGTCTACCTTGCACTGTTTACCTGTGGAAGCACCAGAGCCGTCCATCTTGAAGTGGTACCCAATCTCAGCACTGAAACATTCATCAGAAGTTTCAAACGTTTTATTTGTAGACGCGGTATTCCGAGGTTGGTTGTATCAGACAACGCTAAAACTTTCAAGACCGCCGCAAGAGTATTGTCTTCAGTGTTTGAGCTTCCAGAAGTACAGAGGTATCTGTTGAATCTTAAGGTGAAGTGGAGGTTTAATTTGGAAAGAGCCCCTTGGTGGGGTGGTTTCTTTGAACGCTTGATTCGTTCTGTGAAACGTTGTCTGAAGAAAATTCTCAAGAATGCCAAGTTGTCGTATGAAGAACTATTGACTGTTGTTACCGAGGTGGAATGCGTGTTGAATTCCCGCCCTCTGACGTACGTGTCTTCAGAAGATATTGAGGAACCACTCACACCATCTCATTTGATGACAGGGAGAAGATTGCTTTCAATTCCTGACGAAATTGTAGTCGACGAAGAAGAGAAAAGTCAAGTTTCACTTCTCACAAGAAGACAGCGTTATTTACTGTTACTGCTGTCCCATTTCTGGAACCGTTGGAAGCGAGAATACGTGGTAGAGTTGCGAGAACACCACAGGACTAAGAAGGGAACTTTCACCGGTCGCTCAATTCAGCTAGGAGACATAGTTACTGTAATGGAAGAAGGAAGGTCTAACCGAGGAACGTGGAAGCTTGGAAAGGTTCAAGACGTTCATCCAGGGAACGATGGTCTTGTACGAGGAGCAACGGTGGAAGTTATCTCAAACAAAGGCAAACGTACCCGTCTTAGGAGACCCTTACAGAAGTTGTATCCTCTTAAAGTTACCACAACGGAAGTTGCAGATGCAAGTTCACCAACTTGCACCCATCCAGAACAAAGACTCAGAAGGAAGGCAGCTGTTGTTGGTGAAATGAAGAGACGTCAAGTCGATCAGTGTTTTGCTGAACTCGATGATTATGATGAACACTGACCGAGTGGGGAAGATGTTTGAATTCTTTGAGACGTTGAGACTACCCCCTTGCGGAGAACTTTGCGCGCGCGTGATCACGTGACACGCGCGCGATATTTCAAATTTTTATGGCGCGTACGATTTTGTTGACGCGTACAAGGTTTTGCAGTTTTTTTGCTAGAGTTTGTAGTCTCTTTTCACACTTTGTTGTTTACCATTTTCCCGTTTATTTATTGGGGTTAAACTTGGATTTTGAGCCTACCATTCAAGGAGAACTTTTTCTTAACAATTTTATTGGAGCTAGTATTCATAGAAATAGTCAACATATTGCTTTGTAAATCTGACAATGAAATCTATGACAATCATACAATATTGTAATATTTGGGCAAAACATGAAAAAAAAACTTGCAACAATGTATCGCTAGAAAATATCATGAATTACAATCTATTTATATACATGTAAACCAGATAATGTAAATCTATTTCAATCATGTAATATTGTATTTCAACTTTCCAACACCACCTTGCGCGCTTGCTAAAAAATTTCCCGAGACCACCGCGTTCGCCTAGTTTCATCAAATCGGGAAACCTTCCTATACAACAAACACATTTCTTACTTTTTTTTATTAAAAGATTCCTTGTATATATACACGCGGGGGATTCTAGAGTGCCTCGGCCAAAACCCTGCGGGGGCAACTAATACGCCTTTAAAGAAAGGCACAAAATCTTCTGGGAACACAAGAGTGAACATTTTTTAAATTTTTCTTTAGTGTTTTCCTTGGTTGCCACTGTCACGAGTTTTAAAAAAACACAACTCGAATTCGAACCACGTGTTTGGAACCAGCGGCCAAGCACAGGAAAACGCATGTGACCAAGTCACCGTCGGTTTTACTTCTTATTGGCTGAGAAAGAAGTGATACACAACACAGGCACTGTTCTACAAAATAATGCTTTCTCCTTTATTACCTTATGTCGTTTACACGAGAAACGAATGAATTTATATAACAAACCAAATGACCGTGAACTGGTCATCTTGGAGGTTATCCTGAGTATATAATGCCATATATTAAAATATTATTCTTCACAAATGGAATATATAGGTGTCAACGTAATAAATAAATATGTACATCCCATGTATGAACAAAATTTGGGATACAAAATTTTAACAAATTACCAGTAGAGTATATAATATATATATAAGATTTTAGCAAGACTTCAATTATATTTTTGGGGACCATATTTTGGTGTATATTTCTTACTTCTGAGGTGCATTTCTTGCACGCTTTTAGTGAAAGGAAATGGAGAATTTAAATTGCACTATTTAGGCTTTCGTCAGATATTCTTCATCAGAAGGATATTAAAACGTACAAACTACAAGTACAACGGCCTGCGCACAGACGTCTGCTAAGGGAGCCAGCGGTTGTACGCAGAATAAAGTACAACTACATTTACGACATTTAACTCATTCACTCCGACGAGGGCTTGATATAA
Organism: Pavona decussata; assembly: GCF_977016875.1. Classification (NCBI taxonomy): domain Eukaryota; kingdom Metazoa; phylum Cnidaria; class Anthozoa; order Scleractinia; family Agariciidae; genus Pavona; species Pavona decussata. Next base: position 1,371,398 of record NW_028145568.1, read on the forward strand.
AACAATTCAAGAAACTGAATAAACAGCACCATTCTAAAGTTCTGAAGTGCTTCCAGTTGAATGGTCACACTGTAGGATTTAATCAAGACTCGCTCAAGTTTTATTCTGGGAGTGAAGGAGTTAAGTGTACCTAAACCAACAGTTACATGACACAAAGGTATTCGCGTTACTATTGCTCAACAAAAAGCACATTTATGAAACGAACCGGTTGACAATACGTCAGGGAAACAGCATCGATAAAAGCCCGTTAACACAAGCGATTTTCTAATGTGATTTCCGTCGTGATCTCTTCTTTCTCGACTAACCGGCTGCAACTCCGAATCGCGGTTGCAGACACCCTGGTGATTTTTCGTGCGATTTGGGTGTGATTTGGGCTAGCTATTGCAGGAGGTTTCAAGCATGTTGGGAGGTTGGCCATTTTTTTCTTTTCTTTTTTTTTGGGAGGGGGAGTGGAGGGGGCAAATGACTCAAAATTGCATTTCAGAGAACCTGTAATTTTTCTCGCTGAAGTCGCGCTCAAACCGCACAAAAGTCGCAACAAGTATGAAGGAATCATTCAAACATGCAACTTGAGAACGCGCGAAAACTTGAAGCACCAACATTAAAAACGACCTGTGTAGACGGGCTTAACTAACGCCAAGTATATACTAGACAAATTGGATGAACTTTTGAGCCTACCGTCGAAATGTTAGTGAAAAAAAAAAAGTTGTGCAATATATATTTGCTCTAATCATCTATCTAACAAAATGCACGACCAAGTTTGTGACTGAAGCTTAGCAGATTACAAATACAGTGGATAAAAGTCCAGTTTTAGTTAACAAAGCGTACAAAATTACTTAAGGTTACAAACAAACTACAAAAATATCAAGTGTAACAGTTCTAACACTTTTATAGAGTAGTTCTCTTTCGTCGGATAGAAAAGACAACTTAATTTACACTTTTTGAAAGTTTTTGGTCCGTTTGTACAACAACAACCGTCAATTAAGCTTTTACATAGCAACAACAAGGACGAACTACCTACAGACTTGAGACAAAACGGACGCCCATATATTTTTTTTTTCAAGCTTTGTGTATTGTGCTCACTTTCTTGACCTCATTTCATGAAGGGAACCGATTTGCCTTCGGTTGTTCTTTCTCCCAGAGCTTGTGAGGAGTATCGACTTCAATCGGCGCCTTTGATTTGTACACGGTCTCACACCCAATGTTCACTGCCATTGGGATTCGCTGGGGACTTCACTTGCTTGGGATGAAGTGAAGGAAGTCGTTCCCTAAAAGAAAGCAAAAGCAAAACATTGGTATAAATTATTCCTTAGTCGAAATGCAGTCAAAGGTGGTACAATTTTGCAAATGCTATCATTTAGTAAATAACCCCCTTCACGTGGTTGGTATATCGGAGAGATGAAAGATTGTCCGAAAAATGAACAGTTGGCCAACAAGCGATATACCAGCAAACCAGAAAGGGGTAAAAATACGAGCAGTGCCTTACCTTTCTTACGGATAGTAAAGGAATCTTACCATGCGAGGGAGCGAGAAAATTGTTTTCTAAGAAAAAACAGGGGACTGCTGTAGTCTTAAAAGGAATTTATTTAAATTGATCCCTCCGATTAATTTCTGGAATGCACGAGTTTTGTTGTAGAGACTAAAATGGCGAGTGATGGTAACGGCATCATTGCCGGTAAATAAATGCAAGGTAGACAAGTTTACCACAAGAGGCAATGGTAAAAAGCGCGGGGAATGTCGCGTGTGGCAAATCGTTACTCTGGTCCTGCACCTGATTGGCTGAGTAAGCAAGTAAATTGTCCTCATTGGTTGGAAGGAGTTAAACAACGTGGCTTTCAGAAGCCATAGCAAACCAATCAAAGGACATCCTACCTTAACGCCTTGTGGCTTCTTCTCGAATAAGGACTTCTACCGCGGTAACTGTGAAGGTTTAAGCTTCTGAAGCCCTAGGAATAACAAACCATTTCTCAATAAACTAATCACAAATACGTGTCTCAAGCTAAATAGCGAAAAAACATTGAAAAAAGGAAATCCACCTTAAGCTGCAGTAACCAAAAAACATTTCGTGACTTTTTTAATCGCACTGTGTCAGCTGCCGTGTAAATTAATATCTAAATTACAGTTCTCGCATTTTAAGAGTTCTTCTAAGTGCTCTAGACATGGATAAATGAAAGCTTGGAAACCTAAATGACCTAGTAGGCAATTTCCGAGTTACTTTGAACTTCGTTACGAACGCAAGGCTGAGTGCAAAGCTCTCCAAGTGAAAACTAGTTTTGTTTGCATGTGAATGAAAATCATGTGCAAACAAACTAATTTCATTTAGCATACCTCAGTGACCGACTATCGCGTAACGCGCAATCTGATTGGCTAATCAGCTGCCGTCTATCGATCGATAGACAGCAGTTTGTCAGAGTGCGCGCGATTTAGCATGCATCACTGCACAAATATATCAAAATTTATGAAATATAAAGATTTTTTTTGCTTCATAGACCGATCACTGAGGTATGCTAAAACAATTAGACGTCTCGCTCTCGGTTTCTATCGCCTTTGATAGTTGGCTCGGGGCTTCGCCCCTCGCCAACCATCGGCCGATAGAAACCTCGAGCTCGCCGTCTTATTGTTAAATGACAAGCTTTGCATTTAACCTCGCTTTCACAATGAGGTTCACTGCAACTCGGAATTGGCCTATTTTCCCGACTATAAAAAGAGGAAGATGATCGATAAGAAGAATTAGCGTTCAGGGAACTCACCTCCACATCTCTTAGAAGTGTTTGAAACTCCTCACTTTCTTCAAGCCACTTAGGAATCTCCGTCGATCCTCCGTCGATAGCCTCCTCGATCCTCTTCTTCAGCTGGGACAACCTTCTAATTTCATCGTTCACTTGTAACTAAAGACACGAAATAAACAAAAATTGTTGGGTTTGCTTCCGTTGTCGTCATTGAAATTTACCGAAACACATTGTTCAATTTTCAACCTCTCGTACTTGAATTTCTCGATTAATCATTTGAAAAATCGACAGCGGGCTTTTTAAATCTCGCTTCCCTCGACGGAAACAGTAATGATAAATTGCTGATTAAAACCACGGTTTCCTTCAAAATACTTCACAAGAAAATCAGCAGTGCTGAGATCACCTTCTTCTTATGCAACTCCAAATTCTTATCACTAACGACAACAACCAACACAAGAAGAACTGAGAAATACAGTATAAAGCTTAAGAACAGAAGAATTCTCATGAAAGTCAGCTACAAACCTGTTTGGCTCTTGAGGCCTCGAGGTGAAGTTCAAGATCCATCGCTGTTCTGTCGTTTCCTTCCTCTAAATGAGGTATAAGCTGCTGATATTGCTGAATTCCTTGCCATGACATTGGGCGCTGCAGGCAAGAAAATACACAACATTAGCCTAAATATTATGCGATTATCTGCCCAAATATTTCTCGGATAGGATAACCCATGACCCAATGCAAAATGTAGTTGTTAGGTAAAGTAAAGTAAAGACCGTATATAGCTGAACAATCAATGTCTGCCCTAAAATTGTAACTGTGGTAATTGGAATACATGCTGTCCAATTTGAAACAATCGGATTCAATGAGTCCTTTGACACCCAGAGTGGAATCGCACTGCGCTTCTACCTAGATAGGTTTGCTCGTCCTTGGGAATCTTCTCATCCCACTTATTTTGAAATTGGACGGCAAACAGTCCTGCTGCATATACCAAGATAAGAATGAAGAAGATGGTACAGTAGATGTTTCGTGCAGCTGGCCTCAGAATCCGTTCACGAAAGTAGAAACCAGTTCTACTTTTTTAGCAGTTGCAACAAATTGTCTTGCAAAAGCGTTCTCGGTTGGAAGTCATGCTATACCAGGCAACGTTTCATGCAATTATTCTCGCACTTATCATGGCTCTACGAGATATACGAGACATAAATCTCTGAAGTTTGTGGGATTAAACCTTAAGTGTCAAAGCCTCGAGGCAACTTAACATGCTCTGGAATTGGTTCAGGTAACTTCACGTTTCACAATTTCTTATCGGTACCCAATTTACCTTTTTCCTTCTCATGCTTGTTCGTTCCACGGACATCCTTACAAAAGGACTGACGTCTGTTTTGCGAGTGGTACAGTCTGAGTTACTGCGATTTAGGTTGATGTCATAAGACATACGGTTCAGTGACATCATGGGAAGCTCGTCGTCTTCTCCCTTTAGAAACAAGTTACAATAATTTGAAATAATTTCTTACTTTAAACGACCAGCTGCCCGCCTGAATGACTGACGACTGTCTGACTGACTGACCTGGAGACCAACCAACCAAACGACTGGCTGGCTGACTGCTTCATTGATTCACTGACTGACTGACTGACTGACAGACAGACAGACTGAATGGCTGACGACTGTCTGTCTCACTGACTGTCTGACTGACTGACCTGGCGACCAAGCAACCAGACAACCGGCTGGCTGACTGCTTTATTGATTGATTGATTGATTGATTGATTGATTGATTGATTGATTGATTGATTGATTGATTGATTGACTGATTAATTGACTGATCGATGATCAATCGATCGCCGTTTTGCGGTTAAATCTGCCTATTTTTTTTTAATAGCCGCTCTCTTCTGTGCTTCAAAAATTTCCCGCAATACCCGCGTTCGAACTAACAAACTAAAACGTATAATACTTGACCGTATTCTGAAGCGTATTAAAAATATTACAACGGAGAAAAACGGTGCAACATTTTTCAACTTACGTGGATTGGAAACAAGCCCAGTGGTTGTGGATCGGAAAACTTTCGCGTGTATTTTGATTTCGCCAGCGGAGGTCTGGGGCGAGCCACAGGCGATCGTTCAAAGTCGCTGTCTCTATCTTGAAGAGAGCCACCACTGATCACACTATCGCCTTGAGACTGCGCTCTTTCCACCGGCTTTCCAGCGGTGTGCTTGCGAATAGGAAGGCTCTCCACAGGATGGTTGAGCACCTCTTGGCTTACTGATCTAAAGGGCATTCGCTCGAATGCAGCCGCTGACTCGAGGCTGAACGTCGAGCCCTCACACTAATCCAAAGAAAACAAAAAGGCAGATTTAATGTATTTCTACAAATCAATGGAACCACAGTCTATAACAAATTAAGACAAAAATTCAGGTTTAGGGGATTAAAACGCCATTAGCGTTTACCTAACTACAGACCACAAACTACAGCGGAAGAAAGAGTCCTGGGACAGCTCCTTCTATTCATGAATATTAGTGTAAGAAACAAATTACTTACTACGATTAAGAAGATTTGCAACTAGGAAAAGCATCCAATGATCTATGCATGATATTTATTAAATTTTAATTCGAATACTTGACTGACGCTAGCACTAATGATAGAAATTATGAATCAGAGAATTGACTCTACAGAGTTAGAGTGTTAAAAATAAAAGTTGATCAAATCCAGAGGTCGAAGGCTTTTTCTTTGCCTAGTGTGGCATACACTGCAGTTTTGTTACCTCTTACACTGTCCATTACCTAGCGAAAATCGCCTGATCGAAGGTTATGTTGTTCTCTACTTAACGGGTGTTAAGATCTCATACATGAAAGACCAATCGTACTTATGAACGCAGCTTATGCAGTTGCGTATGGTCCACCATCACGAAATTTTCCCGAACAAGATTGGAGGTGAATATTAATTAAAAAGAAGTTGATAAATGTATTTTTCAGTTAGTGACACAGGCATACTTGCAAAAAGAACATTCGGGTTCTTCCAATACGATGGCTGAAAAATACATCTACTATTTATTCACCAGGCTTAAAACACAACATCACCTTTCTTTCATATAAAAAGAAGTTGTTTTTTCCTTCAACAAAATTTACAACTCACCCATGAGCTAGGTCGCAAATTGCCTCGTTTTGATTCACATACGCTCTCCAGGGACATGGAGGCAATCGAAGGTACCACAGTGGTGCTCTTTCGTTGATATTTCGCTGCAGCGGATTGAAAGAACTGCAAGCAAATGAAGTTCATGTCACCTATCTGCTTTGAACTTAGCCCGCAGAACCAATCGTGCCCTGTGGTAGGAAATGATGGCTTGTTTTTTGCTTTGTGCCCTATATATTGCAGATTCATGCTTTCACTGCGTTTTGTTTTGTTTTTTTTCGGGGTGTGGAGGAGGGGGGAGGGGTCTTTTTTGTCCTCATTCTTGGAATTCGCCGCACCCGGGTAAGCTGGTTTTCATTTTACGACAATAAATTGAAAGCCGCAACCTACTACCATGCCAATTCTGCTCCTGTCTGTTAAAAAGAGGATCGTTCCCGGGTGTGTCAAAATTTCCAATTATCTTCTCTTTTTTCTTTTTCTTTTTTTCCACTTACCGCGGAACTCAAAAGGTTGTACCAACGAAATCGCACGGGAGTTTTGATGCTAAAATCCGCCAGGCTGATTTGTGCTCCACCCTTAAAAAAAGTTCAAAAATAATGATTAGTCAGAGAACGAAATAAACTACGATGATGACTTTCCAATAAAGAGATCACAAAATGAAAGAAAACCACCTCATTTTCATGGTGAGGTTAGAAATAGACGTACTTACCAAAAGCTCTTCAACTTCAAACGTGTTGACAGCGATGATGTTCACCTGTAGTGTTTTGCTGGTGAGCTTGCTCTACGAGAGACAAAACTGATTATCACACAGTTTCTCCTCACAATGACGATACATAGGCAGACATTGAATGAAGAAAAAAACTGATCTGGTTAAAGTTAATCAGCGCGCAACCCTTTTTGCTCTTTTCCACGGCAATGTACTAAACGGAATTCGTCTCAAAGTAAATTATCCTGGTTAGAGCTAAACATGAAGCCACATTCCGTAAAATGTAAAATTTCAAACATAATCTCTCCTCTCCCCCCCCCCCCCCCCCTAACACCACCACAACATACTCAGACGATAACTACTGATATTAAGCCTTATTGAAAATAAGCCAATGGATTGTTTGGTTCGCTATTTTAAGCCGTTTGCTTAGTGTTTGAAGCTGGTTTCACTGCCACACCCAGCCAATTTTGAGCGCGAAAGAGTCCCTCGACCAATGTCTCCAACTATACGCCCTCCTTGAAAATACCCTCCTAAAAAAACCTCTTAGAAGCACCTAAAAAACGTTCTTTACTGGAGTTATGCGGTATTTTGAGGGCTGCGAATAAAACACTAAAAGTGTAACCACTCGAACGCAAGCAATTTAGCAGTTCTTTCCTGCGGGTGCTGTTAATACCGTTGTACAAGCTGATTCGAAGGTTTGAGTCTTTTCAACAGGTCATTTCTATGGTGATGTTTATTCTGCTGCACAAGGTTGTTCTACGTTTTGATTCCGCGGATAAAATCCTAAAGTGAGACTATTCAAATGAAACCTATTGAGCAGTACTCACATTATTAAGATGGTTAAAACGTTTGGAGTCTGTAGATGAAACCCTTTGCTGAAACAATCATTCAAGTGAAAGTTATTGAGCAAGATTTTTCCTAACTGAAAGCTTACCACGTTTGCGAAAATTTTCCTTTGGTTCTCCCAAGCTTATTGGTTTGTTATTTGTCTTACCTCGGCAAGTGGAATGTGAAACTGCTCCCCAAACTCTGGGTTGTCCTGATAATCACAAGGTTTCGTTTCCAAGACGCAGCTTTCTCCTTGCGCACAAGGCAACATCGCGGCTTTTACATACACAGTCTTACACTGTGGCGAGTTACCGAGAGCCTTCAAACCCTTGGCTTGATCGATACACACAACCAAAGCTTCACGGCCTGCATCGTACGTCAGTCCAATTTTTATCTGCGATGTATCCGACGTATCTTCATCGAAGTCTGCCGCCCTTGTCCGTAAGTCGCCGTTGCTCTGAGCGGCTTTCAAATTCTCTTGAGATGCGTCGAAGACTCCGCTATCCGCCGCAACGGATTCGTCCGAAGGAGCCGCCGTAACGGGCCGCGTCCCCGTCGGGGGTAGAGGGACCTCGTAGCGTCTCAGCGGAAGTGCTGCGATTCCCTCTGTGATGGGAGACAGGGGAATGAACGGTATAGCGTTGATTGATTCGTTTGATTTGGAATCTGCGTTTAAGAGGCGAAGTCTTTGTTGAACTGGAATACCTTCAGCCTGAGATGAAATGAAACAAAATGTGTAAATAAATCAATTAGATTTGTTCCGGCCAGAGAGGATGTAGGAGCAGTAGAAATATCGGAGGGCGGGCGGGTAGATGGCAAAATAGTCGTTTTGTCCCTTGAAATTCCTGGAGGGAGACGCGGATCGCCTGAAGCGCGAACTCGCAAAAGCGTGCATTCTCGAGTGAGCCCCGTGCGCCTATAGCGTTCCTCGCTTGCTCTAGACTTTCTGTTCAAAAAGCGGCTGCACGAATGTATACGACGGACCAAATGAAGAAATGCAGGCTGTTTGGTAGTCAAGAGGGTGGTTGGACGCAAGGGGACATACATGGAGCTGGAGAAGTCGGCTTGATTTGCTAAAAGAGCGCAAACTGCCAGATCTGTTAGTTGTTTTGCTTAGCAGCGAACGCATTCATGTCTCTAAAGCCATCTGCGCATACAAAATGGCGTCTCCTTTGTGTCGCTATTTTGAATACCGCGAGGACCCTTGGGCAATTAGACTCCTTTCGAAATATTAAAATTCAACTTGATATCGAAGTCCAGAGGACACAAACAACAGAAATGAATAAACATGATTATTCAGTTTTCTTAGTTTGTGTCCTCCTGTTGTCAAGCTGAATTTTAATATTTCAAAAGGAGCCTATTGGCATTTTTTGCGGGTAAATTATGACAGCCGCTGGCTATCTTAAGACAAAACTGCCAACAGCAACATTACAGCAGAAATGAAACAACCTTTTTTGTTTGGACCAGCGGCCAGGCCTGAGAGGATTTCTCACACGAGAAACAAACAAACAAAAACAAAACAACTCATAAACCAACCTGAGGCAAAGAACTCCTCTCCAACTCTGTCCCGTCTAAGCCAGCCGTACTCTCTCCTTCGGTAGCGACAACCCGAGCAGTCGCCGGCGAGTGCGTCGGAGAGCGGTCGCTAGTACTCGGAGAGATCGGGGGCGAATGCGAAGACAGCGACATCGAGTCACGTGATGACAGCGATACCTGTGACGAGTTACTTGCACTGGGATGAGTCGTCCTACCGGAAGTGGGAGTATAACTCGTTGGGGCACCCGTTGTCCGTACTTCATAGATAGGCTGACATGCCGAGACAGTGTCACGCGACATTCCTTGAAGCATGTCTGTCACTCGTTGGTGTAGTTCTCGCAGATTGAATGCTTCACTACCGCCGCTGTGGTTCATGTCGGGGTAGTTGAGTGAGTTCAAGGAACCTCGGCTGGAGGCTGATAGAGATCCCCGACTTCCGGATAAGGAGAGGGAGCCCCGGCTGGAAGCGGGGGACACTGAGGGCGTGCTTCCCGACAGGCTGAAAGAAATAAATACAAATATTCAATGAATGTTCGTCCACGGAATTTTAGCTGTATTTTTATAGAGCAGATTGTTGTTTCGAGGAACAAAATGACAAAGACAAGACAAAACTCTTACTTTCTGAGCTGCACATTTAGCAGGTTGGTGAGTTTGGTTTGTTCAGCAAGCTTCTGAACTAACAACGATTTCTCAGCGAGCAGTTGGGCTTTATCAGCAATAACCTGGTGAGATAGTTCCCGAGCAGAGTCAAGGTCCGCTGCTAGTTTGTCCTTTTCAACTTCGAGTTTTTGCTGCAAGGAATTACATGAAGAATGCATCATTAGCAGCCAGAAATAATAAAAGGTTAGTTACAATCACCATACAGTCAAATATGGGGCACAAACTTCTGGGAATGGTTTGGCGACGAACAGCAAACATCGAGCGAACATTACGAACAACTGAATCCTCGATGACCGTATTTTTTTTTTTTTTTTCAGTCAGTGAGTTAGCTAGGCATACTCGGTAAGAAGAAGATTCAAATCCGCTCTTTTTTCCGAATATACCTGTGCCACTACACTGACTGCAAATAAAATACAGCCTGCATCATCTGTTCACTGGGCTTAACTTTCAATCTTTCACAACTGAATTCTTAAACACAATGTACTAGCTCTATTTTGTTTCCCTCGGAGGAAGATTATTTACTCTCTGTTACAATCGCCGATTACTAAATGCTTTGAAATCTTCGGAAACAATCGGAATTTTGAAGTTAGCGTCGGGACTTCCGAACCCACGCATGACCTTCGCGCCAACACCGCGAAGGCGGGAAAACAAGAAGCGAAGTCAAACTTGCTCTTTAAAAGTCTGCTTTCGTTCGTTTCTTCGTTTCTTTCTTCTCTCCCTTTAGGCTGCTTTGGAAATCTCAGTTTGACATTGAATAACTCGAAATGTTTGTGGTGCATTTCCAACTGAGTTTTTTTTTTCTTTCAATTTGACAGTACTAACCTTTTCACCTTCGCTGCGGACAAGTGAATTCAAACGTCGAAGCTCGTCGAGTAAAGTTTCTTTCTCATGCAATAACCCTGGCCTGGAATTATTGCCATCTGACAAAACCTGCGTTATTTTCTCGTCCAGCCGAGAAATTGCACTTTGTAGATTGGATTCCGTTTTTAATGCGTCTCTATATTCCGCTTTTAACTCTTGTTTATCTCGTTTAGGTAATTGTTCTGTCGAACGTTCAATGGCCGAGTCAGAACCAAGATCCATTTGCGATCCAATACTCGCCTTTACACCGCTACCATCATCCTTTACCTAAAAGAGGTAAGTTGAATCAATAGTTAGAAAGTTAGCCTGCACTTTAGGGACAACATTTCCAGAACAAACTTCTCAAATAGCTCAGCTTTCTTGGCCGGGGGTATTAAACATAAGGTTAAAGCAAGTCATTTTACCATATTTCGTATACGGCGTTTATTAAAACTTGAGGCTAATAATATAATTGATTCGCTTCTTGGGCTGAACTCTTGGGATAGAAATAAGAATCTTCTAAGAGCTATAATTAGAAGTAAATTTGATATTTATCAAATTAATACCGTAAATTGTTTGAAATTATTTGCTTATTAGTTGATGGAAGTAGTTATTGTTTCAAATATCTACTGATGCAGCCGACCCGAAGTATTTTTACGCTGAAATAACTAAAAAAGAGGTTTAAAGTCGCTTTTAAGTCAAGTCCACATTATCATTTTAAGGTAAGGTACTGTACGATTAACATCGCGACGGGTGCAAATTCACGAAATGCATATGTAATGTGTTGTCCCCTTTTTGCACAAACAAGTTGTTTTTCAATTTGGAAAAATTCATCTCAAATTACATTTAACACTCTGATAAGCTCATGAGAAGCTTATCCTCAATTTAAACAATTTTAATCCCCAAGAATGCTAAGTATTGTCTCCTGATGCCAGAATTCAGTCCATTTTGTAATGCTTGCATGTCCGATTCTATATTCTTTCAACACCGGTTTTAACTTCAGACTTCAAAAGGCTTTGCATTCTAATGTGCTGATCAATTCAAAACTTTAAAGACCCTCCCCTCTCCACCCTGAGCAATCTCCTACCAAAGCATTTGAACTTTAAAAGATTACGTTGTTCAAATTCCTGCTACCCAGCACCAAAATATCATTTGCCTCGATAACAAATTTTCAGCTTAAATCAGTCACTGTTTATGCTTTGCAAACAGTGATGTATTATTAATGCCTTGAAAAACTATTGTGAAGCTATTTTGAGTGAGGCATCTGCTCAATTTGGCGAAATTCTGTCGTTGAAAAACTCCTATCTCTAAAAAAATGAGAAAAACCCCATGCGAAAAATTCCACTAGCTCCCACCCCCCCCCCCCCCCAAAAAAAAAAATAATAATAAAATCTAAAATCTGGTTCAAATTCCCCACTGCTCAGGCATGGTACACAGTCAAATGCCTGAGGTATTGCCAGGTTCAAACAGATTGATGCATTATACTGTTAGAAGTAATGAAATGGTTGATAAACATGATGAATTTGCACACAAATATATTCAAAGGCCACAGATGTAACACATGTCTGTAGTTACCCGGAACCTAGGCAATTTGTATCATTAAGAATGAGAGAAAGCATCCCAACAACCTATGAGGTTGTTTATTCTAAACAACGCTACTGAAGAAACCTGTCTCTCACCTCGCTTGAACCAGGCAATGACAAATTGTCCTTGAGTCTAAGCAAGGCTTGTATGAGTTCATGTTTCTCTTGTTCTTTGAGAAACAAAGTTCTTTGCATGGATTTGACCTCCTCCACTAAGCCTTGCACATCTTCCCTCTTACAGCCACCATGAGAGGACAACTTTCTGTCCACTTTCTTTAACCTTTTGAATCCTTCTTCATGAGCTTGGACTTCACCAGTAACAGAATCCATCTCTTGTTTGAGTTCTTCAACCTGTAATATTAAAAAGACGGAAAGAAAGAGACGCAAATTGAATATACTAATGCAACATCTGAAACAATGAAAAAAATCCTATATTCCCTTCAAATGCTCAGTTGATCCCAATTCTTAATTTTTCTGAAATAATGCATTTTCAGCTTTGGAAATGAAACATAAAAGGTGTAGTCCAATTTTTTTTTAGAAGAGGTTGTTAAGCTTTTTTTACAATTTGTGTGAGTAAACAGTCTAAGCGTTCTTGAAAACTGCTTATGTCATATTTGAAAGTGAATGACAGTAATATAACATATTCCACACATTAGAAATTGAGGAATTCTAGTGTTGGTACAGCAAGCCACCTTTGCAGCTAAGCTGCAATTCATAGTCAAATCATGAGAAAGTCTGACTGAACTCCAGTAAATGTAAACGACACTACATATGTAATGATCATTCAAACCATTGGACTTCACATTTTACTTAAAGGAAATTTATGGAACATTTTATAGGTATTCTTGCAGATAAGCCACGCCCCCAATTTTGAGCAGATTTTTTTCTTTTCTTTTTTTTGGCTAAAAAGATGTGGCTAATCTTAAAGCTTTAGTGGTACATCAAATGTAGTTCCATACCCTGGACTTTGCTTGTGATATCTCCTTCTTCAGCTGATTCACATCATACTTGCTAGCAATAGAGCTGACTGTTGAATTGGATGATGATGAACTTAAGCTCCCTTGTTTTGCATGCTTTGGTTGTCGCTCTTGATGTCTCTGCATTTTCTCAAGCTCTGATGTCCAAAACTGAAACTACAATTGTGCAAGAGCCCAAATTCAGATATTACATAGTATTGCGTTAAATTCTATTCCCTTGTTTCTTTAATACAACATTTTTTTTTTCACACACTCTCTGGATCAAACTGGGTCAAATATCAACAGGTACATTCTCCTCGCTACCCTCCATATATTTCTTTTGGTACTATTTGGAGAATTTGTTTAAAAATCAAAGGCATATTATCTCAGGTGGTCATTTTTTTTAGTCTCATATGCTAACTTGTTTGAGATCAACAGTGATATTGCAAGGAGAAATCATATGCTGTTCACTATATGGTCCAAGTGATGATGTCACTAAACCTAAATTTGAGAAATTATGGCATACTGCAGTAAGACGAGATTGAAAAAGAACGCATTGAAAATTGCCCAGTTGTCAAAAATTAGCATCTTATTGCAATTTGGGGAGTGAGATATTGGCCTCAGGCTAAGTTCTAGAAAATCAGAATGGTCCGTATTATAAGTCATGCCAGAATAAAAGGTGCCAACTTTTGGCTAGCAGGCATTTCATCAAATCCCATAATTTCATAAATTTAAATTTTTCTGATGTCACATTTTAAGACTGCTGTAGCTTATCAGGATTAATTCAGTTAATGAAGTTTCAACTTTCGAATTTGTGGATCAAATCCTTGAGTGTGACCATTCAAATTCAAGCGACTCAACCTTACTTACCTATGCCATTACTCCTTTCAGATATTTTACAAAGTGATTTTTGTCACACAGTTGTTCTTTGAAGGAACGTCTTTGAATTCACAGTTAATTTCACCAGCATTTTTCAGTTAAATTGCTGCATCTTCACTTGCAATATTGAGTCAAACACATTTTACGATTTATTACTCTACAGTCAGAACATAATTATTGACTTTATGGTGCTTTACCTCTTCACGTGCAACATTCAATCTCTGCTTCTTCACATCCAACATATCTTGCTTTGCCTTCAATTGGAAATTCCACAAATTATGCATTAGAATTAGCACATCTAAAAATATAGTCTGGATTACAAGGATTAGAAATAACAAGATAAAAAAAAGATAGGTCATGATGCTCGTTTAGGAGCAAATAGCCATTCAGTAATTGACTGGGCTTACCATCTACATGTAGGGAAACTCACTATGTTTTAGTAAGCGCAAAGCATGCACTAATGAAATAAGAAATTATGCGCAGTAAGAATGCATAATGCAAGGAACTGAAAATGTTTCAATTAAGAATTATATGAAAAAAAAAATTTGGAAAACCTGCCTGCCACAGACTATTTGCCATGGTAACATCAAAGTTGTTATAGGTCATGCAATTTTGTTAGCATTAATACTTAGCTGCCCTGCCACACACTTTCAGAGTGTAAGCTAGCCTACACCAAGTAAATGAATTAATGTGAAGTCAAGTGACACCCTGGACATTTGAGCCCAGAAGTGCAGCTTTACTAAAACATTAATTTTAATTAAAGCTGTTTACTTTTAGTATTTATATTCCCTTCAAATAACAACAACCATTAGAAACAGCACTTTGAACTTAATTTAATTACTTCAAAACTCCCTCAGGCTGTATCATTACACATTTATAGGCTTCATTTAGAGCAGGGAGGTCAAGCATAAGAAAGCAAACAGTTCCTTTTCAAAGGCAGAACTTTGTATATGCCCCTTTCCTTTTCTTTCGTTTTTATTTTTCCCAAAGCATGCACAGATACAAACAGTCTTTCAAGTTTGTGTTTCCCACATATTTGCATTATGGTGAAAAAGGCATGTGACTCAGTTTCAAGTGCAAACTATTCTAACATGTGCTTGTCTTACCACTAAGTCAGATTGTGCCACTACTAAATAATCAGACAGCATAGTTTCTCTCTTCTGTTTCCATTGTATTCTTGGGTCTTCTTGCTGCTGTGCACCTGAACAATAACAAGGAATATTTATTCAATATTATCAGATGACCCACATGGCCTCATCCACTTTATTCTAACCAAAACATTCTCCCCTCAACCTAACAGAAAAGACACATTAGCAACTATTGTTGTGATGCAAAGCAGTTTCAGCTTGCCTAAGGCTAGTTTCACAGTATGAATGGAGCTGTAAATATCTGATCTTTTGCAATGTTTTTTTTTCCTTCCACACAATGTGCTTCATATGTAGTTGAAGATGCCCTCTAATTTTTTGCAAAAAAATTGCTGACTCAAACAAATTTGCACAAACTTCTTTCACCAAGTCGTCATTTCATTTCATTCATAACTAGACTCTGACAAAATGAAATCTACATGTATACATAAGCAAGGGTGATTGATGAAAAGTGAACAATTAGACAGGTGTGAGCTGTAATTTCCATTACACCATTCACAATCTGTAGCTATGGTGTCCAATTGTGTATGAATGCATTTCTAACATGTTATTTACATGTATTGATGACTGCTATTTTAATCATTCTTAATCACCATTCTTAGTCTGGATTTAATTTAAAAAATTTAATTCGGAAAGAATAAGACCACCAGAAAACAGGTGACAATGTTTTTAGATATTCCAATTATATGGGATAAATTTCAGAAACCATAACCAAAACAATAAACATTTCTTCAATAAACATTGTAAATTTAACCTTTACAGAGTACAGCTGTTAGATGTTAAAAACGTACCTGTATTATGGTCAATAAAATACTTTCCAAGAACTTTATCATTCACCTGTTCCCAACCAAATGGCAGTTCTGAAATAGAGAGATAAACTTTTATTCCTGCAGGTGTCGGAAACTTGAAAGAAAGGTTTTAGCCTTGTGAAAAAAATTAATGATAGATGTATTTTTCAAGTTGATGATGCAGGCATACTCAGAAAAAGAAAAATCCAAATAGAATTGAACCTATGACCTTTCGATTACTAGTTCGGATGCTCTTCCACTGAGCAACAGGAGACTCGTGGGAGCTGGGGCCATTAAACTACTGGTTCATGGGACAAACATCCTGCATACTGCTAGGATTGGAATGTCAATATGTGGCATATGCGCAATGGAAACAATGTGATGGTATATTTTACGCCCAGTGAATAAATGAGAATGATGTATTTAATCAGTAAATGACACAGGGATACTCGGAAAAAAGTCTGAGTGCTCTTATCAGGAGTAGAGCCTAAGACCTTCCGATTATTAGTTCGGATGCTCTACCACTGAGCCACAGGAGACTCGTGGGAGCTATGGCCATTAAACTAGGTTCATATGACAGACATCCTGCATACTGCTAGGATTGGAATGTCAGTGTGTGGTATATGTGAAAAAAATGTGATGTTATGTTTTAAGCCTGGTGAATAAAATGACAGATGTATTTTTCCAGTTAGTGACACAAGTGTACTTGGAAAAAGAAAAATCCAGTTTCTCCCAACAGGAATTAAACCTATGACCTTCCAATTTCTAGTTTAGATACTCTACCACTGAGCTGAACAGGAGGCTTGTGGGAGCTGGGTTCATGTGACAGACATCATGCATACTGCTAGGATCTGAATGTCGATGAGTGGTATATGTGAAAAAATTGTGGTTATGTTTCAAGGCCAGGCCCAGTTGTTCAAAGAGCAGATAACTTCATCCAGTAGATAAATTGCTATCCAGTAGATAAAATGCATTCACAGGAATACATTTCATCTGCTGGATAGTGACTTATCCACCGGATAAAATTATCCAGTTAGTGACACAGGTATACTTGGAAAAAGAAAAAGAAAATTCAAGGTCTCCCCACATTGAACCTGTTTTCTAGGAAATAAACAGTCAGGTGTCAAAAACTGATACCACACCCGTTAACATGATTAGCTTGTAATTTATCCTTACAATATCATTTTGTAAAGGCATACAAGTTGTGCTCTCAAATGGAGGAAATGAACACCAAAGATAATGTCTTGATGTTTAGGCAAATTCTCCCAACATATACCATATAAAGAACAGTGAGGAGAATATACATTTTGACATCAGGGCCATAAATGTCAGAAACGCCACCAAGATTGCTAGTAGTATCATGGTTAGAATAACAACAGTGTAAGTACAGCTGAACCTGCTTTGCTTTCCCTTATCATGCTCACTGGAATGAAACAACGTGTAATGGTAAAACAAATGTCCGAGTGTTCAACATACCATTTCCAACACAGTCAGCAAATGTCATTGGTTTTGTCAGCCTGTAGAAAAATAAAAGATGTTAATGATATAAAAGATGTCAATGAAATTTTAGATCCTTGTGTATTATACCTCATGACATCATTCTTTGTTGAAGCTATGATTATTGAGCAGTTGAAGGAAAATTTAGCATTCCAAAAAATGTGGGAAATTTATTGTAACAATAGTTGATTCTGAAGCATTTCATGTTGTCCTCATTTGTTAAATGTGTGACAACAGGCAAAATCCCATAATAACTTAGGAGTTTCCAAATTTTACATTCTCCTTACAATATAAATACATTTTCAAGCAAACAGGTGTCAATAGTCAAAGAATCATCAATTGAGGGGAGGCATGATCATGAAGTGCCACGGGATTCTTGAATATAAAATAGAGAAGAATCTTAAATGATCCATATCCATAATAACAATTTGGAGTCAAGTACTAGAGTCAGTTCAAAAGAGAAAATCACAGACTAACAAATTTTTGAGGCCTTCTCTTTTTTTCCAACACAATAAACATCTTGAGGTAATTACAGTGCTGTTAAATTCCAAACATTTTGTTCTATTCTCAGGATGAAGTGTGATTTCTTTCACATTTTCACGTGTTGGGGTGGACTGTAGATTGCGTGTTCACCTCTACAAGATGCAAGATGCACACACTCTAGAGAAACATTAACAATATAAAAACATATTTCAAACTGTCAGTGTTTGCCCATGGTATGTAGTACTCTTGTGGTGAAGAATGTTCTAGAACTTTAAATTAATTGGACACAAAACTATCATCACCAAATGAACAGTGCATTTTGTACACTCAGTGTCCAATGTTATTGTATATTTTGTTCCACTGATCTTTTTATTTTTCAATCAGCTTACAGCTCAATCAAGAAAGATATTCAAAATGTGAACATTCTGATGACCAATATTGCACACAGTGATATTTCCATCTCGGGAAAACCTCGTACAGTATGACAAATATTCTATACGGAACAATTAATTGACCTAATGAATAATCTGTTCGAATACAATTATTTGAAACAATTGGTTTATATATACTTCCCAGGAGACATGAAAACAAAACTGCTGCTTAACAAATGGTTTATTTTGTCAGTAAACTATTAGCGCATAAAAATACAACATGTTTACTCAGTGCCCGTAAATCTATCTGATATCCCTGGGAAAACTCTTAATTTAGAGCCAGGACTTAAATTGAATTTATTGAAACCTTCAACCCAAAACATTTCATTATCAGCACTAACAGTCCTCCATCAATACCTGACTACCAAAAATCTAACCTATCGTATGGTTGAAGTAAAATAGCTTCTTGCTTCTTATTAGAAAACTTATTATGAGAAATTTCAAGAAATATGTTCAGCATTAAAGAAAACAGTCATTTGTCTAAAACCCAAAATATGTCCACATACCCAAACGAATGGTCTAATAAACTGTGAGTGCCACCTGCCAGTATGACCCTTAACTGTTGCATATCTATTGTTGACCTTCAATGGAGCAGAATTAATTGAAGGAGTGAAATTGCAACATTTGACAGCCATTACTCTGTGAATACATTCCCAAGTTATTACCCCAGAATGGCCTGCGTGGTGTGCTCCGAAACAATTTTGCACTTGATATTATAAATCCCATCAAATAAATGTCATTGAATGATTTAAATTAATCTCATTTTCCCTAGCAAAACAGTTCTTTTTATAGCATGGAAGCCATGGTATGGTCCAGAGAATGCTAAATCGGCCTTTGGGCGTGTAAAAATTTCAACAGATTTGTACAAAGCCACAAAATTTCCCACTGGTAAGCGTGTGTTACAACATGTGCGATGTTTAAACACTATTTACCACGGAAAAGTGAAACAGATAAATAATTCAATTAGTTTGGCACGTTGCCATAGATTAGCGAACTATGTTGAATTCTTTGGCGTAAAAATGACATAGGACAATTTTCACCCCATTTTCTGCACATTCTAAACCAAAGACTGCAAATACTACGCTACAATGACGCAAACACATCGACAACAAGAGCGAGAAATTCACTTTCAAATACTTAAGTTCAATAAACATTATACTGAATTATATGCCAAAACACTATTTCATAGTTTGATTTCATTTGCCATTATAATACAAGCAGAAACAAAATAACATTTACACCTCGTAATATCATCGAGGCGTTTTAGTTCAGTACGTTCCTGATGATTCTATCAGTACAAAAGAATGCAGGCGATATTTGTTGAGTAGAGCAGCGATATCGATAAAGCCATAATAGTAAGCTAAGGTTAATAATAATTAATATCCTAGAGAAACTGTAGTTCTAGGAAAAGCCAACAATGTTTACTATCGATCGTGGAACTATGGTGCGAGGTAAAACGCTGAGAAAGTTATAGTTGAGAGCGAATTTGGCTAAGAGAAACAATTTAAGCCAAGATTTATTATTTTTAGACGCGGGTAACGTGTTTTTATAAGCCGTCATTAAAAATATATATTGTTATGTTCCTGCACCACTTATATAAAGCTTACTTCAGCAACGTGTCTCCGGAGCAAAGAATGCAAGCGTCTAGTGCTCTTCAGAGACTTGAGAAACATTCCGTGCCTGAAAATTTACTTAAAGGACTAAATCCCAATTAACTTGAAAGAGAGACATAGTGATCAATCCACCGATATAGCATGGATGCTTTCGGTCACGCGGGCTTCCCAGACACTGCTTATAACTCGATCGCTCGATAAAATGAACCGGGGTGGTAGCATTTAGTCTCAACAAAGTATCAGAAACGGTCTTCGACTTTCGTTAAATCGCCCCAGCATAAACTTCTCGCGAAAGAATCAATGCGATCGCATTAGAGAATTTCTGGTATTATTGGTATATCGACTTTGACGTAACGATTTCCTCCAGAGGTCCCAGAGCACAAGAAAAAACTTGCTGTAATTACAAGGTTTCACGCAAATGTCATTCTTTCTAAGGCACTTGCGAAATCTTGGCTCCTAAAACAACAGGGATCGATTGGAAGCGAAATTTCTCCGGCTTTGGTGCGAAAAAGCGTCTACATAACTGAAATATTTGGGAATAATAAAAGCTCAAACGGAAAGGCCGATAGGAATAATCATACGAAAACTCGGCACGCTATCTCTGCTTCAAGCGAGGTTTACCGTGCTCCAGACAGCTCTATTCTTTCTTATACAACAAAGAAAACAAAACAAAATCCTACGGTACACTTACAAGCTCTATCTATCCCCGCTTAACTCGTTTAATCGCCAGAAATGTGTAAATTCCATAAAAATAGCATTAATACTTGTGGATAACTCACAAGGATTAATACACACAGCCTTGCGATGTCATAAGCCCTTCAAGCACAGGGAAGCGACCATTCGCTTCATTCAGTAGCCGTAAGATTTCCCGAATGATAGTTCTACTTTCAAAATAAAGCAAATGGCCGCTTGAGTTCTGGGCAAATGATAATTGAACATCGGGGTTACCTCACCGTAGTTGCTACGCTTCACTACCCCCACACGACTTCACTCACCGGTCTCTCGGATCGACCCAAGAAGTCTTTTTCGTGTTGTGGTCGATGTAATAAACTCGGCCATCGATGTCCTTCGCCTCTTCCCAACCCAGAGGAAGCGGGACTTCGCATGTTTTCTTCTTTGGCATGGCGCTGTAGCCACACTTAGCGCCCTTACTCATTCACTCGCGTCCATGTTTGGTCCATAGTCATAGCACACTACAGCGGTTTCTTCTCAATTTGAATTTGTCAATTTCGCGGCCATGTCCGTTTCATTTGCACTGTTCCATAATTGGTTGTCTGTGCGTTGAGAGTGGTGTACCGCAAAGACGCTACAAATCCTCGGACAAGCCCGCAGAAAACCTCGGGATTTGGATTTCGGTCATATGCGAAGCTTCTAATTTTACACTAAGTGTAGTTATTTGGACAATTTATTTCCCTGCAGATCGCAGTGTTTGATATGTGCATTGTTTGAGCAAATAAACCAATAAGGGCCCGGCTTCCATAATAGCGCGCGGTATGGTGTATTGCGGTTCAAATCTTTCAGATACCTTGACTGTGTAGATCTCCGCCCCTGTTGTGTGGTCATTGTTCGGAGACATGGTTGATTGGCTGAAAGGATTGCGAGCCATTGTCCTGGCACTTGACAGCTGCTAAATTCCGCGCGTGCAATTCATCGCGCGATGACAAGTTAGCCCGGAACAAACTCTTGTGACCAACCATCGAATATCGCGCGATAGCGCGCCTTTATCTCGCGTCAAATCTGCAATAAAATACGCCTCGGCAATGCGATTTATTCTTAGCCCGCAGCTCTCGTTGTTGATCGTACAAAAACAGATTATACTTTCCATTTGTTTTCATTCGTTTTCGAACGCTACGTGACAAAACCTTGCACTTGAATTGCACTTCTTTCCTACAGGGAAATGCAAAGCTTCCCTGGAATTTTATTTTTGCTGGTTCTCAGTCTCGAGACAGAGACACGCAATATTGGCCTATTGGACATTGTGGAGCTTAAGAGGTACACTTTGGCCCTGCGCTTCAAAAGAGATAAAGAAAATTCCCTAAAAGGAACATCAAAGTTAATCCCGCACGTTCCGATCGTTTCAAACATGTATCTGTGGGTAGAGTCATGAAAATCTTTCTCTGTTGTTTAGAGGGCATGCAGCTCGGAATCTTTAAACTTTCACATAGAAAGGAAGAAACTGTCTTTTTACATAAGGACAAGCTGAGGCGGATAGCCACAGGAAATATGATAAATAGTTACATGTCCTGCTAGCCAAATTCCTTCGTTTCTTAATTCATTTCAGGGTCAAATTGAGGTCATCATGTATTCCTGTATAATTCCTTTAATACTTCGTCAAAACATGCCAAACACAAACGCGCGCGGTTACGGGCAATTGCGCGCGAGTAGCAACGTGGCACTTAGCAATTTCCGGCGCGCGTGAAGGTTACTGCCCCTACAGAACAAACCGAAGGATGTGCTACTGGAAGTCTACTAAACGTGGCCACAGCGCGTTTTACCCGAGTTGGAGTTCCAAAACACGTGTTCTGTCAAACCGCGAGCTCCGTATACTAGTGTGATGGTGGTATCCTAACTTTTAAAGGCAGCTCAAATAAACTCAGTTAGAGAACGAGATGATTTCTTGACAAATATGAAAGCTTTACATCAGTTCTTTTCATGTGTGTTCTTGCGTCACATAAGTATTTTCCAAATTGATGTAATTTTGAATTTTTCTCCATGGTGTGCACAATGGCTAAAATATGACGTTCATTTCTGACCTAACAGCTAAGCACAGGTGTGTGAGGAGAATATTTATTGAGCTAATTGTTATGTTTTTGCGGTGTTGTGCAATAACTGTGGCCGAGAGATCAGGGGGATTAATTTTCAAAAGGAACCAGTCATGGGTCATTGTGCCACGTTTCAGGCGTTAGTACCAAAGAAAACGCCCTTCTTTTTAAAAGAGAGATTAAACATTGCGTCGTGGCCGGGGTAAACGAGAAGCGCTAGAAACCTCAACTTGCCAGGCTTGGCCGTTTTCCGTAAACCTAGACTGCGAGTAGCCTCTTTTTATTCCCAGGAATTTACATCTTGTAATGAGCCAATTCAGAACTGAAAACGGAAGATGATGCGTGCTCGTCGCTCACTCTCTCACTCATCAGGCCTCGTCCGTCCCCGGCAGGGCATAAGGCCACAACCGCCAGTCTTCTTCCACCTACATAACTACATAACTATATTTTTACTCGAGGACCTGGAGCTTATTAGTCTTAAGTAGCTGATAAGTCGAGTTTAGAATAACTAACAAATAAACAAAAAAAAAAAAAAAAAATTAACAAACAAATTAATTAAAATTAAAAGGCTATTTACATGATGATACGACATTATTTTTACAAATAGTGCCACTAAAATGGAAAATATCAACGACAGTCTAACAGTTGCATAGAGAGCAGTTACATACGTCAAAGGTGATCTTTCTGATGCGTGTTACAAATTTTTTAAAGGTCGGAGAAGTTCTCAGTTTATCATTTAGAAAGTTTCAGATTCCGTAGTACCTGGTACCTCTCTCGATCTGTTGCTAGTTTCGGATTCCACGGTTCTCAGCCGGCCTGTGGTTGATGGCCTCGTAGCTCAATGCCCACCCAATGCCCCGCACCGCTTTCTTTCCCCAAGGGCTGTCAGTCCAACTTAGGGCATTAACCCTGTATGATTCTTGTTGCAACGACTGCTTTCAGCAGAGTATTTGAAAGTGGCAACCGCAGACATGCTTGTTAAATATGGTTTTGTTCTTGTTTTGTTAATTTTTTCTGTAAGTAACGTTTTCAGGAAAACGGTGACAACATTTCTCCTATCATGGAATATTCATCTCAATTCTATATCATTCACTGAGTTCCTCTTTAACTCTTCCTTCTACATATATCACTTGGGACCGATTGCGGGATGGACACAGAGAAAGGGTTATACACGCTCGATCATATTGCATGGCAGTTTCGGAAAGAGGTCTTCAATGATTCTGCTTTGGATAAACCGAGTAACAGTAATCTGACTAGTAATAGGAATATCTGTAGGGACGAGCAAGCATCACGACTGAATGGAATTGCACACCGTTTTAAAAAGCAACTAGCTATTAACTGCTGAAAACTTTGAAGAAACCGTTAAGTTTGAGGTGTTCAGTGGCCAGAAAAAGATCAAATGAATTAACCCCGGGACCAACTGGGACGTTTTGGAACAAAACTGAAAATAGATCTTTAAAAGATGAACCGTGTTAGAATCCGGCTGAAATGAAACGAATTGAGTATGTAAGGTAATATAAAGAATTCTCAGCGAGAGAGACGGAAAGCCGGATGGCAGGTAACGCCCACTTGTAGAGGAAGCTCGTAAACAAAAAGTATGAATAGAATTTTGAGGAAGTGCGTTTGTCAGAAAGAGCATAAGCTTTGGACGTTCATCTGGGAAAAACCCGTGAAGAGAGCACTTCCCTGTTGAAAATAGCTAGCAGAAGAACTGACACGGAATTGGGTCAGAATGAAGCAACATACGGAAACGGTGAAAAAATGACAACGATGGGATAGAGAAAGACTGGAAAACCTAGAGAGTATGATATCACTAACAACAAGAAATTGATTTAAACAGCGAGCTCTGAAATAAGATGAAGAACATTTGCCAGACAAGGCATTTGATCTCGCAAACATAATCTTACACAACGTTTCTCTTTGTTGATGGTTGTTACATGAGCTTTTAGTGCCTCGATAGATATTTGGGTAAATCAACCGGACAATTATCGGCTGATAGTGATAGTGTGTCAGTTGAAGTGAAAAGACTAACCAGAATAGTTATTAACGTTGTTTTTTTTAGGAAGGAGAGGAAAACTGGTAAAGAAACTGAACTGCCGAGATGACGTCAAATTGAAAGGAACACCGCTTGATCGAGAAGCCCTCTTCGCGTAAAAGAACGTGCGTTTACGAAGGGCATGTGTGGTTTGGGGGTTACTCCCTGTTAATGGACTGCATGGGGAGGCTGCGTCCGAAAGGGGTACTTTTATTAGCTAGGCTAAAGGCATATAAAACGGTAGGGGTTGCACGAGCTGAAGTTTCCGGATAGAAAAGAATAACGAAAAGTGACATAGGTATTTAAAAGGACATTTCAAAATAACTGGAACAGACCCATCGAAAAGAGAGACGATGCAGTGTGTCTACGGTAGGTATGCGATTATCCGAAAGGAATACCATTTCTATGGAAGGTCAATAAGAAAGGGAACTTTACCTTTTCTGTAAAAAAGGGTAAAGGTTTGGACTTTGTTGAGTACCCCTTCCGGGAGATTGGGGGGAGGGGGTGGGGATGAGAACCCGAGGAAAACAAGTTGACAAGAACGAAGTGAGACGAGATCCTTGAACCGCTCACGAGAAAGGTTGTACTCGTTTAAGGTGATCTCTAAAGCTCACAAATCGTTAGTCAACTTGGAACAAAGGAAACAAAATGACAAAGACTCGAGCAAAGTAATTATAATTCATAACATTTAAATCTATAATTATGAAGTATACCATTTCGCAAAGCACTTGGTTTTGTTTTTGTTTGTTTTTTTGGGGGGAGAAACTGAAGACGCGTGATTGATGTTTCAGGGCTCAAAGGTCATTTCTTGTAAGTGATTAGATGAGAAGAAAACAACAACCCTACGAGGGACGCTGTGTGAAAAATGATCGTAGAATCACTTGCTTGATAATAAAGATAGCCTCAGAGGAATTCATAATTTTCTATCCATCCAACTCAAAAATAACAATCTTCTCATGGAGTGCCAGATACTGAGCTTAACCTCTTTTATCTCCCAGTGCCGTACACGAGTAACTGACGAGATCCAGCCTTGGAGCATCAAAACCATGTAAGGCCCCAGAGAAATAAATTTCAAATAGATTGTTGACGGGAATCCTGAAACATCGAGTTTGAATTCGAGTTCGAGTTGGACTTCGCCAGAGCTGGATATTGATTTATATTACCAGTTCGTGGTGGACTTTGGAGTGGTATAATAATACCGTAAAATTCCGAATATAAGCCCCCCCAAATTCGAAACGCAAGAAAAGACTACATAATAAAACCCCAGAGAACTTATACACAGGAATTGCCCTCAAATACAAAATAAATCAAAGCAAACTACACTTACATCATAAGCCCCCTCCGAATATTAGCAGTGAAACCATTCGCCTGCGGCTCGTGGACCCACTTGAGTTTTGAACATTTTATGACGACAGTTTTTATGGTCTATACTCTTACAGATCATAAAATGACGTCATAAAATGGCCAAAACTGAAATGGAACCACCAGCCACACTATCAAGTGTTGGAACATTTTATGGTTTTTTAAGAGTATACTATAGACTATAGAAAACTGCCGTCGATTCGTGGTTTACAATAACATTGAAAAAGTACGAGCAGAATTAGCTTTCTTCTCCGTTGAAGAAAGCGCGCGTGTCACATCTGACGTCTGTACACTTAGACGATCGCTACGAGCCAATCAGCGCGAGGTAATTTTGACAGTTATTGTAAAACTATCATTTTTTTTTTTTGGGGGGGGGGGGGCACTATTGTATGAAACATTTCCACCCTTGTGTTGTCCATATCTGTTTCGCCGCTGTTGATGTCAGTCTTCTTTTGCCTAGTCTTTGTACGGCTTTCTTACGGGACTTCACGATCAGTTCGTTTCGGTGACGTAGCCGAGAAAAAAAAGACCACGTGATCCGAAACAGATTGACTTAGATGAAAGACAGAGAGAGTCCTAGGAACTCTTCAAGGTTATTTAAAGTCCAAATTTAACTCGACTGAAGTCCAACTCGAACTGACGTGTCGAAGTCCAACCGCGAGCTGACGTAACTGGAAGTCAGGCAATTCGAAGTCCAACTAATACTCGAACATAGCTTACTCCCATTGTTGACGGAGCAAAAAAACCTCAATTTAAGGAAAACAATGTCACCAAAAGAAAGGGACTTGAATGGCCAAAGAGCATTTGGGGCTAAAAGGGGTGTTAGTCAACAGGAAAGCAACCGTGCACCTGGCAAACGATACTGTACTACACGTACATGTCTAACGAGTGAATATAAACCTTCGATATACTCAAAACAAAAGCTTTGAAGAGAGCCTGTTCAAGACGTGCTCGATCTGTGGAGGTGAAAAAGGGGCAAAGTGCACCCTTAACGAAACTACAGAAATCTTCCATCTTTTTTCCCCTCTCCATTTTTTTAATCACGTGTTACCTCAGTTTTTTCTCCCCTCTATTGGAATGCGTGGAAACGAGGCCTACAGACTGTACGACCAATCACTGACAGACAACCACGGAGAAAACGATCCCCTTTAGATCCTCTACGTTCCAGAAAGTACTGAACTCTTACGGAAAATAATCATATCTTGTATTATTCAAATCTTTATCGTTGTATAATGCAATAATTCCAGACATTTGATTGGCTTAGCGGCCTTGGTATAGGACCCATTATACCATTGTATTCTGGTTGTTCTTGTAAAGCGAAATCAGCAAGTTCATATCTGATTGTTGTTAAATTAATAAAACAATTATACTACTCGCACCTGTTGGATATGAGACAACAGCCAACGAGGAGCATAGAGCCGAGTTGGTTATAAATCGAGCCTGGAAGTTAAATTAGAAATAAAATAGGACCCAGAAAACGTGTAAAAAAAAGTCAAAACCGTCAAAGGAATTTACGTATAGTTGACTTTCCTACATAGTAGATGCAAATTGCCTAAAAGTCGAGCTCGAAAAGTTTTTCTCGGTGTGTGAACAAAGCACACAAGCGCTTGGGGGACCACGAGGAAGAGGGATAGTGAGGGTTCAACTTAAACAGACATGAGAAACGGGAAAAATTGAGAAAGTTCACAGGGTACCAGGTTAATTGAAATATAGGAACAGACAAGTGGCCAAGTTGTTCTCATACAAAAGGAGTCACGTCGCCCCCACACCACCGTCTCCGTGAACCAGCAACAAAGTAACTAACAAAATGTTTATTTCATCATTAAGTGTACATTAAATTTATAACTACATTAAATGTATAAATACAGAGAAATGCAACTTCTTTTACTAAATACACTGGACCACGTGTAGCGAAGCTAATCGAAGCGGGCAGAGTAAGACAAGAAGAAGATATACAATATATTAAAGAGACACTAAAAGAAATAAGGGATTAGAATATACTAAGAGAATGAAATGATTACTTTATGTAACTTTAACCGAAAAAAAAAAGTTTAATCGTGCGCCGATGTGTGGTAGTGCCACATGGCGACACAGTAAAACAAGTCCAGGGCGATTTGAAAAGCACGCAAACTCTTTCTGAACGTAAATAATATCCCTTCTCAATAGACGAAAATATGTTAAATGTACACAAAACGAACTTGAAACATAAGCTTGGAACCATGATTATTTGTCTGGACAAAGATCTACCAAGAAAGGACGCAAATATCTTTAATACATTCAGCGAGACTGAATTGACGCAACAGAAAGTTGAAAAAAATATCGTAACCAGTTTTACTAGCCACAAAAATGTAGAACCAGTGACAATGCAACGTACAATAAATTGGGTGTTCTGCAAGCCAGAGGCTTTACTGGAGTTCCACCGGCCAGGTCAGACTAGCTTATTCCTGGCCTCAGTCATGAGTGCAGTCAACTCCCTTTATTGCGGGCACCCTCGGGACCGCGAGTTAGTGTCCTTAGAAGCGAGAGTCCGTAATAGCGGCAATTTATTTTAGTCAAATTTCTGTAATATCTTTTTGTCAGGGATTTAGCTGCTGTCCGTATTATCGGGGTGTCCATAATAGCGAGGTGTCCGCAAGGCGAAAGTTGACTGTACAATGCTGAGAAACCAGTCTGGGCTAAAAGATTTCAGCCACCTCTCAACTACCTTTCTGCAACGAATGTTTGGTTTATCAACAGAGCTGATAACTAAAGGTAAATTGGTCATCATAAAGAGATTCGAGTGTTGACATTTCGAGCGTTACGATTTGATTCGCTCTGACAAAGGGTTAAGTTCGAAACGTCAGCAGTCGAATTTCTTTACAGTGACAAGAAACCAACCCTCTTTACATTTCTGGAAAACTCCCTCGAATGGCTCTCAGGCACAACCTGTGAATAGGATGTCTTTAAAATTTTAGAGTTACAGTGGAACCTCGATTTAACCAACCGATATTCTCGTGACTGGGGCCCGTTTCTCGAAAGTCCAGGGAACTTCCGGGCCCGATAAGTGTCTTTGGTGATAAATGTTTCTTACCAGAAGTCAATTTTTGTTAGCTTTGAATACTAAATTTTAAAATCTTATAATTCTATGAAAACATTGGCCAAGTACCATGTCTGTAATCACTGTGTAATCGGCGGAAAAACATTTAAAATATACTTATCGGGCCAGGTAAGTTACCGGGACTTTTGACAAACGGGCCCCTGGTCTTTTAAAATGTATGGAACAGAACCTCGATATAACGAACCAATTTCCCTAGTCCTTTTGCTCTTCATTAAATCGAGGTTCCACTGTAGATGGCCTCCTGATCGCTTGGAGAGCAGATGAAGCTAATCACTTCTCTTTATACCCTATACCCTATACCGCACTGCATGTGGTGGCTGTTTTTACACTGCACTCGGTATTTCTTAACACAAATTTGGAAAGTCGCCCTGCTGAGACAGTCCCTTTACACAAACACCAAGTTGAACATTTTCGAGTCTTTGCAAGTGTACGCAACTTAATGTCTATTTTTATACCTAAGATTTTTTTTATAATTCATTATCCATGCTGTATTTCATTATGAATTCAAAATCTCTGTAACTCACTCTTCCATCTCGATCCGTGTCCGCTTCTCGAAACAACTTCTCCACAGTAACTGAATCCAAAAATGGAGCAACTTGGAGGAATATCTTTTTAGCAATGTCCAATGTAATAAAACCTTGACACGTGGTGTCAAACGCAAGAAACATCTGCCGAATCTAATCATCAGTATCCTCAGCCAAAATCTTAATTTTTGCAACTTCTGTAAAATGTTGTAGGGTCATCCCAACTTGGGGGAGACGCCTGGTGGCTTCTGCACACCTTTTGGTCAGTGGTTGGTTGCCTGGTGACTGTACACTGACTGTTACATCCTGGGTCTTCTTGCTCAGAAGTTGTTCAACTTCACTTTTTGATGGCTTGTAACCAAAAAGGGAGACAAATGCAACTTTAATATCTTCACTTGTCAAGAAACCTTTCTTTCCTTCATCTGCGTTGTGGAAAGTCTCAGCAATTTGGCACATTTTTTCATCTGTTATTTGTCTTGGAGACTTGAAATGCGGCAGCTGATGCATGTTATTCTGCATCTCTCTCTGACAAAGCACGATTAGTTTCTTTCAGATCCTAAAGAACAAAGGAATGAGATTGGCGTGAAATATTCTACCCAATTTCTAGAGTTAAGGGGTTTTTACTGATTTTTCCATGAAACTTTGGTGGTTAGGTGCTGAGAGAGGAGTGAGGGGTTGGGGGAGGGGTGAACAAATTAAAAGGCAATGTCTTTAAGAGGGTAGAAAGTGGAAGAAACAAGGTAAAAATTGCATATCATATCCATAAATATTTTGAATTGTCTGAATTGGTCAAAATGTATCATAAGATCAGACCCAGTATGTTGCAACTACCGTATTTACCCGCGGATAGGCCGCACTTTTTTCCCAGAAAAATGGGACCAAAATTAGGGTTGTGGCCTATACGCAGGTACAAGCGTTTTGACACCTCATTAATATGCAAGAGATCTCACGGTCATACACTAAATTGGCGTTTTAATGTTCGCTTTCGATTGTTACTAACTTACAACACATACAACTAAACACTAAGTTCACATCTTCAAAGAATCTTGATTTTCTCTGCAGCAATGAGTGCATCAAGTTTTTTTAACATCTCTTGTTCGAAGACGTCCAACACAGCTTGCACGGAATAGCCATTCCTCGCTGTACATCCAATATTTCACACTAAAATATTGCCTTTGGACATAACCTGTCCCTCAAAGCTCACAGTTGTCCCCAAGCTTTGTTCTTGAAAAAGTCTAAGCTATTTGCAACAGAAAGTAATAAAATCATATCCATGTCAAAATATCTGTGCTTAAGTGAGTGTGCAAAGGGAAGTTGGCTATCATAGAAGGGGCAATGAATGACAACTGGGAATAAAAGGTGCGAGTGGGAAATTCAGGCCATGTTCCCCCCAAACCCCACATGAAACTCAACAACAGTGTGGTTGACATTGTTAGAAGGAGATGAGGAATCGTTCTACAGTCAACTCTTGCCTTGTGGACACCTCGCCATTACAGACACCCCAATAATACAGACAACAGCTAAATCCCCGGCAAAAATAAATTACAGAAATTTGACTGAAATAAATTCCCGCTATTGCTGACTCTCACTATTATGGACACCAACTCGTGGTCCCGAGAGAGGGAGGGGGGGAGTTGATTGTAAAGGGATCATGAAAGAGGCCATGCATTTGACTCCAGATCAAGTCAAATGAGGAAGGCCAATGATTGGCCAAGGCTGAATGAAAGAAAGGTGGGTCTCCTCTGGGGTGAAGCAATCTAGACTACCTAGAATAAGAAGTCACATTGGGGTAAAAAGGCTTGGGGTGGAGGAAGGATACCAGAAACAAAGAGATGAACAGGGTGAAAAATGGAATTTCATATCTTCCACATTCCCCTTGGGGAAGGGGAGAGGTTTTTACTGCCTTATATAATATATATAAGAGATATGGATTGCAATCCATTTTGGTCTGACAAATGAATGCTGTGCCACAAGCTGTCGAACAGCACAACATTCATTTGTAACCCCTGAGGTCATGGGTTTCAATTCCCACCAAGGTTAAAAGTTTTTTCTTTGCCTCATGTGGTCTCTCATTTCCTTATTAAGGCTAACGTTCAGTATGAATTTCTTGGGTTCACTTTAGCACTTCCAACATACACTACAGAGTTTGTTCTCTGATCCATTACATCTGAAAATACGATTGGATTTTAGAGGCTGGGTATGAAAATGGGTATTCAATTGAAAACTTACAAAGTTTGGTCTGAAATACTTGTAAGGGTTCGGAAGGCCAGGTGGCATACCTTTATCAAAAATTCTGAGGAGTACTCATCCCAGGCCCTTAGGTACAATGTATTTCACTCAGTGCATAGCCCTGCAACTTAATTGATGAGGGAGGGAACATAGCAATTGACATTTGATTTACTGGCCGGGTTCAAAACTTTATCATCCCATATATAAAGACTATGATCTACACACAAGTGAGCAACCCAAGGCATCCATCAGGTCCTGATTGAATATAGCAGCAGCTGCTGGTAGCTCTTCACAAACCATATAGACCCTAGTGTATGCAAAATTATAATCCATCAAATATTTTCACTAGCGCGCGATTGATCTAAACGCCTCACGAGACCGAATATACCCCAGTTTTATGATATTCCCCAAGTGATATTCCCCAATTTCAAAAACTTCAAGGCGTGTCTTGTTTACAATTATTAAAATTAATGTCAAGATGGGGGAACGGTTTGCTTTTGTGACAGAAGGAGAGATAAACCTGCTGGTCGATTAAGCAGCATCAGAAAACAACATACGCTCTAAACGTTTTTGACGGTAAACTGTTCTTAAATGAAATGTTCAAATACTCAAGCTCGTTGCTATATGTTGCGAAAAAATATTTGAAGGAGAATAACAACAATAGCCTCCATTTGGCTTTAAAAATATGCTCAGATATTTGTCCTTGGACATTATCTGCTCCTCGAAGCTCAGAGTTTTCCTCGAGCTTCGCTCTCGGAAAACTGTTCGCTTCTCGGAACAGATTATGTCCGCGGACAAATATCTTAGCATATTTTCGCGCCAAATGGAGGCTATTGTTTATATGGCTGACATTTTAATATTCTTTTGTCTGCATTCAATCATTCAAGGTAAAATATTCTTTTGATTTTTTAACAGGAGAGCGAGGTTAGTAGGGCTAATTTGAATGCAAACAAAAGAATATTAAAAATGTCAACCATTTTTTGCATAGGGTCTATTTATTTTGTGCTCTGAGCTGAGCTGACTAACCTGCAGTATAGCCTACAAACCTACAGTAAGAAATAACGGAGTCATGAGGTGTGTGATCTTTGCAGGCTGGGGTTAGGCCAGGCCAGGCCTAAAAGACTGAATTTGTCAGGTAGATGTAACAATGGTGAACTAAAAACCAATATACCTTGAATTGCAGTTCAACTTCTCCCGCCATATTGGATTTGTTTGTGTGACCAAGCCTTACGCATTTTTTTAACCCAGTCTCTCTCCAACCTGCATCTTGCTTGGTACAACAAAAGTCGCAGCGATGCCGTCGGAAGGTGAAGCGCTTGTTTTCTTCCAACGAAAGTCCTTTAGCAACAGCTACTACTCGGTAGATACTTAAAAGAGAGTTCTCTTAACCGTTAACCGGTTTTTTTTTGCAGGTGTGGAAGTATTTTCAAATCCCTTGGCCCCTCCATCGTCAGGACATCATGGCGGACATCATGGAAGTGGGTAAGTGGAATCTCTACACTCTATTTTACGTTTGACCCAAAGCTGAAAAGAGAAAGCAAGTCTCATTTATCATTCCAGTAAAATACTGTAAAACGAACAGTATCACCGGAACGTCCTAGTCCATGGATTTCATTTCAATCCATTATATTTTCTGAGGATCACGGATCTAACATAAGTTTAACACAGATTGAGACAGCTGTTGAGAGTTGACTGTAGAAGTGAATGGTCTCTTACCTGAGGTGGCCAAAGGTTAAATGTGATATACGCTTCAAATTGTCATTTTGGAATAAAAGTGTGTAAAGTCTTGATAGACTACTGTCTTAGGTTGGCTTGAACAAGTCACACTTCTACGATTTCATACGTATTCGATCAAAAGTTGAAATTCAATAGACAGACTCACCCAAGATTCAGGCTTGTTTGCGATTTTCCCTTTCCTTAGAAAAAGTATGTTAAAAGCTAAGGTTCGCTTAAAGTTTTATTCATTCCAATTCAATTCCAATTCGTTTATTTTGCCATAAACCAAAAAATACAACATAAATACATTATAGACGACACACAATATTCTTACTATTACAATGTTCATAATTAACTATTTACAATATTAAATGTGTTAAAGGCTAGGAAGCCTATATAGAAGCCGGGGGCTTATTAACTATAGGCTTTCCAGATGGTATCCCAAACTGTTTTGCTTAACAGAAATTGCTGCTGACAACTTCTTATAATCACGGTGAAGTTTCATCTAGTGAATCTTCATTTAGCATAGGTACTGAGTAGAGCATTTTATTAATACAGGAACTAGAATAACTAAGAATTGGATCATATTTTTATTAATCTTTTAGATTGTCAGCGCTGACAAATGAAGATTTCAGAAAACTTTTGATGACCCCACGGGCAGGTGCACCATCTGTTGCTCCTCCTTCTGCGAAGTCATCAAGTCACAGCAGCAGTAAGAGCACTCCCAGCAGCATCCTTTCTCATCGCACCAGCAGGTGAGGAAGGAGTACAAAAGAACTTGAGATATCTTTTATATTCTCTCCTCCTGAGGAGGACAGGGCCATGAATCATCTTTTAGTCTCAAGACTCCATTAAAAGATATCAAAGTCATCAGGCATTAAATGCTTTTGGCTTGTTTTCCTTTTTTATAACGTCTGTAGCGTGATATCATCCAGTGTGACCTTAACCTGTCTCCCAATCATTTCACGACTTCATCAAACACACAATTCATGAGAATAAAATGAAGTGGTCACCAAAGATAAATTGACTGGATATTTTACACAAATTTTCCCATCAAAAGTGGAGAGTCATTTTTTTGCCAAAAAAAATTTTGAGGCCAAATTAAACATTACTAGTCTCGCTTCATTCCCCCCCAAAAAAATATTACAAATCTTGAGGCATGCGCGAATTATCAACAAGAAAGTTTTTTTTTTCAAATGAAATTCTATCACCCGCCAGAGTGCTATAAGCCAATTAAAATGTGTCAGCGTCAGGGCTTCCCGTGATGTGTTTCGCAGTAAACATCCGGAGTCGTTCATTTCATGTCACCTCTCTTCCTTTTGTTTACGTTTGCAACTTGTGATTTACAGTACCGCTCAAAAGTAAGTTACCACCCTCTCGCGAGACGCGATTCTCGTCTCGCGATACGAGATCCTCGTCTCGCGATACGAGAGTCTCGTCTCGCGATACGAGATTCTCGTCTCGAGAGACGAGACACTCGTCTCGCGAGAGGGTGAAAAAACTGTAAGTACATTTACTTAGGCTTGACTTTTCTCGCGAGAGTTTCGCGAGAATATCAAGTTGAGTGTCGGTGTTGTTGATACGGCAGGACGCCCTTGTCACGCAGCAAGCTGAATTATGGAGTTCGGTCGCAAGCTTATCGATCGTGAACCAGGTTGCAAACAAAATCGAGCTTGCTTTGTTAAGCGACTTAACGACTGATCGAGGACTTAATGTGTTTGTATATACACTGTACTTTGTGATTTAGACCTCTACAGAGCGATTTAACGATGTAAGCGAACGACGGCTGCAAAGATAAGCGAACTGATCAATCTGTCATTGCGCAGTTAGACTGTTGCGGCCTCTGTTGTACGTGCGCTAGAGATTATTTGCGTATTACATAGGCGTGAAACAAATATACGAAAACTTACATGTGATTTGCATTTAAAAAACCTATCTGTTACAATAATGGGTTGTGGCCAAGGGTTGTATTCACACGAAGTTTTCGCTTGTGTACGTTTTGCGTATCGCGTATGGGGAAAAATAAGAAAGAAACGAGTCGGTAGTTGAAAAATAAGAAGAAAACTGGTCCTAAGAAAAAGAAAAAGAAAGTTTCCAATGAAGGATAGGGAAAAACTCTTGCCCAAACTGCACAAACGCGTAGCGCATTAGCCCAGGTACAATAATCCATATATCAAGTTCTTTGAGGCCCTTTCCCTTCCCACATATTCCGCTCAATGCTGGCCTCCAGGTTGCGGGTAAAAATATCTCCATCAAACCTGCAAAGCAGAAAAACTCAGATATTGAACTGCAAGCTTGCGACGGCAATTTATTCGCATGGATAATGGTATACATAAATAGTCCTTCAACGTACCCCAGTGACCACATTTCTGCCTGCAACTGTTCTTTCGGATCGATGGGGCTCACCGCAGAGGCCACTGCAGTTTTCCTTTTCTTCGAAGAATTTTTTTCTGTCCGGCATTTCGCAAGGAAATCCGAGAAATTCTGACTGTTAATAGAACTGCAGTCACGCACTCAATTATTTTCTGGCGCGACACCAGTAATCTCAGGGGACTCAGCAGTAGGTCTCCTGTAATTCTATTGGCTTTTGACGTCAGCGGCTTCCACAGTGTTGAAATATGGCGCAGCAAGGGCCTGAAATGTTTGTAAACCTTTAGAAGCAGAAAAAACCTACTTCGTTTTTATACGAGTGTGCTTTCTTTAAAGTAATTTATACGGTACAACGAATTGCCTTGAAATTT
This sequence comes from Pavona decussata, assembly GCF_977016875.1. Taxonomy (NCBI): domain Eukaryota; kingdom Metazoa; phylum Cnidaria; class Anthozoa; order Scleractinia; family Agariciidae; genus Pavona; species Pavona decussata. The sequence goes on from NW_028145568.1 coordinate 1,407,653, forward strand.
GGCCCGAAGATTCCCAAGACACCAAGCAAAAAAACTGTGTGAGGGATTTCCAGTTTGTAAAATTAATCTCCCGCAATGGCCTTCGTCGTAAAACGTATCGGTGAGTTTTTGATCATCAAAATTAACAGTAAAATTGCGAAGCAACCAATAGGAATATTAAAAAAGCCTCACACGGCTTTGAAGATTAATGCCTTGTGATTGATGATGCAGTGGTTTTAATTCTGCGGTCGAATTCCATACCCAATAAATTCACTTAAAGAGACATCAGTCGTTTTGGGCTTTTGGGACTCACTCTTCTTACGGCAAGAAAAATCGAAGTGAAATAATTTTTACCAGATAGTACATTTTATTAGCTTTGTATTGATATAAGTTTATAGCTGTTGCATATTTTAAGACAGCGCACAAATATTTTTTTTCGTGAAGGACACCCACGAAGATATCCAGTGGCCTTAAGAAATATGTGAAGAAAGTAAGGTGGATATGGATGATGATGTCAGAGCTTTTGTAAATGGCAGCTTTTGTTTGCTTCCTTTTGTTTTCTGAAGCCTAAAGGTGCTCTATCCGATAGATGCATGTTTCTTTCATAGTCAGTGATGTTTTTCTGTAGTAAATATGGTTGTCAGCAAGGGTTGGGGATTAGGTCTTCTCCCTTATTCCTTACCCACCCCTCTCTGGCCATTGTGATATTTTGATTCCTGGTTACAGTTAGTGAGGTTCCTGGATAAATGTTTTCCAGCATCTAATCCTGTTTACAAGATTTGCTGCTTCAAATCTTCAATGTTTATTCTCTTCAGGGATAATGATCATGAGGAAGATGAAGGTGATGATGATGATCCTTGGTCAAGACGGAGAAAGAAAAAGAAGTAAGAGATTCATTGCAATGACGAAGTCTTTTGTTTCAAAACAAATTTTCCATAAATGGTGTATTGATAAATTTTCTTAAGTTGGCTGTGTGGGGAACTTAAAGTTTGATTTACATTTTTCATGAATGGTTTGGAACAAGGTCTTTGCTATTGAGAAAAATGAGTCAAGGAGCTGTTTATACCACATTATGATTTAACACGTTACCCGAAGTGGTCTTTGTTTAAGGGAAGTATGTCACTGCAGGCACATGCGTGCTTTGATGACAAGTGGTTAGCCCAACTTTTCAATCATTGGAGAATTCAGGAAGTTGTTTTTGTCTGTTGAAATCCCATTCATCTTCAGAAAGTTGGCTGGATTTTTTATTTGAAAAAGTTCTTTAGTAATTATTATTGAAAGCTTCTGCAATGGAGGAAAAGCAAAAATCCCCCACTAACTGTATGCAAATTAGTCTAAGGTATCTTGAGCATTTTGTAGTCTAGGTTTGGCATCTGCAACTTGTAACCCCTTGGTTTTTTTAATGTAGAGCCCTAATAATGTTGTATTTCATTACCTTTGAAACTGTGTTTGAATTTTCATAATTTTGTTGTGACCAGGTATTATGCAAAACTTAAGAAGATGGAAGAAGAAAGGGAACAAGAGCTTGCCAGTAAATACAGGGACAGGGTAAGGATGACCAAATAAAGGGTATTTTTGCACCTTTTGTGTCTTATATATGGGGAAGGTAGATCTCAAGGGGTACATGTAACTTGAGGGGTAACTTTCACATTTTTCAGAGATAGTTAGGCCATAGTGAATCCTTTAACATACATAACACATGGCATTTTTTTTCCAAACTGAGTTAATTATATCTGAAATAAACAAATTATTACCCCCAATGCAAAAATACCTAGTTTGTATTAGCGGCACTATCCTTTCGATACCCAAGTTTCTCAGACCATGATCCATCCCCATCCCTTGATGTGCAGAGTGTGCTTACCCTGACAAAATTTAAAAAAAAACATCCTTAAATTAGTTTAATATTTAATTCAAGGACTTGCCGTAAGAGGGGCATACAGTGAAACATTAAGGCTTCAAATCAGCTCTATTTTGACATACGGATGGATATCCTGTTAGAAACAAAGTCCTGTATTTAGTTTTTGATCTACTGGCTCACATGCAAAGAATTAGCTTACACTGCATTGCGTAAGTACGTAAATTATGATCATCCGGGTGAGTGTAGTCCTGAGAAGGACTGTTTAGGCTGACTTTGACTGACGTTTCAACAACCTGAGCGGAAGTCATCTTCAGAGTCAAGTAAATTGTGAAACATCAGTAGGTGATATATCTGTCTCTGGTTGTTAACCTGATTGGTCAACGAAGTCGAGATGTTATTGGTCGTTTGTCAGTAAGCCGTGATGTTATTGGCTGTGAAGAATGTAAAAAGTGATTGGTGTGTTTCGATCCGCCTGTTTTTGTTAGTCAAAAGTCTGTGGGTCTATTGTTTTTTTTAGTCAAATGTCTATTGTTTGTCTGTTTCGTTGATGTTGTCAATGAGTCGTTTGTATGGTGCAGGTAGTTGTAGGCAACGGTTGAGTGGCGTTTGTTCTAAGTTAGTAAACCAGCTTTCCAGAGTGAGTCATTGATAGTAATTTGTACTGTAGGTTATGCACTTAGCAGGTCCCAGTCGATTCTGTGGTTGGTTTGTAAATGGTGCTCAGCAATGTGATTGTTGATATCACCATTTCTGGTTGCTCGTTTGTGTTCAGTCAGTCGTACGTCACCAATCACATTGAGCAGCTTTTAGCACGGGCTTTTGGAATCCAAAAAGAAAATTGGGGGTAAACATGCATTTTTCATGTATGTAATTATTAAGCAACAATAATTCAAAAAAAACAGTAAAATACAAAGCAATGCATGACATTTTATTCCATATTGAACCTTTATTATCTCTGAAAAATGCATGGTCACCCCCAATTTCCTTTTCGGATACCAAGAGCACTGGTTAAGTTCTGCTTTCTCCCCATAGTTTTAAACAGTGCAAAAATGTCCCTGTATTAGTAATCACCACCCATAGGAAACCCGAGTATCTCGAGATGCGCAGAATGTATGTGCAGTAACAAAAGTAGGCACAGTCCTTAAATAGGTTGCTTATTGCATTTTTACTTTGTAAATGTGTCAGGCAAGGGAGAGGCGAGATGGTCTAAATCCTGACTACCAGTCAACTGACACCCTAAGTGCAACAGCGAACTACAGAGCAGTTGGGCCAACAGCAGAGGCAACGTGAGAAAATAATATTCATTTGAGTTATGTGTACTGTATTATTTAGGGACCTTAAGCAATGATGATGATGACAGCAATGGCAATGCTGTAAAAACAATAGGTTTAATGAGAAAAACAATTTAGCGTAACAAAAAAGATGGCGACTGGTACATTTACCCATAATTCTAAGCGTATGAAAACCCTAAAAACACTCATAATTACGTACAGAAAAATTCTACAAACTTCAAACTTATATACACAACATTGTTAATACAGGAACAAATTTTTAACTCGTGAATGCGCGTAGCGCAATGAACGAGTTATAACGTTAGTTGACTGTGGGCTTGGTTGGTTAGTTGGTCGGTCGGTCGGTCGGTCGGTTTTGTCGTTAACTTTCGGGCGTGCGCAGTGAATGAGTTTTAAATTCAATTAGTGGAAAAAAACACGCGAACATTTGTTGTTCACGGCGCATCAGGAAATTTTTATTCAATATGTAGAGAATAATTTGACGATCATTTAGTGCAAGAATGGAGATTTTTCGTTCAATCTGAGCAAAGTTACAAGTTTTTTCAGTTTTTCAGAAAGTCTGGGGTCGTAAACTCAATTAGTGAAAAAAAAAAACGTGAAAATTTTTTTCACGATGCGTCAGAATTCTCTCATTCATTCTGTAGAGAATAATTTGACAATCATTTTAGTGTAAGAATGGAGATTTTTCGTTGAATCTGAGCAAAGTTATAGGTTTTTTTCATTTTTTTCTAATTTAATTTAGAAATAATTTACTTAAAAAATAATTTAATTTGTCAGTTTTCACGCGAAAGCGGAACGTGCCATGTCACGCATCATTGACGTCGTAAACAAAATTATGCAAATTTCTGGTGAAATGAACACTTAAAGATCTTGTCAGCTTTCATGGAGGTTTCAAAGGGAAAAATGTTTCATTTTCGAAATTTACAACTGGTAATTTATGGGGAAGCAAAAGGACGCGGTCGATAAATAATTCTTATTTAGCAAGAGCTTGTCATAGTTCATTATTTTTACTTGAGGATTACGTGGACTGAACTCCAAAGGAAAAATTTCACGCATTTATGTCGGGCATGAAATGTAATGCGATACTTTGTTGAACAGATTTCCCTTTGTGAGATCGGCTTGCCCTACATACAGTAATTTTGTAATTTTAATTCCCAAAAAAACTTCACTTGCCCATCGGGCAAGTGATGGTTAGAATCCACTAGCCCGATCGCAAAATCCAGTAGCCCCGGACTATCGGGGACACGAATTTGCATGTTGAACTTTGAATAAAAAAACACGTGATTTTTTTTTAATCGGCGCATCAGAATACAAGAGTACAAGAATGGTTATTTTTCGTTACATAATCGGGCAAAGATAGAGTTTCTTTTAGCTTTCAAGGAAGTTTCCGTAGCCGTCTAAATTTCAATTGCTATGTGTCATCTGCATTCACGAGTTGGCTCACAGGAGCCTTTGATGTATTTTATACTAAAAAAGTCACCTATTACCTATTGCCTATTGGCTGTATTAGGTTCGCAAGGTATCGTGGTAAAATGTACATCTGCCACCTGTTTTGGTCAGTGGATAGCCCTGTACGTGCATTTTAAATTTTGGTACATTTCTTTGCCATCTTTGGCAAAACAACAACACGAAATAACCAATTCAAGGTTTGGTGGAGAAAGTGAGTACACGGCGGTGAATTTTTCATTCTCTTTCTTAGTTTGAACACCATGCCTACATGTACCAATTGGGTTCCTGGGTACATGTAGTTCACCGTTTTTATACAAGTTGAATGTAGAAATTACTCTAAATATAGAATCAATTTCTTTGGTAAAGTTCTTTTATTTATTTGTATTTTGATGAAGATGCACACATATGAACAAGGGAAAGAACCAGGACAGTACTTTGTTGTCTTACCCAGTTCTTTCACACATTCCTACTACATATTTTGTGTTTTAAAGACTTATTCTTCTATCTAAAGCTATATTTTTTTTAATTTTTTTTTTTAAACAAACTCGATAAACTTAAATAGATGAGAAAGGTTTCTCTTTCCCTTCTTTAATCTGTCATGGCTGTCAAGAGGAACATGGCATGTTATGTTCATTGTTTAAGGGAACACTTCTTATGAGATCTAATAATTTTGTTAAGAAGTGTCTGTCCTATTTAAACAGGAACACTGCTGCTGAGAGACGTCGACAAGCTATTCAAGAGAGTAAGTTTCTTGGAGGTGATATGGAGCACACTCATCTTGTGAAAGGACTGGACTTTGCACTATTACAGAAGGTACTTTTAACATTGGTTTTACATCATGCTCTTCTGATATTAAGTTTATGCACTGTACATATCATGATTCCTTCATGTCAAGAACACACAAGCAACCCTGTGTAAAGAATGTATACTATTTAATGATGCAGAAACAAGTTTCTAGGAAAGGGTTGTACTGTAACTAAACGTGATAATTTTGTTTTATGTTCATCATCCTTGCTGCATTTGGCTCTTTTTGGCAGTTGTCCCCAAATTTTGTATGGGATATTGCTATTACAAACTTTTGAATTGAACAATTTAGAGAGATTACAAAGTTGTCGTACCTGCAAAATTTGAAGTACACTAAACTGAAACAGAATACAAATTATTTGCAAGAGATTATTTTTACCTAATCTGCACCAATACTGCTTTCAATTGGTGTACTCTGCATCAGACACTACTGCCATCCCCAAGGCATCAAGGCATGGCAAGCAGTTCACCATCACCACCTGGGCCCCTCTGGATAACAGCCATATAGCTGAATGGGCCACCCTGGATAAATAAAGTTTACTTACTCTTGATACCTTAGACAAGAAACTTTGCTCCACATTGTCTCTCTTCACCCAGGTGTATAAATGGGTACCAGCAACAAACTGCTGGGGGTAACCTTGCGATTGACTAGCATCCCATCCTGGGGAAGAAGTAATACTCCTAGTTGCTTCATGCTACAGAAACCGGGCTAAGCTCCGGCCGTGTGGGCCACAAGTTTAGGCTCTAGTGGGACTTCACCTTTACCTTTCTATTTAGAGGATTAATTTTGCGTGTGTCAGGTTGCGGCAAGAAAGCATCGCCACTGTAGAGAAGTTGTAGAGGGGTGGCAACTAGTAGTGGTTCAACTGACAATGTGAATAATTCTCATTTGATTCTTTTTTTTTAGGTGCGCAGTGAAATTGCTGAGGAGAATGAAGAAGACGAGGAGTTAATCATTAAAAAAGTAAAGGGCAAGCAAAAGGACAAGTATGCACTTTTGTTGTTAATATTCTTCTTTATCATCCCATGAAGAATTCATTCCAAATACAAATTTGACATATTTGCTAAGATTTATCCATGGAGACATTTAGAAAACACCTGATTCCAACATCAAATGTCCGCCTGTTTGCTTTCATTACATTGTATGCTGTATGTACTTCTGAGAGCAAAAAAGTCTCACACCCTCAGAAACCTGAACTTTAAACAAAACAAATGGGCTGTCCCCGAATTGACAGCGATTTTGTTTTTTATTAATTATTTATTAATTTTGTTTATTTCTTTTATTGTACATATTTCACCTTTTACTTACCACACTCAATTTTAATAATTTTTCAATTACTTATTACATGGCCCCATAAGTTATATTAGCTTTAAAGCCCACCGTGTTTTAAATAAAAGTTGTTGTTGTAGTTGAAATGTCAGAATGATAGAATAGTGCAACTAAAAATGACAAAGCAAAACAATATTCCCTTAAATCAAATGCTCTTCTCTCCAGCAAAGCTAGTGAAACAAGAATTTTCATGCAAAAAGCGCTACATCACCAAATTTGTAAATAATAAATTGTGCAAATTTTGCCAAGCTCACAAGTGAAATTCAATGGTGTTTTGTTTAACAACTGCAATGACAAAGTCTGTAGATGTATGTTTTATTTTATTTAGGGAAGAAGAAGAAGATGATGCTGATCAGATAGAGTTTACAACAAAATTAGGTAACTTTAATAACATGACAGTATATGTTGGTGAAATTTATATTTGATTTTGTTGGTTTGGGTTTGCAAAGTCATATTGAAACGAATATTTGTATGTTTACCCCTTGTCTTTTATAGGCCAAAAGATATACAAAGCACTCTTTAGAAATCGGCCAGCTGAGAGAAATGAACTGTTTCAACCAGGACGTATGGTAAGGACACTTGCCTTCCTGTCTGTTTATTTGTTTTCATTGTTAGTTCAGTGAAGGGAAATAGCCCTCCTCTCCTGTGTAAAGGCAAAGTAGTTTTCAAAAGAGCAACATGATTTTGTGATTTCATTTCAAAGGCACTGAGGTGTGTATCAATGAAAACAAAATCAATACCAACTTCCTTTTCACCATACATTTTAAATAACAATTGATTTATATAGCACACATATCCCTAGGGTCCAACACACACAACAGCATGCAGTTGTTCAAAGAGCAGATTATTTTATCCAGCATATAATTCGCTATCCAGCGGATAAAATGTATTGGTTGGAGTGCAGTTTATCTGCTGTATAGCAATTTATCCACTGGATAGAGTTATCCACTCTTTGAACAACCTTGGCCAGTACTATAAATGGGCTTTTTTTTTGCAATGCCACTGTGGTAAAGATGCAGAGGTGTTGTATTTAGTCCATTTGACGACTTTCAGTTCAAAAGACCTCAGGGTCAGTGGTTCCAGGCCAGTGAATTTTTGCATTGTTAGGTTGTTCCATAGACAAGAAACTTAATTTTGCATTGTCGTCTCTATCCGGAGACATACATGGTCACTAACAAACTATATTGTAATGGGGAAACAAACAAAATGCTGGGGGAAGCCCTGGGATGAAGTACACTAGCATCCCATCCAGAGGGGAGTAGAAATATTCATAATTAGATACTTTGTCTCCTACAGAGAGCAAAGTTAAGGACAGTGTCTCCTTTTATTACTGCACTTATGTTCTGTGTATGTTGGGATTGTCCAGGAAACATGGGTTTCTAAAGGACTATGACTGTGGGAAAAGCAGATCTTAACAATACCTATTTGAATAAGAAAAGGAAATTGGGGCAACCATACATTTTTTAAAGATAATTAAGCTTTAGTTTGGGAAAAATGCCAGTCATTGTTATGTACTTTAAAGCTTTGTAGAGTTACTGGCATCAAGTTATCTCTGAAATATATGTGGTTACCCCAATTTTCTTTTGGAACCATTAGCCCATGCTAAGGTTGATTTTTCCAACAGTCATAAGCTGTGCTATGGCAAGCCGATTGTAGCATTATTCAATACTGGAATTCAATGTCAATTCAATGAAAATTCAATGAAAATTCAATGTCAATTCAATGAAAATTCAATTTCAATTCAATGAAAATTCAATGTCAATTCAATGAAAATTCAATTTCAATTCAATGGTTCAATTTCCATTCAATGAAAATTCAATGTCAATTCAATGAAAATTCAATTTCAATTCAATGAAAATTCAATGTCAATTCAATGAAAATTCAGTGTCAATTCAATGAAAATTCAATTTCAATTCAATGAAAATTCAATGTCAATTCAATGAAAATTCAATTTCCATTCAATGAAAATTCAATTTCCATTCAATGAAAATTCAATGTCAATTCAATGAACATTCAACGAAAATTCAATTTCAATGCCATCTCGATTCAAGAAAAATTCAACGTGAATTCAATTTTCATAGCACCTGAATCTTCAAGTTTGGTTAAATTTTTTACAAAGTTCAAATGGAGACAGGCTTCCGGTTGATGACCGGAAATGATCTTCTCATACGGGACTTTCCAAGTACATGAAGCTCTCGCCCTTGCGCGGGAAATTTAAGCACAAGAACAACATGGCGGACATTGAGCCAGAATTTGACATAGAAAAAGACTTACCCGACTTCTTGTTCTCAGTGCTGGGTAGGACAGACGTTATCACGAGCAAGGGTGAGACGACCATTGATGATCTCCAAGAACAATTTTTGGTTCTCGATCGAACCGTAAGTCTTTTGAGATCGATTGAATTAAACTGACAATGGGCAAGATCGAGAAGAGTGGGAATCTCTAGCTAAAGCTTTCTCTGAGGTACTGCAGGCTGTGGAGTATCGTCTCAAAACCTTACCAGGGAAACGATCATTAGAGACTCAGCTTGAATGTCAAGTTCTTAGAGCGGGCAATCCAGGGAGACCAAAGTTCCTTATTCCTGCTGAAACGTTAGAGGATCTCCGAGGACTTGGGTTTTCTTGGGAAAAAATTTCTCGGATGTTTGGCGTGTCTCGGTGGACTATTTACCGTAGGGTACAATCATATGGCTTGAAAAACATGGTGCAGTTTAGTTCGTTACCGGATGCGCAATTGGATCAATTGGTCTTGGACTATTTAAATCGTCATGGACGAACAACAGGGAGAACATATTTGGCTGGGTATCTCATGTCACTTGGATTGAGAGTTCAAAGGAGGAGAGTGCGTGAAAGCTTGACAAGGGTGGATCCAGTGAATACTGCTTTGAGATGGGGAATTGTTGTTTCCCGAAGAAAATATTCGGTCCCTTGGCCTAATTCTCTATGGCATTTGGATGGCCACCACTCTCTCATTCGGTGGGGTCTTGTAATCCACGGATGCATCGATGGTTTCTCCAGACGAATTGTGTTTCTTAGATGCAGTGACAACAACCTCTCGCAAACTGTTCTCGAACTATTTCTAAAGGCAATTGAGAAAGATGGGTTTTGGCCATCACATATTCGTGTGGATTATGGGGTGGAGAACGTGTTGGTCTGTGATGCCATAGTAGAGGCAAGAGGTGAAGGAAGGGGAAGCTTTATTGCTGGCCCCTCCACCAGAAATCAGAGAATTGAAAGACTTTGGAGGGAAGTGTTTAGATGTGTATGCCATTTTTTCTATTATGTGTTTTATGCAATGGAGGATACAGGTTTACTTCGAATTGACAACCCTGTGGATGTAACCGCACTTCACCTGACATTCATTCCAAGAATAAACGAAGCCCTAAGTGAATTTATGGAGGCTTTCAACCACCATCAGCTTCGGACAGAACACCACTGGTCTCCTTATCAAATGTGGATCAATGGTATGCTAAACGAATTGAACCCTTTAGCACGAGGACAATTAGATGACGCTCCTCAAGACCTCGAATACTATGGTATTGACCCAGATGGGCCATCCCCATTTGAAAATAGTGATAACGATGTAGTTGTCCCTACCGTAGCATTGCCAGTTAATCATCGGCCAATTACCTCAATCGTTCTGGAGAGAATCGATCCCTTAATGCCATCAACACAGATGGGTATAGACATCTATACAAGCATTCACCAAATTGTGAAAGATAGTGTCGAAGGGATTTTATAGACTGTTACATGTCTACAGCTTATAGGACTTACGCAGAGCGTATAAACTGAGAGGGGTCTTTCACCAATCAGCAACAGTACATATTTTAACTCGCGATAGTTTGTAATGGGTTTTGTTCAAACCCTAAATGGAAATTAGGTCATATTTTATATTTGAGGTTATTCGTGTGGGACCCTTTGTTAACTGGCCTTGTTGTCTTGATCTGACGAGCTACTGCTCAGTTAAGGTTATCATTTCCATTCTTGTCAAATATGAATCATTCCCCTATTGTGATTTTTTCCATTATAGAATAAGAATAATTTACGAATTGTGATAACATTACATAGGTATGTTGTTGTTAATACAAATAATATATTTTTTTTTTTAATAGTCACTTATGTTGATTGCTCACACATCATTAAGGTTTGTTTTCACTGACAAAGCTGGACAATAGACAGAATTCAACCCTTTATGATTAATGAGAGGAAACAACTAGATGCAAAAGCAACAAAATATTTAATGTTAACATTGCTATGCCCTACAAAGGAAGGCATCAGCAAGGCATTTGAAAGAATGGAAGTGCCTTTCTACAAGTTTCACCAGGATTTAACACAACCAACATTGTCACTATGTGCTAGATACTTCGAAAATCACCCAAGTGTCGAATGGACCCCGAATTTCCAAGCCACTACTCTGCCCATGTTTTTTAAACCTTTGTGTTACATAATTTTCCCTAATCAACTGGTTCCAAATCTTATTTTTACCGTTTTGCGCTTAAGGCTGATTTCTTCCCCAATCGCAAACTACCAAAAAGGTACCTGCTGTAAAGTCTCCTCCTTGTCGTTGTGTTGTAATACCTTAGTTCTCAAGTCCACAACAAGGGGATTGATTCTACAGTCAACCTTTCACTGCTTCTTAACTTTCCCACGCATTAAAGCCCGATACTTCTCAGGAATTTGAAGTATTTAAATGAGAACCTGGGGGGGGGGGGGGGGGCAGTGAAAATTCATACCTACTCTGCACTTTGGTGATTTTTTAGTAACCTGCAAGAGATTAATTTTGGCTGGTGCTACAAGTACTCATCTCATACTTTCCCTTTGCAATTTAAGAAGCACCAAACTGACCAAAACATAATAATTAAATGTAAAAATCAACAACACATCCTCTTAACCCTTTAACCCCTTATATCAAAGAACAAATTCTCCTATCCTGTCCCCATACTTTTGTTATAAATTTACTGGGGAGAAGTAATTAAAATATCTAGAAAATTCACCACGGGTGATCATATCATTAATTCTCATGACCTAAGGGTTTGAATAAGCATTGAAATTGCAAGGAGAAATTTGATTCTGATCACTGTTAGGGCTTAAAGGGTTAAAATATCTTGTATGAACTCAACATGCTCATGCAGGCGGTCCAAATTTGCCACTTTTCACAAACGTACATGACTGAGTCACTATTTCAATAAGGAAACATTCAAATTGATTACAACAGTCAATTGTACAATAGAGTCCACTGTTGAAACTAGGTTGCAACACTTTTATGATGAATATATCACTAGGGTTCAAACTCAATTATGTAATGTTCATTGCCTTTTCATGCCACAAAGTTTGAAATGAAAATTCCCATTCACATATTTCCAAAAAAGGCATTTGCAAAGGCTAGATCATATAGACTAAACAGTTGCTCCTCACTTGGCAACAATGAGTCCCTTGAACGCCTTGGTAAGTACAGTGTGTTAGCACAGGTGTTTGCTGTCGGTAGGAATGGGCATTTTGTGCCAACGGATTCTTTCTCTACAAATGCTATAAGCGGTGCTACGCCAAAGCCTAATGGGGGCTCTTCATCACTGCCTGTGACAAACTGAAGAATATGTCCCAGGGTAACTGAACCTCTTTGTCCACTTGCTGCCAGCCTGGTGTATTTGGAAAATAGCTCATAAACTTCATTTTCAAAATGACGTGCATTGCTACCAACTTCAGAGAAATCTGGTTTAAGAAGTGTTAGCAGTTTTCGCCTTGTTAGTGAATAGCTTCCTGAAGGCCTGAAGAGATGAAGGAAGTTAGGTATAGCATTTCCTATTTGATAGAGTCCAAGGTTTTCAAAACCTACTCGGAGCTTTGAAATACAACAATTGGATGGCTCTTCTGAGGAGAAAAGGGCTTGAAGATCTTCTTCCTTTAAAAATCTTGGGATGACCCCATTCTGCAAAATACTAAGGGCCATTATTAACCCTACTGTGGAATAATCATCGACAAGATGATCCCTTAGACCATTGTCAAAGTACTTAGCCTTGATTTCCTGCAAGCAAAGGCGAAAGAATTCTTGATGTGGGCCGCCAAAATCCTGGGCACTCTCATTATAAAACCCAACTTCAAGTGTTAGTCTGGGTTCTTTCAAAAATTGTATTTCTTCCAGTGCTGTTTTTAAAACATCATCTCGGTTGATAAGGATATAGCTAGTTTCACCCTCCAAACAGACAGTAGGATCTGTCACATCTAGTGGTCTCCCTGTTACAATAAGCTTCTGAGCAATACGTAAAATTTCCACAGGATTTTCAATACCATTCTCTTTACAATATTTGACACAATGTTCTGCTACCAAACCAATTGGTTTCTCATTAAAGTTTTCCTGTGGTGGTTCTTCTTCTTTGGTTTCATTTCCAACACTAGCCTCAGTTTGTTCCCATTGACTAGGAACAGGTTGAGTTAGCATTTCTGTAAAACAACATAACAAAAGAGTTATTTCTGAAATAAAATCACTTATTAAGAGCTCTATTGAGCCACCATTGCAGATTGTTAGAGTACAAGGCATGACTGGGTGCTTAGCATTTATTATTATTTATGAATGGTATGAAGCTTTCATCATGTACTTGCATAGGTAAGCAGTTAACCCATTATCTTGTTATAGCTCTCATTGTCTCTTCAACACTTTTGGAAAACAAGGAGTTGTAAATTGACACCATTTCCCTTTCCTAATATTAACACCCAATACACCAGACTTGGTTTTATTCGACTTTAAGTTTTCTATGATCAAGACATGAAATATCCAATGTCCTTAGCTATGTCACTTTAAAGGTCCACTGTCTGGGAATTTTGCTGTTTTCCACCCAAAACTACCTGGAAAGCGTTTTTTCAAGTAAGAGTTATCCATACTACATTTTTTTGGCTGTATCTTCCAGATGAGGAGCAAAAATTTAAAAAAGTTCACCCTGAATTTTTCAAACTGTAATCCATTTCCATGGTATCCAGACAGTCTGTGCAAAATATAGCCTCCAGTAAACAAACTACATTATCATTCAATGTATTTTCCCTCCTTTTCATTGGCCGAAACAAACCACGTGACCTGCAAATAACTGCCTTCAATAATGGTCTGCTCATGCGCAATACTGTCCAACTGTGTTTTGCTGCAAACAATATTCTGTTTATGCGTAAATTATTGAAATCGCGCTCTTGCATGAAAATGGGAGATCCCTTCCCTGAGCTGTCAGAGAATGATTTCCCAAAAATAATCACAAAAAACAAACTTAGTGATGGAATGATAAAACAATTATTGAACTTGGTTGTCGCAATTTTTCAGTGTCTCGCAGATCAATTAATTGCCTCAGCAATAATTTATCTGCTCGCCACTGACAAATCACAATATTTTGCTCAACTTCGTCCAATAATTGTTAATTATTATTTTTAGTTTTCACTAATCTAAAAACATATTTTACCATTATTCTGAGGGACGAAAGTAGCCTCACAGAGCCCCTTAATTTGTTGTGTTGTTTGCAATAATATTTGACTACAGTTAATACACAATAAAGCTGACATACTAGATCTGGGCCAAGTCGATCGAAGAAGGGTTAGCCTTGAACAAGCTTTACACACTATTACAATGTGTAGATTTCTTGGCCCACTCGCTAGAGCGAACTACATCTGTACTATGCACAACAATGCAATCCTGCTTTAACTTCTTGGAGATAAACAGTCGTTCTGATTGATAACACAATATTCTTACCTGGTAAATCGTCGTCACCAATTAAGCTGTTTCCCTCGTTGTCAGATAACAAACAACTCAACTCTCTCTTCATCGTGATGTAAATGGCTCCTTGTCCACAGAGTAGTTTGACTTGCTTATATGCGTACTCTTCACAAGTCACCGGCTTACTTAACTTTCGACGGTTTGCACGTAGAAAGACAAAATCATTGTTGCTAACGAGTGGATATTTCAGTCTCACTGCATCGCCAATTTTGCGGTGGACTTCTGCCTCGCCATCTGTGGAGACTAAATGCACAAACCCTCGAAGTAAGATGTTGTTATTGTTAATCACGAACTCTTCATCATCCTCTTCGTAAACGAGGGCAAACTCAAACGGCTTGGATTGTTCTGATTCCTTTGGTTTCTTTGCTTTCTTATCACCCACACTCGATGAAGGGGAGGATGTTGCTCGAAGTCTTTCTCTTTGATTCAAGCGAGAGCACAAACCTGTATTTTGACTGCGTTGAAGCATGGATCGAGCTCGTTCGATTGCATCTGAAACATTGCCGGCTGATCTTCCACTGTTTGCGGGTAAAACCTGCGTCGCTTCATTCGAAACGTTAGCACTTGAACCTAAATTGCTGCTTTCCAAGACCTGGGAGACTATTCTTGAACATTCACCGAGCGAAGCAGCAAGACTTCGAAGGTGTTCCTCCATTTCCAAAGTTCAAAATGGCGGGAAACGAGGAAACAATAGAAAAACACAGTTCCCGTATGTTGGATCCATGATGCTTTGCACTTAATTGATTGAATTTTTCATTGAATTGAAATTGAATTTTCATTGAATTGAAATTGAATTTTCATTGAATTGACATTGAATTTTTATTGAATTGAAATTGAATTTTCATTGAATTGAAATTGAATTTTCATTGAATTGACATTGAATTTTCTTTGAATTGACATTGAATTTTCATTGAATTGAAATTGAATTTTCATTGAATTGACATTGAATTTTCATTGAATTGAAATTGAATTTTCATTGCAATGAAATTGAATTTTCATTGAATTGACATTGAATTTTCATTGAATTGAAATTGGATTTTCATTGAATTGACATTGAATTTTCATTGAATTGAAATTGAACCATTGAATTGAAATTGAATTTTCATTGAATTGACATTGAATTCCAGTATTGAATAATGCTACAATCGGCTTGCCATACTGTGCAAAAATTTCTCAGTCTGTATTAGAAGGCATCTTTCTCAAAGACCAGTTGCATGGGTTACCTGTGGCCAAGGATGATTTCATTTTACCAAAACTCCCTAGTTCTGATGATGTGAATACTTGTGATAACAAAATAATGTTTCCTTTATTCAAAAATATTACTTCATCTTTTTGTTGTTCCATGCAATGTAGGCATATGTATTTGATGTAGAAGATGAGTATGCTGAAAGTGACATTCCCACAACCCTTATCAGGAGTAAAGCAGATTGTCCTGGTATTGAAGTAAGAAAGCCTCTTTTTTCTTGACACGTAATGAACACACTGAGAAGTATTTCCATTGTATAATACCTCGTAATGAGTTGTTGTTATTTCATTTGTTTCTTTTAGACCCAAGCAACACTAACCACAAATGACATTGTGATCAACAAGCTGACTCAGATTTTGCTGTACTTGAGGCAAGGCACCAGAGGAGGAAAGAAAGTTAAAAAGAAGGACAAAGGTACTATTACCGGTATTTCTAGAAAGAATTGAACTGTTACCATTATTTACAGTCAGGCATTGTGGTCTTTTCAGCCATGAATGCTGTCATTTACAGAAGAAGCGCTTGATTGCGGCTGATGAAACCCCGCCAGAACAACCTTATTTTGTGTAGCACTTCTTAAAAAAATTGTCCAGTGTTATGCCCTTTGTGCTGTGATCATGTTATAGAGAAGCAAAGATACAAAACATTTTGCAAGCAGGGCTGTCATTTAATTTTACTTTTTACTTATAATAACAAAATCTCCATAGAGCCAACAGGCAGGAAATAATTTTTATGAAGGTTACAATTTTTTTTTAGTTTAAACATGTTTCAGATAAGCTTCATCCACCCACTATCACAACCACCATCATGTTCTGTTACCTGTACTGAAGATGAATGAAGTTTGATCTGAAATATGTTTACTCTAAAGAAAGTGGTAACCTTAACAAAAACTTACAATAATAACTAAATTTAATATATAGCGCAAAATTCATTGTATGTATATGATCTAATGCGCTTAACAACAGTCCAGGTCATTTGTAGTACCAAGAGTATTCAGCCATAACTGGTGATAAAGGTTACTGATAGCACAGTGTTCAGCTGTTGTAAATGAAAACAGAAACAGTTGTTGACAATTCCTAACAAAACACCCAAGGCTGTTGCCTAACAGGAGCCCGGTACCCTGGAATGCCCAAGAATACTGCTCTGGGTGCCTAAAACTTCACATGTTGGGCTCTTAACTTCTTGGCTTTTGGCCTTTCGGGCTCCTTGTTACTTTTCTTAGGCAGCAGCCTTGAATACCTCTGTATTGGTTTTCCTTCCATGTTCATTAGAGCTGTCTTTAAATAGAGTGTGTTAACATTATTTGGTTTCTGCATATCTTGCTTTCAGGGAAAGAAAAGGATAAGAATGAAAAGCAAGGACAGAAGGGACGTCCTGCTGGGGCTGATGACAGGTAGGAGAATAAGATTATGTGTCTAGTGGAGTTTACAACTGTGAATGTAGCCCTGAAAAAAACTTTTGGTTTTTTGTATTTGTTTCATTTTTTTTTTTTTTTTTTTCACTTTTTGTAAGTCTTTTTGGTATGTTTAAATACTTTTAAAAGCAGAGTCAGCCTGCTCTCTTTTTCTTCTTTGGCTTCATAAACTGGAATATTTTGCTTTTAATTTTGCAGTATCTTTGGAGATATTGGAGAGTATGATCCAACTGAGACTACAAAAGAATTTGAAAGGAAAGCCAAGCCAAAAGACAATGAAAGAGAAAGAGATAGAGATAGAAAGAAATCTAAGAGTTCGTCCACATACTTTGATAAGTCTACAGGTGGAGATGAAGAAGTAAGTGCTAAACAAGACTAATGAAAGAATGATAAATAAAGTATTGAAGGGTTTAAAGTATAGTGGCATACGTTATTATCTGGCTTTAAACCCAGTCCCAGGGGGGTCTTAAAAGCCAAAATTTCAGAAGCAAAGAATGAAACTGTAATTTCCTGAGGGGAGAGGGGGTGCAAAACAAAACAACCTTCCACAGGGAGAGTGTTTTTTGTTGTTGTTTCTGGAACTGCACAATAGTTACCAGAGAGTGAATTTCAATGACTTGAAAAGTGATGATCAATCAAACCAGGGGGAATACTGAGCCCTTACAATTAGTGACACACTTTTGAATGTATCAGATACTGTGATAACACTGTTTCAAACATCATTATTAGCAACATCAATAATAGTTTGTCCAGTTTCTAACATGTATGGCGTAGAGGTGAAAGGATATATGCATGTACATGTTATGTAGGAGATGTTTCCTCTACTTGAAGTTTAGTTCAGTTTTAAAAAATAACTGTAGATCATTGGGATGAAAGATTGCCAAAAACTGTTCAAAATTTTAATAAGGTTGTTTTGGACTTTGAATCATCTTATTACTGTATATACAGTACAGTTGACTCCCGATAACTCGAACCCTCGCTAACTCGAACCTTGCGCTAACTCGAACCAATTTTCCTTCCCTTTCAGGTCATTTTCTATATAGTTTTACCCTCGATAACTCGAACTCCCGATAAATTGAACCTTTTTCAATTTCCCTTGAAGGTTAAAGTTATCGGGAGTCGCCTGTAGCTTGAGGTTTGTTAAAAGAATACCCCAGAACTATATTGTGGTCTTAATTCTGCATTTTAATTGACTGTTTGTTTGTTTGTTTTTCTTCTGCAGTCACAGTTCAATAAGAAAGGTGAGTTAGGGAACACTATGTCTGTTACACACATACATACGGTATTAAGAACTTAATTGTTGCCAAACAAACTCTTGTCTTTAAGGCCCCATTCAGACTACATACCTGGGTCCAGTTCTTGGGCATAGATACTAGTCTGAACATAGCTCTTTTTTGGTGACCAAGCAAAAATCTCAGCACTGTGTTCAAGCACGGACACTATCTCAAAGGATAGTTGTTGTACATGTAATACTAGATGGGTGCAGAATGTGTGCAGCTATGAATAATGCGTGCAGAATGTGTGAACCGCTAGGGATATTTAAGCCATTCATTATTATTCAAGTTCAGTTGAGTTTAACCGTCGTTCGGTTATAATAAAAATGTTTGTGTCAGTCGCTTCGCGTTCGAGAAAGTAAAACCTAGAGAGTCAAATAGCATGAGGAAACAATAGTACTCAGGCGTCGGTCCTTGGCGTGGGCACCAGTCTTGACAGGATTTTGGAAGTTCTGCACTTTTTCCCATACATCTCTGCAATGAATTAAAGGATATGGTGGGCACTAAATTGACAAACAAGGAAACAATAATATCATTGCTCCTTGGACACCAAGGAGTCTGAACAACATCCTCACAGGGCCTATGATTAAAATCTATAGGAACAGAAGGGTAGTTGTCATCTGACTTGACAAAATAAAATGGTAACCTTTGTTTTCCAGTGACCTTCCATTGAGGCATCAAAAGTTAGATTTGAATTGCAGATGGGGGCAGGGTAGCAGGGATTCAAACCAAACAAAAATTAATGATCTCTGTAATAGGTGTGGATATTTTTCAGTACAATGCATTCATGGTTAAATTTCATTAATTTCAGATGTTTCAGCTGAAGAATTTGCAAAGTCTGTCACGCAGACCTTTGGAAAAAAGGTAACCTTGTCTTTGATGTATTCCCTCTGTTGAAGTTGTGGTCATGTACAGTATGCATTGTTGCAACTGTTTCCACAAACTATACCAAGGCATCTTGATTGTAAGCAGTGATGGTCAAGTACCTACACAAAAAAACAACAGGTTTTGGGTAAATTCTCAAGCCATTTCTTGTACATTCTTGCAGCAAACACTTTAAATAATATTTAAATTACCTTGATGCAGTTACCTTATATAATGACAAATTATATTTAATACTGTTTTTTATTTTATTTATTTATTTTTTTATCTAGCATGAAATGGAGGAGAGAGCAGCATGGGATGCGGTAGACCCAAAGTATCCTTTCATTATAAACCTTCAGTTGTTAGCTTAAAAGTTCAATCACTGAAACCTGCCTGGAGAATTACTAGTTGTCTGTTGGCTGGTACAAGCTGGTTAACAGTACGTTGGCAAATTATTTTGCAAAAATTGAAGTATTCTCCCCTCTCATCAACTTTTTTGGCAATGTTTTGTGTCAGTATAGCACTCATATTTTACATGAATACATTTTGCCAAACTAGTTAGAAAAAATAACAGGAAGTTAAACTAGGATTACAGCAATGATTTTGCCAACTTTTTGGGGTTTTCCCACACAAGTTGGCCAACTTTAGTTGACTGTGGGAAAGTACCTTCATCTGGACCTTGAAGAGGGAAATGGGTGTAAGTTGGATCCTTCTTCATCTGAGTTAGAGCAACGTTTCCTGAGGGAATTCAAGGTCACACGCAAAAACTGTCACTGGTGAATCTGGGCTAAAACAACAAAAAGCGATCTGAAAAGTCATTTGGGTCGGTTACGCTCTCAGCTCTTCAATTTTTCATCTTCAGAGAGATAAATTTGACAGAGTGCTCTTTAGAGTTTACCCCTCTGGAGTTGAGCAATTGTTTGAAATTTATGTGCTTTATTTATCACCAAAAACAAAAAAACATTTTTGTCATAAATTATTTCTATAGTACTTCATCAACAGTAGTAGAGGGTTGGAAGATTAAGAAACAGTTGTTTAAAGGGACACTGTCTTGGCGATTTTGCTGTGTTTTGACCAAAACTGCTAAAATGTGTGACGTAAAACCTTTTCGCTAAATATGAAATATTGCTCTTAGAACACCGGCCAAGAAAACATTACCATTTAAATCAGTTTTAAAGCGACTTCTCTAAAATGCACAAGAAGAACTTG
Source organism: Pavona decussata (assembly GCF_977016875.1). NCBI lineage: Eukaryota > Metazoa > Cnidaria > Anthozoa > Scleractinia > Agariciidae > Pavona > Pavona decussata. Next base: position 1,428,115 of record NW_028145568.1, read on the forward strand.
GAAAAATTGGAAAAGTGTCCAATTTTTTCAAGTTTGTAATCTATTTCCATCCTAACCATCCACAGCCAAACATAATTAATGCAAGTTTCTGCCACTAGTTGGGCTATTGCTAACAAAACTGAACCATTATTTTAATGATTCCACCAATTCAATAATATTGTGTTTCTTACCCATTCAAAGTGACACTGTCCAGTTAAAATTCTAGCAGAGTTCTATTAATTCCGTATTCCAGCCACATAGTAGTATTGAAACAGGAGTAGAGGGTAAGAAGATAAAAAGAAAACATGTTGTGGAAACACAGCCAGTGCTATGAGATGAATGATTCCACCTCTATTTTAAGTTCTACCAAGCTTCTTGGAATGTTTCTACAGTGTGTAGTGTATTAATTCAATATGAACATGGACCAAAATAGTGCTTGCTCTTTACTTTATCCATGATAATACAACACACTTATGGAGACGTGGGACGTGAAAAATTTCATTGTAACAGTTATGGAACTTAACCATTTTTAAGACGGAGGAAGAAGGACCGAAGCTCTCGCAAAGTGAAAGATGTGAATTATATCCCAGACAGCTACGCTGAGTGTTATCCAGGGTAAGAATAATAAATAATTTAGTAAGTAAGTGAGCTTAGCAACAATATGGTCTTACACACCACCTAGAGGTCTCCTATAACTCAGTGGTAGAGCATCCAAACTAGTAACTGGAAGGTCACAGTTTCAACTCCTGTTGGAAGAACTTGGATTTTCCTTTTTCCCAGTATGCCTGTGTCACTGACCGAAAAAATACATCAATCAATATTACAAGGAAGTCCCTATTTAATTCTTTTTCTCTTTGTTTAATGAATCTATTTTGTGCTGTTAATGTTAGCTTTTATTACAGTTGATGTGATGTCTTGGAAGATTTTATCAACTTAATAAATGTAGATGTACATGTAGATGTAGATGTAATTTTCTTTTCCTTTTGAGGATGTAAACAACTATCAATGCTACCCACCTCGAATAACCCTTGCTAATTGTGGGTGACTAATATTGTAAAAAGTGTCTTCTCTTATAATAAACTGTTGTTGTTTGTTGTTGTTTAATAGCGATCAACATCAAATTTCTCCTCACAATCTTACTACTTGATTAAACATTCAGATCATGAGAATAATGGAAATGATCACCAAAGATAACATGCATTGATTGATGAACAAATTCTCTCAACTAGCCCCATAGTAAATATGTAGAGAATGGTAGGGGGAATATACATGTTTAAAAGATTATAAGATGAACTGTTGTTTTTAATAGGGCTGTTGATGTGCCATATGACAGTGATGAAGAAGCTGACTATAGTAAAATGGATCTGGTAAGACTCAGACCACATGACCATGTTTATCCTTCATTTGCCACTCGCTGTTTTATTTTCAGTTTATATATTGTTTTCAGTTTCTCAGTAAAATTGAGTACTTTGGTGTTGGTATGAAAGGCCAGAATTATTTTGCACTATTCTTACCTATGTACTAATTATTTCAAGAAAATTTAAACGCAATTCTAAATCTCTCTATTACAAACGAAGTGGTGCTTATAAAAAGGCCTGAAGTGACTCTTGATCACACTTTAAATTCTCCCCTCTTTTACAAGGAAACACAAGGTAATTTGGAAGGAGAATCTAGCAGCTCATCAGAAGTTACTTCAGGCTATTTTCCAGGCACCTCTTAAAATGTTAACCTTGTTTACCTTTGACCATGATTGAGTAAGTCCTGACTAAGTTCAAATTGCTGACTAATTCTTTTCATGGGTAGCTAGCTTTCAAGGAAGTATAATTTTTATTCTTATTTCTCATGTTTTTAAATATCATTTTGTATGATATCAGTTCTTTTGAGCAGTGGAAAAAGTTTAAACAAACTTTTGTTCAACTAACATAAATTAACTATTATTATGTAATTATTGTTATAATGAAAATCTTTTAACTGGTAACAGGAATACACGGTTGGAACATTACAAGGCCGAAAATACTTTGCACAATTTGTTAGTACGCTAATTTCATTTTGTTGTTGTAGTTTGTGCTTATTTAACCTCTCATTTAATTTTATTATATGCTAGACTTGCTCGCAAATTGTATTGTGTTTCTTAACTATAACTATTTTGTCGTTTTTTTTTGTTGTGAAAAATGAAGTAATCGTTTCTCTACAATAGAGTGGTTATCAAGTTGCTGTCCATTGCTAATATTAACAAATCCCATAGAAATGATTTATATAATCGTTTATTTATATCACTTCAATGTCACATCAAGGGACTCAGTGACCTCATTTTAGAGTTCATGTATTATTATTATTATTATTATTATTATTATTATTATTAATTATTATTATTATTATTATTATTATTATTATTATTATTCTAAGCTTCAAACTTTTTTTGGAAAAAAAAGGCTAAAACTCTATACAACTATTCTAGTCATTACTTGGGCAAGAGCCACTTGTAGGAAAACCAGCTTTGTCGTGAAAATCAAAAATCTGCATTTCTAACACAATCCTGCTAGTTGGTGAGCAAGACTTGAGGTATGAGACTGGCTCACAAGCTAGTCCACAAGGCTATTCAGCAGTGCTAAGTGCTCAGTGTTTTTCCGATGCAGTGGTAGAAAGATTGGTTGGATTTACCTGAAACATTTTAACACCAAAAGCAACCTGTAAATCCAAGCAGGCCCATCCCCCCACCCCCCACCCCGTGGTGACAAGTTACAGTAAGTCAAGTAAATCCAACAAAAATCTAATTATCAAATCCAAAAATAGCCCAAATAAGCGCTCAGCAAGCATCTTGCTATTGAAAGATTGAATTTCACCAAGGCATGAATCACTAGACTCATTTTCACACACCTGAAGAAATGTTTGTTTTTTTAATTATAATACATGTAAAAAGCTATTAATTACTTTAAAACCTACAATACCATTAAAATATCACGAGCCAATAAAAAAAATTAATATGATGTAGAGGATAAAAGCTACAACTAAAAGAATTTAAACCGTAAAAAATTCATATAAATATGACATCTGCCATAGTATAATCTCTATTATGCTTTTTTCGGTGTAGATGGTTGATTTTTACAAATTATCTTGTAAAGGAATATACAGAATTTCATAACTATAACTATCTAAAATAAAATTTTAAAAAAGCTACAATTATAGCAAAATTATGATAAAATAATAAATTTGGAAGGCAAAGCTTATATGCATTCTGATATTGTTTCTATTATTGAATAGCCTGTAGAACAGGTGTATTTTGATGTGTTGTGGTGGGAAGGAAGTGCAAAGCTTGAAGCGAGCACAGTGCAAGAAAAAGTAACATTCATTTGTTATTTATTATTCTCACACTTCCCAGCCTAAAAATACATTTAAAAAATGATGCCTGCTTCCAGGGTACTTATTACAGGGCTCAGTTGTAAGTGGAGATTGGGCCACAAACCCCAAATTTCTCAAAATTAGTTTTACTTTGCCATACAGGGCTGGTTGGTACTTAAAGTATTATTTTGTAAGAAAAGTAGTTTGTTTTGTGTTTGAATTTTGGCCTCGTGGTGTCAAATAATTGCTAACTATATTGCTGAATTCACGCCTTAATTTAAAAATAAAATTGTCTTTGATATTTTATCTACTTTCAAATATTTTGTTGTAAAAAGATACATTTTTATGATGAGCAGCCTGTAAGCCAAAGGCAAGCTAATTTGCAGAGATTTCAAGGCCAGATTGCCACTTGCATCCTTTTTCCAGTGAGCTCTTCAATATTAATTATTTTCAACATTCCTACAGGGTAACAAGAAAGGACCTATCAAACGGTGGGATTTTGAGACAGAGGAAGACTACCACAGCTACATGGAGAGCAGAGAAGCTCTTCCAAAGTTAGTGGATTAGTTCAAAATGGTTGCAATAGAATGTTTCCTACATGTATTTCCTTGTTATTTACTGCCAGGCCTTCAGTGTAGTAGAAGTTGTAAAATTCGCTGTGGCTAAGGTTCATTCTTAGCAGCTTTCTTATCCCAATGAACTTGAACCAGATCTTAGTGTCATGAAGATTTACCTGTTGTATGGTACACTGTCAACTTGTGCATCTTATGCTCAACTTTATCACCAATGCTTTCAGGAAATTTTGTGTCCACCTTGCATCATACTCAAAGTGGACAGGTTAAATGTGGATTTATCAGAGACCACCTCCCAATTTTGCAAGGTCTCTTTATTATGTAAAAGTTTTTTTAATTTGAAAAAAAAAAAGGTATCAAAATGTTACTAGTGCAGCAAGAAAAATTAAACAGCTAATGTCTTACCCTATCAGATTGTTTGTACACTAGTGCCATTATTTTGCATTTGGCCTATCAAAAGGAATGTTAATGGGAAAGAGTTTTCTTTCTTCTACAGAGCTGCCTTTCAGTTTGGTATCAAGATGTCTGAAGGACGCAAAACACGTCGTGCAGGCCCGAAGGATGAGAAGGCTAAACTGGACAGAGATTGGCAGAAAATTAGTCGGGTGGGTAGAGCAAGCACTGATAAGAAGTTATTTTGTTGTATTACTGTGCCTTTCAATAACATGTGGACTCTGAAGTTCAAAATTCAATCAATCATTACGCTTTTCGAATTCACTGTTGTCAATCACTGCGGCGGACCACTTAGAAAACAAAAACGTTTGGCTCAGCAGGGTCAACGGGTCATGTTCATGTGCTGTGATTGGCAGATTTTAATCTACTTTGTTGGTTTCTGTCTATTTGTGGTCAGTCAGTTTTCGCTGTAATTATGATTGATGGCAGTAAAACATGCAAATCGTTGGCTGGGGTTGAAGTTTAGCCTCCCACGACATCGTTTTTATGGGACTCGTATTACCTCCACCTACAAGTCCCCTAAAAACGACTGCGTGGGAGTCCGTATGTTATTGAGAGGTGCAGTAAGCCAGATTTAAGTTATTCATTTGCACCTAGATTGACCTGTTTTGTCATGATCATTTCGGTTTTTATAATTAGGTGATGTGTGGGGAACATTTTAAAATCAAGCAGTGTTAGTAGTGGCTGTGATAGGTGAGCAGTCCAGGGGGTCCTTATTCCCCTGCACTTCCTCCCGTTATGCCCACCAGCCTGTTTTACATCATCTGCTACTGGGCTTTTCATGGATGAATCTGAATCTAAAAATATGTCAATTACAGACTTTTATTTTTGTAAGAAGTTTACTTGTCCTGGGTTGCCTAATGTAAATAATTTTGTCTTCTTTCTTTTTGGTAGATGTTGAGCAAGAGAAAAGATGACGGGTGAGTCAATTACATGCATATAATATTATTGGGGTGATGATATTTAATATGGAATGAATAGACAGGGTACATGCCAGTCCATGTGCAACATTGTTCTAAATGCAAGATTTGTTTGTTTGTGATGATGACCATACTTAGGACACCTAATGATTCATGAGATGAATACTTCAAAGTTTAGTCTGAACACAACAAACAGGTCCCAGTATGTATGCATTTAGCATTGTTAAAATAAGTTATGTTGACTTCATCCTCACATAAATATAATTGGTCCATTTTGTCAGAATTGGAGGGTTGAGAGTAGTGTTTGTAAACATTTACTTCTCTTGGCAGTGTCCATGGTCTAGTTACCTGAAAGCTGATTAACTTAAATCCAGGATTAAATGTTAATTGAAGTGTTAAACATTTTCACTGGTAAATTTTAGCTTTAATTTGAGATAAGGTTAATCAGCAGTAAGATTTTTTATTGTAGGTAACAATAATTTCCATGTCATATCGTAGGTCGAAGTGAAGGAAGTATGGACTCTAGACTGACACATTCAGCTGCACATTCATTCTAGTTCTGCATTAATGTCGCCAATCAGCGTTGTTTCATTTTTGTTAGTCTTGTTTGCCCCTTATCCAGGATTTCATCACCACACTTTGATTGGTCCCATTTGTGTCTTTGCACCAAAACATAGGCTGCTCAACTTTGGAAGTGCCAACGCCAGTAGCCATATTTTTAGCTGGCTGCCAGCACTCAATGAGAACCCTGCTGAGTTTCCTAGATTCCATTCTGTGACTCATTAAAAATGTGCTGTTATGCTATTCTTACTTTTCCCTGAATAGGGTTTTCGCTCTGGGGTTCTCTGGTTGTACCCCCTCCAAAAAATATTTTCAAATTCTAACCTTAGGACCTTTTGAAAATAACCAACAGGTCATGCATTGCACTCTTAGCATCCGACATTTTTATATCCTCACAAAAGGTTGGCAGGAACCTTTAATGGGCCAGCATCTGGCTAACTTTGGAGGTGTTCAGTCTCCAATTTTAACGGTACATCCAAGTGACTCATAAATCACTGCTGTGTTTTTCTTCCGTTATTATTTCAGAAGAGACAGAGACTCAGACAGCAAAAGAAGAAAACACTGAGAGGAACAAATAACAATACATAAGTTTTTATTACAGACATTGTCTTTTCCTACATTGTAACTGGCAGTCATTCTTTCTGAAAGAATACAAAGGATACAACATCGTAAAAGATCAAACTTCACAGAAATTTCTTCTGTGGCTTGTGTGACTTGCTTCAAACATCAATCTAGATGTAGGCTCAATAAATTGGTAGCCAGTACACCAGGTCAAGTGATCAGGCTGTAATTTACTATAGCTGTCTTACTTTAACATTTTGAGTATAAACTGATCTCCCTATGGTGTTGTTGCACCAGGCAGTTTTCCCTGCAACTTGCAATCCAATCCCATTGCTAGAAAAGTTGCACAAATCATGCAACCCGCCACACCAGCCCACCCCCTTCCCCCCTCTTTGAAACTGACTCCCAACAAAAAGCAAGTCTTCAAGTCTCATACTTTTTATAACATTGAGAAATAGATTGTAGCATGCAACATGTCTTCTGCAACTTGCAGTACAATGCTTTTATTAGCATTGCATTGCAATTTGCTGAACGTCCTTGAAATGTAGGGGATCTCGTCTTTTTGCAATCATGAAAGGGATTAGCTATCGTCATCATCAAGTTCATCACTGACAAAGGGTAAAAATGAAGCTTTGTGCGATGTTTTTCATCTTAGTACTTCGCTGATAACTTGTAGTCAAATCTTGTATTCGTAGTTTTACTCATACTTGAATCTATAGGCTTCTATTACACTGCTATTAGTGGGGATAAGATGGCTATCTGGGATAGCCCTTTTCAGCAATTTAGACGGTGTGCTAGGACACTTGAGCAAGGCTACAAGTCCGACTGCCCCAGAAAAAAATCACGATCTACCATGTCACATGTATATAGCAATTACTATTTTCTAACTACATAATTAAAGTAGTTTGCTTGTGTAGTGTTTTTCTTTGGATTATCATGACATAGAATGTTTTTAAAATTTTGTAACTTGAAAAGGTACCCTTAGAATAGCCTGCAGAATATGCGTTATTTTTATAAAATTAATTTTTTCCACCCCTCCTATCGCATTTGACTCGTGCCTTGCACTTACCTCCGCTCGCCTGAAAAACTAAAAAAAAAATAAATAAGGGGGTGTTTACATGATACTGGCGCGACTTTCATTCCAGTACGAGTTCACTCCAGTTCCCTCTTGTGGCTCTGTATTCATTTACATGATACCAGCACAAAATCTTGTAACAGAACAAGCCATACCAGTGCGATTTCACCCCGGTAACTGTACTGGGGCGAGATTTTCATTCAGGTACGAAAACTTATCCTGATGTCATGTAAATGCGGTACGGCTGTTCGCTCCGGCATGAAATCAGTCTTCGATATCCAATTCAATATGGCGTCACCTGGGCGTCACAATCATGTCGGTTGGAATGAAGTGTCCATTCATGTAAACACGGTATGAAATCCCAATGTCATACCGGTTTCAAACTCGCACCGGGGCAAGTGTTCACATGTAAACACCCCCTAACTCCTGTTCTGCAGGCTACCCTAAGAAAAGTGTCAAACTTCATTAGCTATTAATAGCATTTCTCTGCTGAACTGGCATGATATGTATCAAGCTGTAAGGTTTAGTTTATTTCCTGCAGCTAAATTAAAAAAAAAAGAACCTGTCTGTTGAAGATCACCTGTTTTTAATGCTGAAATCCAAGAAATGGATTGTATTTATTAAAAATATGACTAACAGCATTCATTGGTTCTTTTTTCACCGTTTATTCATTAGTTTTAATTCTAGATCATGATAATCACACAATTCACTCTTTACAAGATAGCCTATGGTTTGAATGGTTAAAATTACCATTTACTGCATATTTACAAGTAGGAAACAGTATATTTTAAGAAAGAATAAACCTCATCTAAAAATCATGACAACCCTCTGTTATCACTGACAAATAAATTATTAATGCAATAGAAGACAGTATTTTTGCTTTAAAAATCAAAGCAAAATAAGTGTTTCAAAAACGTTTCCCTTTACAATATAAACATTTTCATGGATCGCATAAAAAATCACACTATAGAAACAGTCTTAAAATACTGTACTGAAGAATTCTTTTGTTGAAAAAGGACTCAATTAAAGGACAACCCAGCAGAGTAAACTGTATCCTCTATCGCTAGACATTTGTATATTTGTTTGCAAGGAAGCAATGTCAGGTTCATCACACAACTTTGCAAAATGACTAAATCAGTAAAATGTCAATTTTTTGTTTTCTCTTGACCAACTTCCTAAATTGCAAATAAAATGGTACAATTTGAAACTTTTTTTACTTTTAACATTAAGATGCAAGCACTTCAAATGAAAACTGCATTTGTTCAATATTCTTCGAAGGTAAAAAGGTATGTGGAACCTATTAAGGTGATGAAACAGACCAAGTAGGGTTAGCTGGAGGGCCATCAATACTTGTAAAATCAATCACTATCTTGCTTGCCTTTGGTTTGAACTGTCTGCGGAATGAAAGGAAAATATAAATTTGAGTTCATCCCATGTTTTTTGTTATCTCTCCACCCAGGTGTATGTTAAATGGGTACACTAGCATCCCATAAAGGTGGAAGTAGCAATTTAACGCTGGTTAAACAGCCATCACATCTGTGACATGCTGCTTCTAGTTACACCCATTATAGCCCACTTTGAAAAAGAGTGATAGCCTGGGTTGAGAGTAGCTGCCCAAGTGATTGTGGGAAGGTTTGGGGGATGTTGGCTATTATCATTGCATTCAGCGTCCCCCAAACAATCCCACATTATTGCTTGGGCAGTTACTCTCGTCACAGGCCATCACTCATTTTCAAAGTGGGCTATCTTGTCTTTTTCTTTTCTGTATTTTTGGTGTCGGGTCACCTACTCCAGATCTCTTGGTTTCTCTCAGTAAAAACATCCTGGACAACTTCTGGTGTCACGCCATCTTTTTGTGACGTCCCCTAAGTATGTAGTTATTAGCATGACATTTAATGCATTAAGACAAGTTGGTGCAATCAATGTGGTAGCCACTGACATCTTTGACATACTATGCACCTGTGACTGAGTTAAGCAAATCTACTGAAGACTGGATAAAACAGCCCACATTATGGTGTTTCTATCCAATGTATCGCTGAATTTCAAACATGAGCCCCTCCGAAAATTTGCATTCAATGCATGAGTAAAGGAAAGGACTCTACTGAATGCCAGGTACAACAGCCCATGCAGTGAAGTTCCTATTCAACATACTCTCAAATTCTGAAAATAAGCCCCTCGGAAGATTACTGTTCACCTCCACCCCCATCACGCAGCTCGTGGAGGTGTGCTACAGGTGCTTTCAAATCAATATGGATTTCTTGTTGCTAAATGCTTTTGAAGCAAGGGTTAATTGGCAGTATGGGCCATCCATGGATTATGTATGAGTTCACCTTTCATGAAAGGCTTTAGCAGACAATATTAATAGGTTATTAAGTGTCACTAACCAAGGACTGAGGACAGTTGGCACAATCTTACCAGTACTTGACTTCATTACCATAAATCCTCTCACATGAGTGCTGGGGTACTTATTTCAGATTTAGGACAAGGCACACAGCTTGGAAGTAAAGAAACTGGTTTGTACTCAAGAGCAGTTTAACTTCTGAATTTACCAAAAAATGAATAAAATATGACCAACACCATACTTAACTCTTGTTGTCTCCGCAAAGCTAGACTCCCCCCTCCCCCCCAAAAAAAGGGGGGGGAGTAGGGGAGGCTCGTGCTTACTCAAGGGGTTATCAATATATTGAAAACACTGGTTATGCTTATTTTCAAATAATTTTTGGCCACAGGACTGACACATTTGAGGGGGCGGTTATTCAAAGATAAACAGTACCTGTATTTCACCCTAGCTAAATCTAGCAGCCTTCTAGATGCCTTGCAGTTCAGCTGATGGTGGTACTTGTCAGAGTAGAATATGACTTCCTTGATGCCAGCTTGGATGATCAGTTTGGAGCATTCATTGCACGGAAACAACGCTACATAAATGGAGCAGTCTTTGATGTCTGCCGAGTTCTTGTTTAGAATGGCATTCATTTCAGCATGGCAAACTACAAGAAGATGATACGTTGGATATTACAGTGTTATATTAAGATGCACCAAACCAGGCATTTTGAGAGGGGAGGGAAGCAAGAATTTAACAAATCGACAGCATTTTTTTATGGTCTATATTTTTATTGACCGTAAAATGACGCCATAAAAATCAAGTGGAACAGCGAGTGGTTTCACTGCCAAGTTTTGAGCATTTCATGGCATTGTTTTATGGTCTATAACAGTATAGGCCATGGAAAACTGCCATTAGTTTGCTTCTGACATATTTAACAGGGAAAATGGTAGTAGAATTGGCTTTATTTTTCATTGAGAAAGTGTGCACACTACATCTGACATAATTTTTATGGTCTGTACTCTTATAGACAATAGCTGCAAACTAATCAGTGTGCAAGAATTTTGATAGTTATTGTAAATTTTTTTTTGCACTGTTACTGTACATTTTAGTTTACCAAAAAAAAAACATAGCCCAAGAGACCAAATGTTGGCCCCTGCAACTTGTACCACAGTTTCAAATTGGTTTGAATTCATGGGACTTGTTGTTTGTACTGTTTGTAGGACAAGTCCTTGCAACCAAATTAACCAATCATGTTCCTTCGACAAGTCTCCTTGTGTATAAACACTAAATGGGACTAGTCCCTTCATGTGTACCATGTTTGTGCCTTATAAATTCCTACAGCCAGTCCCTGTGTCTAGTTCCCCCCGGGTGCAGCTACCCTGGGGTGTGGGGTGAGGGGACAAGTATGTTGAAGGCAATTTTTGCAACAGGGCGAATTGACCGGTTAATCCGTCAATTGGAAAGATTTCCGCAAAGCCCCATATGTTAATTATACATGCATAAATGTCATACTAACACTCTTACACAAAGAACGAACATGAAAAGAATTTGAGTCGCAAAATGTATACATAATTAATGTATGGGCTGTGCGGAAATCTTGCCCCGTCAATTTACCATAAGGATATTTTGTGTCTAGCTCATCCTCGCCATGTCTTTTCCAAGGAAGTTCGTCATCGCTGCAGCCATTCGGCATTCCGTTGTATCCTATTCCAACAATCTTGTTGTCAGCATTCACCACACAGGCTCCAACCTGCGAGCTGGGGTCTTTGCTTCTCTGCGCAGACAGAAACGCGACAGACATGAAATACTCGTCCCAGCTCAGATAGTTTGTTCGCTTGCCAGTTTTAGGGGGAGTGCATGGAATGACGTCCTCTATTCTCCTGACTTTACTTAGTGAGGAAACTTCACTGCAATCTTCTGTGCATTTTACTTCTGCTTTCCGTCTCGGCATTTTCGATCAAGTGAAATGTGCTCGAGATTTTTGTTGTCGCTCTGTAAACCGCCGAACCACACTCCGAAATTTCTTTTGCCGATTTGTGTGGTGGTGTATGATTACAATGTAGCTGCAGACGATGGAAAAGAAGAACAGAATTTTCCAGGTCTCCCGAGATCAGACAACAAAGTTTAAAAGTGCTTCGGAGTTCCGTAGATATAAAAAGCTTATTGTGAAACCTTGCTTACGTTTGGCCTTTTCCCGCGAAATTTGCAAAAGTTCATCGAATATAACAGACGTTTTTATTGGTTCCTGGGGTTCTCGGAAATTCAATTCTTCTATTAGCCAATCAAACACTGCGTTAGCTCGGAATGGACAGCGGTGTCCAGGACCTCGCTTTCACGCAGGGTGTGTGGTACTAGGAAAGGCAAAATTTGCATAACATTTGCATACGCATATTTTTCCCGGTTTGGAAGCTTTATTAGGTAAAAGGAAAGAAGATTCTTCCTTTGCCACGATTTTATTGAAATGCCATGGAATCACACACAAAGATATTCACATCGGATCGATAACACACGATGCCTAGATTGAGTTCGCAGTTGAAAGGCTCCGACCAGACCTTTGATGTCGTCCTTTCTGGTGGTTCTCCTTGGGGTTTTACGTTGCAAGGAGGTAGCGAATTCAGGACGAAGCTTTGTGTCTCGAAGGTCAGTTTATCAGTTTAACGTTTCCCTTGGAAATGTGGTTGCTTCTTCAAGTAGTGGCTGACTAAAGTAGGAAATGGTGTTAAGTTAATATCCTTCTGAATTTGGCCTCTAGCGTTCTTTGTTTACTGTGTGTTTTGTCGTCAGAATTGTGGGTAGATCGATTAGGTATATTTCCATATCCAAAGTAAAGTAGTTATATAAGCGCAGAGCGTTCGATGCGTTACCCTTGTTGTATAAATAGTTCTACCCCGCCATGTAGCTATGTTTAAAGATATAAAACGTTTGTGATTTTTCGGTGTTACGTTACCTTCCTGGTTTCAAATTCCAGATAAGATCCCAGCCATGTTTTCGTCTTGCTTAGCTAAGATTGACGCGTTGACTACGATTTTCAGATCCTTCGCACCTAATTACCTTCTCAAATGAGTAGTCTGTATTGAAGAGGCCTTATCGTAACCTGTCGAATTTTGACGATTAAGTATTCGAGGAGAATGTTCGAGAATCGAATGGACGCCGTTCGATACAAGCGCGTGTACCCTACCGGTAAAATGTATCAATAGCCGACTCATTGCCAGCACAGGACACCCGTAATGATTGACACACGAAGCTTACCTCCTTATCAGCGGCCCTCTAGCGATTGCAAATTCGCTAAATGTTGTGTCCCTTGACAGAGTGCAGAGTTAAAACATTTTGTTACGCTGAAATTGTGTTTAAATCTCTCGCATACCACGGTAACGACGGCATCGTTGTAAATCTGCCAAGGCGTTCTCGTCAATGTTTTGGGGGATTAGCTAAACTTCGTCGAGCTAAACCAGGTTTGTGCGAGTTGAAGTGGAATTGAATTTTTGCCTTCGATGTTCTCGAATCTTGAGAATGTTAACCTTTCACGACTGCAAAATGTCAGTTGGGGTTAAAGCGGGAATAACGAATCAAAACTACGTTAGATATTTATGTAATTTTAAGACATCGTTGTCTGTTCTATTTGGTATGTTGTCAGTAGCGTAATGTATAGATATGGTCGAGTGATTTCAACATTGTGCAATGTCACGTCCTTGCATACTAGAATTAGAAGAACGAACGATCGCCCTTTTTACTTTGTCTTGATAAACAACCCAAGAGTTATGTGGGCGAAAAATGCCTGGAATCTTTCTGTGTTCCTGTTGATCTCCGGTTTCTTTTAACGTTTGTATTTTCTGCTTGTCTATAAATATTTTCTCTCTGTGAGAAACTCTCAATTTCCTGTGTTGATTAGATTTCGTCTTTATCTGATATCGGAACTTCCTCCATGGTTTTTTATGCGGCGAATATATTGGATATGAATATCGTTTTTGGGAAGATTATCTTGTGGTCAGGAGTGCTATTTGCTATATGCCAAATGTATACAAAAAATACAAAAATATTCAGAGGTAAAAATCAATGAATTTTTATTGTCTACGTTCCGAAATTTCCTGTAAATTTATCAAACCGTCATATGGTTAAGTATCATGTGAACTGAAAAATATCATTTTGGTGAATGTTAAATAACTTAGATAAACCCACCTCAAGTGTCTGTTGTTAATTTGTTGCAGTCTAAACTAAGGTTATTTTGAGATCTCATAATCGTAATGCAAATTTGCCATATTGTAGAGAAATCTATTAACTGAAGCAGGCCTTCTTTTGTTTCGTAAACTGATGTAATATAAAATATATCACTGTTAAACAATACTTAAACTTATTAAGTTTTTGGCAAAGTAAACATTTTCATACCTACCGTGAGACCTGTAAATTTTCAAATAAAATACAGTATGCAGATTTCTTTCATCAAGTTTGTTGACCCTGCTTTCCAGCCCCTTCTAATTACACTGTTTCATGTTTGTGTTTAATGTTATTTTTGTCACAAAATCATTTATTAGACTGCAGTGATGTATGATAGCTAAACAGACCTGTTAACATCAATGATTCTAAATTAGATGAAAGTCTTCCTGCCCCCCCCCCCCCCCCCTCATTATACCCATTACTATGATTTTCATCCAGACTGTCAAAAGTTTTAAGCAGAGGTTTATTTCAGTATTTTAATATTTCCAGATCCTCTCGGTCACCGAATGCACCTGAAATTATTGATGGGAGTTTTATTTTACAGATATGGAGATCTTTGCATTTCCAGTGAAAAAATTGTCACTGATCAAATTAAAACGTTTTCATTATGTTTAAAGACCTGACAGAATGCCACAAAAGTACAAAGATGTAAATACACAAATATGTTTATTTTATCAGAACTCAATGACATCTAGGGTATTAGGCATTTTGCCTATGGTTTACTCAGTAAATTGGTGGTATTCACAAGGGTAAAATCTTATTTAAAACTTTGTTAGTTCAATTATTATTATTATTATTATTATTATTATTATTATTATTATTATTATTGTTGTTGTTGTTGTTGTTATTATTATTATTATTATTATTATTATTATTATTATTATTATTATTATTATTTATTTTTGCAGCATCTATTGTTGTAGATTAAAAACAAAACAAAAGAATTTAAAAAATTCAAACCTGCAAAAATTTCATTCCCTGCAAGACTTGTTATGTTTTGAATTCTGTTAAACTGCCAAGAAATTTTGTATCTTTGCCTTTGTAATTTAAAACACAAAAAAACCCCACAAAAACAGAAAACTCACCTTTGTCAATTTCTCTAAAATTTGGCTGTACTTTCATGTAATTTAAAAGTTCACAATTAGAATTTAATCCATAGAACTCCAGCCTATAAAACCAGGGCTGAGTTGTTCAAAGCCTGATTAAGGTTACCCGATACCTTCAGAGGTGTCTCGCGTTTAACCGATGTAGCGCGTCCAGTTTAAACTGTAGATACCTAAACCCCTATATCAAATTAAAGCTTATAGAGCTGGCTATCAAATCATACCAAGAATTTTGAAATAAAATAAATTATCGAATTTTTCACGACCTCTAATTGCGAGCATTCAAATATACATACATACATACATACATACATACATACATACATACATACATACATACATACATACATACATACATACATACATACATACATACATACATACATACATACATACATACATACATACATACATACATACATACATACATACATACTTTATTGTTACCTCCCCAATGGGGCTTTTCAGGAACAATTATTTAAATACTTAAGTTACTAATAACTACACAATTAAAATTAATCAAATTTAAAAAACAATTACAACATTATCTGAACTTACTAATCGAGAAAAATACTAAAAATAAATGAAGTTCAGGAAGTATTTACAAAATTGTCGAAAAGCTTATTCTTTAAGGTACGTTTAAAAACTTGAACAGAACGGCTTGATTTAAAAAGGGGGTCTAAATTGTTCCAAAGTCCAACAGTTCTATAATAAAATGTTCTTTGACCTGAGGCTGTTTTAAAAAGAGGTACATTAAGCTTTTGGCCACTCCTAGTTGTACGCTTGGTAACTTACTCGCGGGTAATGAATTGGGACGTCAGATATTTGGGGGCGTGTCCGGAAATGCATTTAAAAGCCATGGTAGCTTGGCGGTAGTATAGTTCGTCCTTAACGGGTAACCAAGACAAATTTTTCAAGTGGGGAGTTACATGATCGTACTTTCTCGCGCCACTAACGATTCGACAAGCGAAGTTCTGCACAGCTTGCAATTTCCGTATATTTTTCTCTGTGGTATTTGCCCAGACGTTCGAGCAGTAGTACAACTTACTGAAAACTAAGGCGTTTATCACGGTTAACAACAACGTTCTGTCAAGACAGTGTTTGACACGATTAATTTGCGCAAGGCGTGCGATACATTCCGATACTGTGGTCTTAATATGATCAGCAAATGTTAAGTTCGAATCCAAAATCACGCCGAGATCTTTGGCTGATTGTACAGGGAAGATGTCCTTTCCCAACAAAGACAAACGAAACTCATTGAGCTTTGAAGTCATCTGTCGGCTCCCGAAAACTATTAATTTCGTCTTGTCTGGATTTAGTAATAGCCGATTTCTGAAGCACCAGTTGCGCACCCCGAGGAGGTCTTCATTCATCTCCTCAACAATCCGTTGGGTGTCTTGTGAATGAAAAGAAACAAACAATTTTGTATCGTCTACGTAGCATTCAGTAGAGCAATTCCGTGGAGCTTCTGGTAGATCATTAACGTATATACTAAATAATAAGGGGCCCAGGATGCTGCCCTGAGGTACTCCATATTCAATCGGTAATGGATTGGAAACAGTGGAGTGAATTCGTACAACTTGATATCTATTTGTGAGATAGCTGTTAAACCATTGTAGCACACTAGTTGAGGCGCCAACGTCTTGTAGTTTTCATAACAGTATTTGGTGGTCGACACTATCAAACGCTTTGCTCATATCTAGGAGAACACAGGCAGTTAATTTCTTATGATCTATTCCTTTAAGAAATGCATCAGTCGTGCGAACATCACCTTTTTAAAGCTACAAGTCAAAGTGAATTTTGCTTTTTGCAAATTTAATTTGCTCCTCAGTTTCTGGACCCAAAGCGCTAAAAAAACGTGTCTGCGTTTTGCCATATTCAATCGCGGTGAAAAGTTATAGAGCATTTTCGAAATAGGATGAAAAAAATGTGGAGTAATCGTAAAAAAATCGCTCTCGGATAAAAAATGTTTCGAAAGAAAAAATTCGCAGACACATTTTTGTTGTTTATATGTTAAACTAGCTACTGTCCAAATTTGAAGGCAATTGAACAAATTCCTTTTGAGTTTTAGCTCTTTAAAGTGGTTCCTCCTAGTGAAAAAAATTTATGCGAGAAAACAGCGCTAAAAATTCAGCAATTCGTTTTATTTCAAAATTCTTGGTTTAGTTTGATAGCCAGCTCTATAAGCTTTAATTTGATATAAGGGTTCAGGTATCTACAGTTTAAACCGGACGCGCTACATCGCTTGGACGTGAGACACCTCTGAAGACACCTCTGAAGGTACCGGGTAACCTTAAGCTAATCCTGGGTTAACGTAAACTATAACTAGAGTTTAAATACTAAATCAGTAGTGATTTTTCCAAAAGATTTCTGTCCCTCAGTTTTGACTTAGACTTTACTTTACCATTAGCTTAAAACAAGCTTTCAAAAGCATGTTTTACAAGTGAGCTGAAAACCTTGGTTAACGTTTGTAAACCAGTGAAATAGTGCATAATAATAAAAACCTTAAACCTTAAACCTTTTGATCCTTGATTAACATAAATCGGCTTTTGAACAACCAGACCCAGGTGTACAAAAGGGCTGCATGTAAGAGGCCACCTTCTGATTGGTTGTTTCAGCCATTTCCTCTCCCTAACAATTAAGTAGACATGAGTCCAGCTCCTCTGTGAATTGTCTGGTCATCAAATTATTCACTGAGAATAATTTTGTACAAAATACATTTTTAAACCAGAGAAACATTTTGCCTATCAATTACTTGTCTGTATGCATGCCAAATTAAGGCAAATGTAGAGAGATTAGGATTCCGATGCCTAATCATCGTTTTCAACCATTTTCCACCACACTCCTCAATTCCTGATACACCACGATCATCCAGATTTACTGGGATATTAAGGAAACCAGTACTCTAAAAGTGCACTCTCTACAAGTGGATACAGTGTACATAAATTATGTTATGTTAGAGTTGATCAAAGGCAGTGATTCTTAAATCGTGGATTTACAGCAACAAGCAGCACTTGTTTTGGTTCAGATCCAGCTCCCCTTATCGTTTTCTTCTGTTGTTCTTCTGTTACATTCTACTGTCATTTCATTTTGCGCAGTGCCTATTAAGTGTAACACTCAGTGACAGTCCTTTCCCTAAAATTTCACAGACTGTTTATGGAGTACTTAACATCACGCTTTGCTTCCTTGGGTGTTCAAAAGGGAAAAGCATCAAACTAAGACAAGAAGATTAGCTTGCTTAATAGATGAATACTAAAATACTTTCTAAAATGGCATTACACGTGTACATGTTACTGTGCATGTGTTTGTTTAACACAAAACTGAAAAAGCAAAAATATTTATGTGCAGCAAAACAAATATGCAGTTTCTTTCATTTGTCAAAATTTACAACTTTGTGTTAGGTGAGGCAATACTATATGTATATACATATCTTTTTTTTACTGTTTGGTAATTTGTGGTCACTTTTTTTTTTTAATTTGGTGGGTCTATCTTTTTACTGTTAGTAGGCCTTTTACATTCTGAAATTTTTAGTCTTTCACAGTTAGTTTGTTATCAGAGCATTCATCTGTAACTTCATAATTCATTCAATTTTGGCAGCCAGTTGGCCTGAAACATGTTAGTGACATCTTCAACTCATAGTGGACAGGAAAGCAGCTATCTGTAGTTATGACACCATCACATCACTATGTACATGTACACAGCTTGCATAACTCTGAAAGTGTTCAGTATTATATATCCCTGATTAGACATGTACTTGTACATGCTTGAATGAGTTTTGTTATATTGTGAAATAACTGAAACAGACAGAAGCACATCACATGTACCATTACCATTAATTATTTATTCTAAAGCATGTTACTATATCTCTGTAAATAAATACTACCTGTACCACCAAATATGAATGAGTAGAGAATAGCAACATTTTAACATAATGTTGTAATGTCAACTCACTTCCTTAGTTCGTGGTCAGTGTACAGGTCTGTAGCTTCTTTTATCGTTTAAAGTGAGAAACAAAGATCTTATTTTCTGTTTCCATCTCTAATATTGTACATGTAACTTTCCTATAGATGGAATGTAAGCTGATTTAGTCAGAGGTGTGCCATGTACTCATTTGAGAAATAATATTGATTTATTCACAATATTTTATTTACTACAAGCAAAACCGTCTGGATGTTTCCTATTAAATAATGATTTTGTTGAAGCTATGGTAATTGAAAAAATGAAAGGAGCTGTTAGTACTGTGGCTGCTATTTTGATTATACATGTACACATAGCTTAGCATTATCACCAAAGATCCACATCAAAGTTTGATGTAAACATTAATGTTCAAACCACTTGTGACCTTGACCGAACTTTTGGCAAAGTTCTGGGTCATTTACATGTAGAATGAAACAAACCTTCTGACAATATATAGCAAAATCTTCTTTGCATTGTAAAACTGAGAAACCAGTCAGACGAATTCACAAGGAGTCAATCTCAGGGGTCAGTGTGTTTTAAAAATACAGACTGCATGAAGGAGTAATTATTATTCAGAATACTCTGCTTAATCATTGATTGAGTCGGTTAATGTATAATGACATGATGCAGCAGTGATTGTTGATAGTAAACAGGCGTAGAAATTTCTTTTTTTTATTATTCTAATTTGATTAATGAAGCATGGTAAGGATAAAACTAATAATTTTAGTGGACAGGTGTCTTTTAAAGCCAAAATCTGAGAAATATGAGCAGTGGTTAGAATTATTTATGGAATTTTTATTGTGGTATTCGAGAGAACCAATCAGTATATTTAATTAAAACCACAAGAATAGTCTGCAAGCTGCAGCAGGAATGAAGCATAAATCTAAGCTCAACATAAAGCAGTTTATACAAGAAGTCAAATGCTTGTCAGTAATAAGCTGAGTTTTTTTCCTGTTTGTGCAAGTGTCTGCTCAAACAAGTGTATCTAACTCAAGATCAGCACAAATATGGTAAAAGAATGTTCTTTATGATCCTTCCCTTAAGGATTCTCTTTGAGTAGTCATCTGACTTGACTGCCATTATGTTTTGTATTTGCTTGTGGTATGCGTTGTTGTGCACAACTTTAACAAACTTGCATTGGACCTACAACGCTCAAGATCATTTATAGCATCTACATGCATAGACATCATCCGGACTAAAAAGGTGTTACATGTATATTGTTAATATATAGTTTTATAGGACTTCCTGACAACCATCGTGAAATATTCACAACACTAACAGGTTTGATGCTGGTTTAAAATTTATATTTTCTGCTAGGGTAAAAACCTATTATAGCAATTATAATGAAAAAAATTGTTGCTAAACGTATTCACTTGTAAACGCAAAATGTTGCTGCTCATTACAAGTAACTACAGCCTCTACTTTATTCTGAATGACCATGCTACTGTTTCAGGTTACCCCAGGTGGAAAAGCAGATCTTTCTCAGTCCATTGCTGTTGGGGACGAGGTTGTAACTATCAATGGCATCAACTGTATATCTAGAGCAGAAGCAATAGAGTTAGTGAGGTGCTCACGACAGAAGCTCAAAATCACTTTACGAAGGTGAGCTGTTCAACTCTAGTATTTTATGGCTTGATGTTAAAAGGCACTCCGAAAATAGTGCTCAGAATCAATTTGTTTGGGTGGAATAATGGCAGGAAACAAGATGAGATTTTTACTGATTGCAAACTTGCTGTTATGGCAACCAACCACAATGAACTCAAGATGACCTGCTAGTCAGCATTTGAGAAGGACTGAAAAACCAGCAGACTTAGAAAACTTGCCTTCGTTTGTGACCACCTAATTTTCATTGTGGTTGGCTTCTGCCGAAAACATTATGGAAATCTTGTTACATGTTGGAAGTATTCCCTCATCAAATTCCATCCTCTTTGTTTTTCTACAGAGAAGGGGGCATTGGGCCTGCAAAACAGTCCAACGGACCTGCTGTCAGGAAATCCAGTGACGTTGTACCAAATCTTTACAAGACAGCTTCAGAACACTTCTCTAATTCAGATTTTTATTCGACATATAATGTTGATCGAAAGAAATATGCTCAAATAACTCAAAACCACAATATCTATGACTCTACTGATAATCTCAGTGCATCCCTTGACGACTTGCTAGAGAGCTATCGCCAAGGAGAGAAACAGCCGAACATCACCAATTCAGCCATTATGGAGGAAACTACAGAGAGATTGTCAAACTCATCCACTGAGATAGCAAATGGAAGATCAAGCCCCAGTCCTGAAGTGGATGGATTAAGGTAGGATAAATTTGTGCATAGGCAAGGCAGGTTTTTAGGAGTGGAGTGCTATCACCTTTTAAACCGTTTTTAAGTCAATTTTTTTCTTCCAATTCCAAATGGAGACATGGACTTGTCTCCCACTTCTGACACCATATTTAGTTATAGTTAATCAAGGGTTATGACTGGTTTTTGAAACCTCAGGCTTCTTCACAATGGTCCCTTCAATTTATCTTGGTGGGGTCAAGACTGAGCACAATCCTTTGTTTTAATGTTCACACTTCAACTACATGTGAATACATGTATCTTAACAGGAACATTTCTGTTGGTCCGTTGCTCCAACACTTGCATGTATCAAAATCTATTGTAAGTTGTTTGTGCACAGTCAAGGCCACATATGCTAGCCAAAACATCTGGCGAAGAAGTTTGTCTGGCTTCATAACCATTGTCTTTGATTAACTATGGTTTAGTGAGACACAAACCAAACACACCAATGTGAGTGAGAGCAAAGCAGGGCAAAGCTGATTATTTGATACTTAATACAGTGGAACCTCAATTTAACGAAGCGCCAAGGGACTGGGGAAATTTGCTCATTATACCAGGGACTTTGTTATCGAGGTTCCACTGTACACAGTTTGCCAACCAAAACAAGATGAAGCATTGAAAGATTTGAGCAGCTGTGAGGGACAGTTTTTTATTAATAAAATCCATCATTCAAGTACAACTAGTTTCTAGAGTTTGAGAAGAAATAATCAGAAGTCACCAGTCTCCAGTTACATCCATTATGTTTGTAATGAGATTATGTTCCAGTGAAACCAAAAAATAATGCTTCACACTTCAAGGCTGTCAGAGAAAATTAATCTTTAGTAATAAAGCTAACCATCGTGTTTTTGTGATACTTTAAAAATACTGACCTTGCTAATCAGCTTTGAATTAACAAAATATATTTAAAAGCAGTGAAGTCAGTTATTAAAGATTATTCAATGTTGATTAACCTTTGGGCTTTACTTTAGAAACATGTAATCTGGAATCAGTAGTTGCCGAAATTGGTGTCACAGTCACTGATTATAAATAAAAATAATATGACTAGAAATTATTAATGATGATAAAAAATATAACAAAATTAATTTTTTTCTAATATAATCTTAAATGTGTACGACTCTGACTTGTAAAAACATTAAAAACAAAACGTTTATCAAAAACTTTATAAAAAAATAATGACAAATAAATTTGTTAAGTATAGAAGTATTTTTCATTTAATTTTTTCTCTCCAAGTATACTTGGTTATTTCCTAGAGTTACTATATGTAAGCCCAGTCTTTCAAGAAATCAGAGCAAAATAAATGTAAAATTAAATGCAGTGAAGACTCTTGATGCAGACAGTAGAAGGACAGAAATGGATATTATTGATGTAAACATATGGAATGTGACAAATACCTTAGGTAGCAAATGCGAAATATGTACAAGTATGTGTCATGATCATGTAGAGGGGAGTGATTTGGTCCTTTTGGTAACAAAGAAAATGTCCATAATATTAGTCCTTTCTGTAAAGTGGTGTATCATGATTGGTGATAAGGGCATCACCGAAGATTCCTAGGTTGAAAATTCTGTTTCCACCAGGACATTTCCAGGATTTTTTTACATTCGGTAATTAATTTACAGCCATTTTCAGTGTGACATTCATACATGTAGCAGAGAATAGCAACTATCTTTCAACCTTCCAGCCCTCAAAATCCTTTGTAAGCTGGAAAACTTTTGTAGTTACTGACAAGAGAAACAACAAATAAACTGATTAAACTACTGACTTCAAATGGCTGAAGAGAGGTGTTAAACATAAAATTTAAATGATTTGACCACTTTTAATCAGCTTTCGTCCATGGCAAGACTTCAGACTTTTCTTTGTGATGCCCTGATTGTTCTTGATGCACAATAATGTTGCATTTGTGTCATTAGAGCTGTCTGCATAGAGAAATCAGGCTGTGAGATTACTAAACCATGAACTATTTAAACTGTTTCCTCTTAGACGAATCAACTCATTAAATAATATGACTGGTAAAAGGTTCCTCAATAGCACAGGTCTCCTTGGAGTGGCTCAATTCAAACAACCAGGAAAAGAAATTTATGGAAGAACTTGGAGTTTAAGGCGGTAAATTTTTTAGCATTGTTTATTAATATTAAAACTGCACTGAAGTAACAGCATAAATTCCAGGTTTTTGAGGGGAAATTTGTGTCAAAACTGTCATTTGTTAGGTAATGTAATTGATAAATAATTATTTAAAGTAATCTTTAAATTAGAAAACAGTGTAAATTCTATAAACTCTGGACCATAATAAAAATATTACGCTTAATTTAGCCAAGTATATAATTTGAAACTAAGGCAATAAGGTCACTTTAACCAAACCAGTCATTTACTTTGACAGTAAATTAAACCACCATATTGTCACCCTTAGGCTTACTAATGATGTTCAAAAGCCATTCTGGTATTTATTACATGTGTAATAATAATGTGTAATACACTGTATCATTATCATTAATTTGCAAACATTTGTTTTTGCTGTGCATACTTTTGTGCCATTGTGATGATCATTTAACAAAGACGTGGGTTTACATGGCTGTGGAATTGTAATTGGTTGTCTTTGTTGTTGTTGTTGTTGTCATTGTTTTTATTCTTGTTTTTGTTTGTTGTGTATGTGTTGGGGGGGGGGGGGTTACTCCCATGCATAGCTTATGTGGGGATGTGTCACCCAATAATTTTCCTTATTTTCTTCTACAGTCCAACCTTGAATGAACCCATATCCAGTTTTCTTTTCTTTTATTCTTTTTTTTTTTTTTTTTTTTTTCGTTCTTTGTTTTTTGTTTTTTTTTTTCAATTCTACTCATAAGAAGGATGGGGAAGCTGGGAATTTTTCTCATAAACAGGGTCAAAGTTTGATAGCCCAAGTGTCACACCCCTACCCAGATGATGCCCCCCCCCCCCCCCCAACCTTACCCCACTCTCACCCCCACCCTAATCAGACCACAGCATCCTACCATGTAAGTGACTTTGGCATTTTTCATTGACAATCTTGGCTTTTTGCACTGGAAAAAAATTAAAATATTACCTGGTTTATTTTTAAGGTTTATTCAACTCAATAATACTTTAAATGCATGATATTGTTATGCTTGACTTTATTCATATTTTTTGTCAGAAATTTTACTTGATCTACTACTGCCCCGAGCCCTTCAGCTTAATAGCTTGCACAAAATAATGGAAAGTTAAGAAATTTGTCAAGTTATTAGAAGGTAAAGGGGTAAGAGATTTATCTTTTCTGTTCTCAGTGGTGTCAGTCTTCCAGAGGGAAACTGGCCCATGCTCCATCAGCGCACGAACACCAGTCCTGGTCGTATACAGAAGGTGACGGTGAAGAGCACAAACATTGCTGTGTCACCACAACAGGGATCTCCCCCTGGCAAAGAGGCAGCAAAGTAAGAGATAATTTTAAATGATTTTTAAACAGCTTTTGTCATCAAGGTTGCTCTTCCTTCTATGAATGCGCCGAGCATAAAGTAGCTTGATTACGATAATATTGAACAGCCAAGTGCGGAAAGGGTCTATCTGCATTCTCAGGCTAATTAAATTGAAATAAAAATATTTGGAACAAAAATTGAACTGGTCATCTTTTTTTTCTGTGTGCAAGTAACAAGAATTCATTTCTTGGCGAGCTGCAGACTCCATAGTTCAAAAATATGAAAAAATAATTATTTCATATATTCACTTTCAGATTCATATTTAAATACCTTGCTCATAATATGTGAATTTCTTCTAGATCACAAATGAGACAAAATTAACTGAACTTTCAAAGAAAAAAATAGTCAAAATTAGTTATTCCCCGTTTCATCGAAGGCACAATGGAACAACTTCAAAACATCATTTTTCAAGTTGATGTCTTTGTGTGTGCAAGAATAGGTACAGTATTTTAAAGAAAATTTGGCCATTGTTTTTATTCCTCTGCAGAGGAAAGAAGTGCCAGTTGTTTTTCCAAAGGGTTGACATAGCCCCTGCATATGAACTGGGACATCACCAACCTCACTTCATATCTAAACATTTGCTTCAACATGCATTCAACACAGTTGTTGAACCAAATGTTGGGGCGTTTGAACAGGTCGTTCAACATTGTTGAAAGCTTGTTGAAAGTGTGTTGAATCAAGTTTAAATTGGTTTAAACTTTCATTTGACATTTTCTTTGAACTAGAAAATGTTGAATGGCGTTAAAACCGTTTGAACACTCCATTCATCCAACATTTGCCTAACATCCCTTTCAAATTTTGCTGAATGAATGTTGGTCAAAATTAATGTTGAAACTGTTTAAATGGGCCTTAACAGTGGAAAGGAGGAATTCAAGATTGCAATTTGATTGATGTGTAATTTTCATATTATAGTGATTACTTCATAAGTAAATTGAATCGTCCTTTATTTCTTTGCATTGTCATTGCACAATAAAGCCAACAAAGTGCAAGAAGCAGTGCCACTCCAAATGACTGGGTTGGACGCTGGCTCCTGGATGAGCCCCAGCGTGTTATCCCCATAAACGCTGGGGCTGTACAGTACAAAGACAAAAGCAAAGACAAGGACAAGGAGATCGCTGGGGCTGTACAATACAGAGACAAAAGCAAAGACAAGGACAAGGAGATCGCAGACAGACGAATCAGCATGCACGAAAGATCAGAGGTGAAAAAAAGGTAAGGGATTGCTTCACCCTTTTAGTAACTTTAGCCCTGTAATGTGAGTAGTCAGTGGTGGATCGAGACCAAGATTAACGGATGAGGCACAGAGATATCTCGTTTCACAAAGTGAAGCAATTCAAGAGTCGTGAAAGGCCAACTGAGCAGCTCGAAGTCGTTTTTCCTCACTAAAACAAGTCTTGAAAACTTGCTCACTCAGTTAGATCTTTTAGAAATTAGATTTGTCTTCGAAAACACACAAAGAAGGCCGAGATACTTTTTTGCGACATCAATATTTCTCTGGTCTGCCACAACATCAGGCTCCAGCCAAAGAAGATGCACTAATATAAGGCAAACTCAACATTTTGGACAAAGCATTCAAGAGTGAGTCCCCAGTTACCTCAAGGTTTGGACCGGCCACTGGTTATTTACATAAACTTTCAACTCTGAGTGAAATCCTTTAAATCTTAAACCCCAAATATCAAAGAACAAATTCCCCTATCTTTTCCCCATACTTTTCGTACAAAGTATTGAGGAGAAGTTATTAAAATATCAAGAAAATTCACCTTGGGTGATCATATCCTTAATTCTTATGACCTCAGGAGTTGAATAAGCATTGATATTAAAAGGAGAAAATTGATGCTGATCACTGTTAGGGCTTAAAGGGTTCAAGTGTTACCACTAGGGTAAATGCTATTGAGCATTTTTTCCAAGTCTTTCTCCTTGTTTAATAGTATTTCATGCAATGAAATAATTTCAGAGATGGAAATACAGTTGAACCTCCCTTTGCGACCACCTCTCGTAAGCAACCACTTTTAGAGATGATTATAGGTGACCACTTGACACACAATCTGCTGTATTTCTTACGGACGGAAATTGAAAAAAAAAATGTCGCTGTAACATATCACAGTTTCTTTCACACTGATTTCAGTTTGTGAGATACAAACAATAATCACCATAGACCCTAAGATTTTTTGCCTAGAATAATTTTGGACCAGTATACTATATACTTGTAGCTAAGAAAGTAATTACTATGGGTTTCGATAAGCACTTGCAAAAGGGTTACGTCTCCGCAATTACCCGAAATTTAGACCCCCTGTGGTCTGACCTCTGGTAAGCGACCACCTCCCGTATGCGACCACATATCCTTGACATTATGGGTGGTCGCTTATGGGAGGTTCGACTGTAATAGAAAGCAGATTATTAGGTAGCTTATCCCTTTAAACCCCAATAATGACTGGAATCCATATTCTCCTGACTTTATCACAACTTTATGAATGTACATGTTATGAGAATGAAAGAAATGATCATCAAATAAAAAGATTCCTCTTTTTATTACATTTTTCCAACTACAGTCAACTCTCGCCTTGCGGACACCTAGCTATTACAGACACTGCGATACTACGGACAGCAGCTAAATCCCCGGGAAAAATAAATTACAGAGGTTTGACTGAAATAAATCCCCGCTATTACGTACTCTCACCATTAAGAACACTAACTCGCGGTCCTGAGGGTGTCCGCAATAAAGGAAGTTGACTGTAGTACCTAAAGCAGCTCCTGGAGATCTGTGGAGAGAATATCCTTGTTGATATTTGGTTTGAAAGGTCAACAGGCGATTTGTCTGTGTTTTAGCTACGTACTGCATCAAACACAAGGAAGAGTGTTTGATGTGATTTCCAGACAGCGAGAAGTGGGTTGAAAACACAAGGGGCAACAGTGTCTTTTTTAACCAACTTCAAGGTGTTTGGAAATCAGATGAAACTCTCTTTTAAGTGTTTGATATAGCTTCGCAAACCATTAATAATTCTTGGAGAACTTTAAAGCCAAAGTTCGCTAAATTTTACGATAATTAAAATCTTATTTCCAAACCTCCTTCATGGTAGTGATTTGCTTTGTTTTTTCTTCGTGCGTTTGAGAATAGAAAATTTTCAATAACTTGAACCATCGGATAACACAACTATTCAAGTTTCTCTGACGAAAGGTCGACCTTCAGGGGTTACGTTAATTGTAATGGCGTGATACAGGGGAAGTGTTTTTGGTCCTTGTTAGTGTTAAATTCAAGGTAGCAGATATTTTCCATTTTGTGTTGTTAATATTTTGCTTATGTTATATTTAATCCGGTTTAAATGTTACAGCCAATCACTTCCTCGAAGCAAAAGCTTTGGCGGTCCAACTTCGTATGGTGTCACAGTGACAGCAACTGCGGTAAAACGGAATGAAGGCAGTAGCACATTACCCGCCTCAAGACCACCCAACCGATACAGTTCCTCAAATTTGATTCAAGAAAAAGCGGCTCGTCCTGGCCCTACGAGTGATGCACGCCCCGACGAAGCGGCTTTACGCCCAGTAGAGATGTCCTGGGACTCGCTTGTGTATGCAGCGCCTGGTGATAAAGTGGAAGTGCGCCTGCCGAGGGACCTTACGGCACCAAAAATGACCATCAGCGAGAGCACCTCAAGCCTCGATTCAGTGGGGACAATGGATTCCTCTGCGGGTGGTGCACGCAGGCAGGGTCCTGCCCCTCCCCCTAGACGTAGTGTGTCGAAGCTTCTTAGCTCATTCCGTACTGCAGGTCGCAGGCCAGTTCCTGAGGAAATTCCACCCAAATTTGGTGCAGTTTCAAGGCTCTCTGATGGCGCCAGTAATCAGCCGATTCACAGTCCGTCACGATCCTGGCCTACTGAGAATACCGCAGAGAACAAGAGTGGAGGAAGTGAAGTCACAAGACAGTCATGGCATGCTGAACCCGCAGTCATGACCGGTTACGACAGAAGAGAGGCAAACTCTTCGATATCCTCAACCTCTAGTGACACGACGCCGGAACGAAAACTCTCCAAGACTTCCAGCGTACGGGTTAAATCTTCAGTTGTAATCAGGAACATGCGTTCTTCATCGTCCTCATCCGTGGACGAGAACGCCGGCCCCACTGTGTACCGATCGGGGCAAGTTTCCCCAGAAGCGGACAACAATCGGTCAACAACGCTCCCACCAAGGAAAAAAATGAGTGAAGGAAACTCACCGGTTAAATCTCTTGGTGATACCGGACTATGGATGTCACAAAACAAGCGCCATACTGAAATAGAACCAAGTAGAATTGAAGACACGCAGATTTTACAAAGGCTTATGTTGGATAAAGCCACCAATCCAGAGCCTGCGCCAAGCGTGAAGTCAAGGATTGCCAACTTTGAAGGTGGAATGACACGCAGATCCTCTGGTGGGGCGGCACCACAGGACGGACGCCGTTTGCAAAATCGTTCTTTCAGTCAAGGAAGGATTGAGGTCCAACGGCCGATGAAATCGTAAGTACTGATTTTCTATTTTAAACTGACTGTCTTTAAAGACGAACACGTCTTGAAAACGGACAACTTAACACTGCTTTTTCTGTAGTGCTTTTTGGTTTGTTTTGTTTGTTTGTGTTTGTTCTCCAGTTCTCAAAGAAAAGAAGTCCCAACGCTTTCTGCTTCTGATTTTTAAGGGTCCAAAAATTCTAAATTTGCGCTGTTTTCCTGATTTTTTTCCCGTCGCTGAAGTACCCGATCAGATTTCTTGGCTTGGTTCAAAAATTAAGTTAAGGTTGGCTTTTTGGTATCCTTTTAATTTCTTTCTGTTAGTGTATCAGGTCAATACGTGGGAAGGAATTCTATGCTTCCGAGAACTCGGGAGGACGTTATAACATCCCGTGTGTAGCATGCGAATACGCGCATGATTTGCGCCGCTGCCTAAACACATGACTAGGAACTCTCGCGGAAGTCAAAGCGGAACATCCGAAAAATTCGCGTTTACTGTTTATTTATGTCAAAGATACTTCAGAGCGAATATGCCCTCAGCTAACTATGATGTTGAATGACCAGGTTCTTATACTCCAGTAAATTGAAAGTTATAGTCCATTGAATGGTTTATTGTGAGCGTCAATTGTCAACAGACTTTGAAGTCAAGATGTTACGCAACTATCGCTAATACAGTCGAGTCCGCCTGTGTAGGGGTTATCGGTACGATTAAACCTCATTATGAAAGTGAGGCTTTTGCATAGTTCGTGCATGGATGCAAACAAAACTAATTCCCAAATGAAAAGCTCTGCGTTCGTAATGAGGTTCAAAGCATTTCGGAAATGGCCTATTGGTGTTGAAATTCTTGAAACTAGCATGTAAGCCTAATATTTGTTTTAAGAACATCAAATTTCCGCGGGCAACTATCACCCGGTAGTCCCTCGACAGAAATACTAATTGGAAGCGAAAATAAATTTCTCACGAAAAGTAACGAGGACATTTGAACACCAATATATTCATCATTGCTGGTCATTTCCTGTATTTTCATGACCTTGCGTCTTTTTTCCGATGTAGTTTTGCCACATAAGACATATCTCGAGTATTGGCCCGTTTGATATTGACTTTCACGATATTGTTCGCATTCGTGAAATTACTTGCAATTAAAACAACGGTATTGATACTTGGCATACCTTTGTCTGGTTCAGTTCTATTGTCGCAGCGTTTGGAAAGTGTGTTGTTCGGCATAGAAATATCTTCAATTGAAACATCACGTAAGCGCAGCTTTTTGCAAGAGTTCATGCAGCATTTAGGTACTCTTAATCTAACTTTCTGAGATTTCGAGCCGTTGAACTGTAGTTTCCGGTAGTGTAAATTCTGTCCAAGGTCAATCTAACTTCTTAGCGTGTGGATCGATTAAGTCCTAAAGTGTGACCATTCGTTGCTTTCCCGTGGTTGAAGTAAGTGTGGTCATTTAATTTCAACAGCTTCAAGTAGTATTTTCCTGTCCCGTCTAGCTTTACTGCTTATTGTACAGTACAAGGCGGTGTTAGCTTTCGAGTCTGTAGATTTGATCCTTTTGGGTGAAAGCAACGAAACAGTGCATTTTTGTGATGCCTTCAATTTTTCATTGGTTTGAAAAATGAAATTGTTGACAGTGAAAGCTTCATAGTGCCCATTGATCCGTAGAGTTGTCAGCGCCCTGTGTGTGGTGATAAATGCAGTAAAATATTATGCCCATTATTGTTACGAGTGTTTATTTCCTAGAAACTGCCGCGTCGCTATGCAAACGTAAGACAAGCATGTGCGATATTAGAATTGTCTGCGAGTTTGTCATGCTGTAAGTGACCGCGGGTGTAATGGCTGGCGAGACATTCGGTTTGTTAATTCCCTACATGACTAATTTGATACTGATAATCCTTTTAACGGCGTAAGTTAGCGGCTTGAGAAAGGAGCTATCACTGCCCTTACATGTAACCTTCTTTCAAGTGTTTTACCGTGACGCCCAGAGGTTAATAGTGCGTAACAGTAAACGTAAGTGGATATGTGATAAACATAAAGCTTTTGAAATCGTGTCACAAGTGAATTGAGTAGTGTTGTTAGAGGCAAAGGTTTGTTGTTACAAGGCCCCGTCTTTCATTACTTCATTTAACCCTAGCTTTCGTGTCATGTTATTCTACCTCTTGAGTTCGTGGATCAGTAAAAGCTCTCATTTCAGGATTGGCGCTGCTAATTACTCGGCCGATATTTCACAAAAGGAAATTACGGGTATTTTTTGGTTTCGAGGTCAACGAAGTATTTGTTTTCTAGAGTCGTGCTAAGAACCCTGCTGTGCTATTTGTTTTGTGGTAATTCATGGATTATAATCTGGGTTTTTGCACGGATTTGTGTTTCAATTTAGAAAATTTCCGCACCCTTGAAAACGTGTCGTACGCCAGCATTTTTCTATCACTTAGTACTCTCGTGCAGTGCAGATTTTCAGCTTAAAACTTTTCACAGACCTACAATTTATCTCTTTGCAGATATTCGTCCATGGATTCACTTCTGGACAAACGTCCGCCATCCACATCCAACCAGATTTCAACGAACAAGGAAGGATCTCAGCCAGATAGGGCTGCTACGAGGGCGAACGAGCCAACACAGAAACGAGGAACTTTGCCAGACACACGCTCAGCAAATAGATTTAACGAGACATTAGCGGACAAACGAAGTTCATGGACAGAAACACGCTCGCCGAAGAGTTTTAATGAGACAACCGGGAAACAAGGATCAATGTCAGAAGCTCGTTCACCCTTGAGATTTAACGAGACACCAACGGAGAAACGAACGTCGCTGACCGAAACTCGTTCTCCCGCGAAATTGAGCACGGCACTAACAGACAAGCAAGATTTACAGGTAGACAGCCGTTCTCCGACAAGATTTTACACAGACAAACAAGAAAAAAACCAGTCACAGAGTGACAAAACACCACCGAACCAGTGGGAAGCAATTGGTAATTTCAGTCAAAGCAGACCCGACGAGAAATTTAAGCGAACGTCGTCGAGTTCATTCGGCGTTAGAAACAGCCCTGAAACGAGAGAACAGAAGCCTGACACACGTATGGAAATACAACAAGCATTTGAGGAACCCTTGAGGAACTTTGAGACCTCTGCTCGCTTCGAAAACAATGTAAATTCAGAAAAGGACAGGGCTGTCCCGCTAAACGACAAATTACCCAGGACAAATATTCCCAAATCTGACTTTAGGCAAAAAACAGTCGAACCAGAACTCCTTCCTCCTCCCAGTAATGATGACAGCGAGGTATTCTGGGATGCCGATGATTCGCTCCCGCCCCCACCCCCGTTGGATCTCCTCGATCCGCTGGAAACCTCACAAGACAGCTTGCCCCTGCCTTCCCCTCCTCGGGAAGTGCTTGTTGAGTTCCCGACCTCGTACGAAGACTATAACTCGAGAAGAAACGCTGCACAAAGGGAGCCACCTCAAGTCGATAGGGACATTGTTAGACCAGAGGAGGTTCCTGTAGTTGAGTCGGCCCCGGTGGAAATCGGCCAGGAATCTCGAGTTGAACTAAATGGACCGGGGAGAGTCAACACGAGCAATGTGTCCGAGCCACCGCTGGGGAGAACTTCGAGTACGGATTTATCATTGCACGACACTTCTTCCCCAGAAAACAAAAAGGTTACCCACAGGGCCCCACCGCCTTCTCCTCTCATATTAACCTCCACTCCGACAAAAGATGACCCCGCAGAGGCGGATACTCCCTTAGATAACTCTGCGAGCCCCTACAGTGTATGTTCCAGCACCTCCACTCCATCGGGTAGTCGTCCTAACAGCATAATGAGCCCCAAACTAGAGGCCTTGGATAAAGAAAAGGTAGGTAAAAAATACCATTTGTCGGCTCGCAAACGGAATGCACCAGTCCTTCCGCCATTTTCAGCTCGTGCTATGTGAGGAATTTGTAGAGCTTGTCCTTCAAACTGGCGCATTCCGTTTGCAAACCAACCGGTCGTCGATTACCATCGCCAACAGTGCTATCCTCTTAGGGAAAGCTTACTGAGAAAAAATGGTAGTATGCGACTCGCGCGATTTTTAAGGACCTTAAGACACCAGTACGACTTTTCAAATCTAGTTTGCGTGTTTTAGATAATCAGTTGTCACACCAATCTTGTTTCTAGAGTCTCCTTATCTCCTCGTAAGCAGCAGATATACGCGAGAGTTCTGGAACGTGACTTGTTTGAATTCATGCTCGTACTCGTATCAGAAGTTCCCTGTTGCCTTCTGCGTGCATGGACTCGACTTGCCCTGACGACTCGTGAGCGCATGCGTTTGTTTCTTGGCACTTGACAGTCAATGAGAGAATCGGTGATTAATTCCATGTCCCAATTTTATGTTATATGTTTTCTTGTTTTTGTTTAGTCTGTTCTCGTGGATAGCATGAAGCAAAAGATAGTCGACCTTAGATCACAGATGAACGAAATCAAAGACGAAATCGACGGCAACGAAGCGCTTGGCGAGAAAGTGACGAAAGTCGTGGAAAAGAAAACGAGCCAGGCGGAATTCTCAAAGTATCAGCTCTTTACGGGAGAACTGAATAAGATTATTGGACTTTTATTGATTCTGACGCAGAGAATGCACAGATATGAAATGATGCTCAATGATTTGGACATGTCCGAAGAAGCAGATCGGCAGCAAAGGGTGAGGAATTTTACTCGAACTTTTCTTGGCTTAGTTTATTTCCTGGTCGATTCCTTCCCGATTTGCATTGAAGCATTCAAGGCTGCTCTTCCAGTTTGTTAGTCATTTTGGGAAATGATGAAGTGTATATTTTTGCCACGTTGAGTTTTTTCGAGTTCTCGAAATGCGTCGCGAAGGCGATCACTCAAAACTTCCCCGACACATTGCTGTGTATCCTGTATTTGTTTCTAAATGGTACGGAGTAGCTAAGCGGTGAGCCTTGAGACGCAGAAAACAGTT
Organism: Pavona decussata; assembly: GCF_977016875.1. Taxonomy (NCBI): domain Eukaryota; kingdom Metazoa; phylum Cnidaria; class Anthozoa; order Scleractinia; family Agariciidae; genus Pavona; species Pavona decussata. The sequence continues at coordinate 1,462,388 of NW_028145568.1, forward strand.
TTGCATCCAAACTCAGAATGCTAGAAAATTTAAAACAAGAGTCGCAAAGATTGGAGAAATCTTGAAAATTGATGAAGAATATGTGTTTCACAAGTTTCCCCGACCTAAGAAAATATGGTAAAGAAAAGCTGGCGCCTAGTGAAGTCTGAGATTTTATTTAACTGTATCGAGGTTTTGTGGCCTGTGAAGTCGGGTCGAAGACTTCCAATAGCATCTGATTCTTGTTTTCTTGGCTATAGAAAACAAAGCATGTAAGAAAAGATGATGATGATGATGATGATGATGATGATGATGATGATGTGTTAGACATTTCGAAGTATTATATTGTGTAGTTCTGACATTCTCTTCTATTTCAGGATATTTTACTCGGCAAAATCGACAAGGTTACCCTTCAGCATGAGGAGGCTTGTAAAATCAAAGAAGTGAACGATAAACGCGGTGAGGCGGTGTCCAAAATTTTGGAAAATTGCCTGGACGAAGAAGAATTCGCCGATTTTCAGTACTACATAGACATGAAAACTCAACTTGCATTGATGCACGCAGAGATCCGTGATAAAGTCAAGATGGGAGAGGAAAGGCTGAACACGCTAACTTCAACAAAGATTGATTGGAGCATTTTCAGTTTGACCTAAAGAGCTTGGTTACTTCGTTGGTTAATGAACTGTCACCGAAGATGGTCGAAAAATGCCGAAGTTACGGCGCGAGGTGTGTTCGAAGATTGTTGAAAACTCACGACAGTTTGGCCTTTATAGCCTCCCAAAGTAACGACTCTTTAGATTTGTTTATTGAGTTTCTTTAGGACAAATTTAGATTTTGTTGCTTGTAAAAAGGGAATTGTTGGCAACTTTTTTGTTTCGTGTGATGTGGGTTCGACATGCCAAGCGTTACTTGATGTAAAAGGAAAACATTACTACTGATTTGGAAAAGAATTACTCAGTTTTGAACCCCCAAGACTCCAATAGTTAACCAACGATGTGTTGTCTGTATTTATCTGAGGTGTTTGTAGAGAGGGACTTCAAACACCAAACAGTTAAGAAAAATATTTTTATTACTGTTGAGCCACAAACGTGCAGTTAAGAAACTAAATCCGTTTTGGGCGGTCCTTGCAAAGAAAACCGAAAATTTACCGATTGTTATCGACCATTCAGCCGAGTACTGGCCGAACTTTCCGCTTGTGCGGATAACGATGTCACGTGGCTTGAACATATCTACCGAAAATCGCGGGCTCGGAAAGGTACTAATTTCCTCAGACTGGGTTTGTTTGGTGTTGTAATCGGTAGTATTATTCCTCCACACTTAGAGGAAACAAATGCAAAAGCCAACAATTCTCATAGCTTGCAACTTGTCACCAGATGGCAATGTTTTTACTTGTTTAACCCATAGTAGCTCTATTGCTCAAGCCAAATTGTGTACAGAAAATTCGTTTCAAAATACGAAGGTTACAAGGACCTTTGATATGAAGCATACAAATTTGCCAGATAGGAATTTACAGCGCATAATTGAGATTACCGAGAAGAGATGAAGAATCGTTTATTTATAGCTCAAAAGGTTGGATTTCAGACCAACGCAACTTTTTTTTTTTTTTTTTTTTTTTTTTTTTTTTGTTACTGTTAACCTCAGCTGTCATTTTTTGCCATTCCATATTTAATTGAACAAATACTCGTGGCGCTAATTTGGCCTTTGGAGTATTTTCCTTGCTGGTAAACGTGGAGTAAATTTAACTTTCTTTTATTCCATGTTATTGGTGTTTAATTTTTCATGACCCCAGGTAGGGAGGGAAAGCGCGGGTAAGCCAACTCAAGTTGGTTTATGTTCTAGCTTCTGATTGGCTTACAGAACAGCAAGATTTGCATTATTGTTAAGAGCACGTGGCACGAACTTTTGAGACCAATCGCCGGAGCTCGGGCTGCTCGGAAAACGCAAAAATTGTCGGTCACGAAAATGCTGCGGGTTGTTTTCTAACGCTGGAACTCTCCGGTTGTCATTTTAGCTGCAACCAAAATCAGGAAATCTATTCACAGTATTTAGTCTCACCAAGAAGCTGGAATAATTTGTAAATTATGTGAAATTTAATCCAGGAAAATGTTATATTTTTCCATCTTCAGGTTATGCTACCAAAGTGATAATTTTAATTTTAGAAGTCTTAACTATCTGACGAGTGAACGGGATCTCGTAGCCTGAAATTGTTGATACGTTATCCTAAGGGTAAAGTAAATTCTCCTCAAAGACAATAGACCTTTCTCACTCGGCGGCCATGTTGAGTCTCAGGAGAACAAAAGGTTTGTTCATGCACGGCAAGCCTCGCACTGAATTCGCGTCTGGGCGAGGCTAGCCGTGCAAAAACAAAGCTTTTTATTCTCCTGAGACTCAACATGGCCGCCGAGTGGGAAAGCTCTATTGAATACCCGGCCCACACACGTTCGTTTGGCTCGTGACGAACGATTGCATGACTATGCTTGTGACATGATTGCGTGACTTTTGGCTTGCAACGAGCCAAAGGGACCCCTGTGCTGCGGGTGTAGGTCCACCTTACAATTTACAAGTGGACCAATTAACACAAGATTTGGAAGGGTGAAAAAACTTTCTGTGTTGGTTGTAGTAAAAGTGAATATC
>NW_028145568.1:1470000-1532500 GCF_977016875.1 Pavona decussata
AACAGGTGTAATAAAGTGGTAATTGAACTTTGTGTCGTGCAATTTTGGTCTGACATCATACTTGTGATTTCAAATCAAACTCGTGCTGCGCGCTCGTTCGATTTTAAAATCACGCATATGATTTCAGACCAAATCGCACTCCACTCAGGTCAATTACCATTATAAATCAACAGTTGCATTGTATTAGTATGCCACGCCTTCTTGTTTTCGTGCGCATCTTGGCTTTCTGTTTTGATTTTTTAGTACAGTCGGACCTCTATTAAGCGGCCACCCTCCATTAAGCGGCCACTTTCCAAAGTCCCGAATTATTATTTTGTCAGTAAAGTGCTGTATTCGATACCTCTATTCAACGGCCAACCTCTATTAAGCGGCCAGTTTTCAAAGTCCCCATGGTGGCCGCTTAATAGAGGTCCGACTGTAGTTCCATTCAGTGATTCATGTGTTTAATACATGAGAGGTTATCGTAGTCACTGTTGCCTAAGAAAAATTTCAGGAAGTCCACAAGGCCAAAAGCTGAGATGTTAGGAGTTCAACATATGAAGTGTTAGGTGCTGCTGTAAAGAATTTAGCCGCCTTGATCATTTTCTTGGCTGCCCTAGGCTACTAGTCATCCTTGGCAGTTATATAACAGCTTCGAAAAGAAAGCCTGGAAAAAAATTAAGCTTCTACGAGATTCAAACCCATGACCTCTCCGATACCAGTACAATACACTGGAAGAGTGTCGTTAAAGCCGCCATGTAACAAGGTAAGTCCATTTCATTGAAACGAATTTAGCGTCCACCATGTTCATTTTGGATAATTAATTTCCTCGGCAAGTATTTAAATTGAAGTAAAAGAAGTGATCAGTGCTGCCATTTTTTTTACTAGCTTCTGTTCACAATACAAATAAACTACCATTTAACACAAAAATAAGGACAGACCTTGCAAAACAATTTCCATATACAACATAATCATTTAAGATCACATTTATTCAATGTGTATTCCTCTTTTTCTATAACCACACGTCTATGAAAAGAGAAATAGTTTTGTCCAAGTAAACAATTTATTTATTTACAGAGATTGAACTGAATTGCGAAAAAGTTATTTCATCGGTGCCTGAACAGCTGACTGAAAAGTTTTCTGAAGACCCCAGGCTTCTTCCTCTATGCTTCAGCGCTCTAAAGGTAAAAACACAAAACTAACTGAGATATAGGCACAATAGAAAACAATAGTGATGCGACTATCAATACCGAATAATTCTTCCAGAAGGATAATGCGTCTGTTAGGTTATAAGTCTGGTTATTCGTCTCAATTTAAAAACGGGCACAAGTCGCATTATATATATATTCAGCCAAGCCTAAAAGCGGAGCTCCAATTTTTTCATAGCATTTATAGAAATCTGCTTAGTGTATGAACGTAATAACTTTACCAGTTCCCCATCGTTTCTGCAGTTATATATATCTTTAGTGCATATGTAGCAAATTGCCCATCAAAAATAACAATAACAATATAATTCAGAGGGCAAATCTTTTTAATGCTGACTTGTTATAACAGAGGGCAAGTTTCCTTAATTTTCCTTGCCACGAGGGCAAAATTACTTACTCCTGATTGGTCGAGCAGCGAACATACTCGCTCCAGATTGGCTGAGCACGCCAGTTCGGGTTGTCTCTCATACACTGGGAACTGAAATAGTTAATCATTACTTGGTGAAACATAGTGAAAGAGAGGAACAGCGGAACAGAAAGCACAGCACCGTGGGTACAGAGAGAACGTAGGCACAAAGGAACAGTGGGAACAGAGGAACAGGGGATCAGTAGGAACAGAAGATCAGTAGGAACACATGATCAGCAGGAACGTAGGATCAGTAGGAACGTAGGATCACAAGGAACACAGGATCAGTAGGAACACAGGATCAATAGGAACACAGGATCAGTAGGAACTCAGGATCAGTAGAAACACAGGATCATTAGGAACAAAGGATCAGTAGGAACGTAGAATCAGTAGGAACACAGGATCAGTAGAAACACAGGATCAGTAGGAACACAGGATCAGTAGAAACACAGGATCAATAGGAACACAGGATCAGTAGAAACACAGGATCAGTAGGAACACAGGATCAGTAGAAACACAGGATCAGTAGGAACACAGGATCAATAGGAACACAGAATCAGTAGGAACACAGGACCAGTACGAACACAGGATCAATAGGAACACAGGATCAGTAGGAACACAGGACCAGTACGAACACAGGATCAGTAGCAATGTAGGATCAGTAGGAATACAGGACCAGTACGAACACAGGATCAGTAGGAACACAGGATCAGTAGGAACACAGGACCAGTACGAACACAGGATCAGTAGGAACACAGGATCAGTAGGAATACAGGACCAGTACGAATACAGGATCAGTAGCAATGTAGGATCAGTAGGAACACAGGATCAATAGGAACACAGGATCAGTAGGAACACAGGATCAGTACGAACACAGGATCAGTACGAACACAAGATCAGTAGGAACACAGGACCAGTAGGAACACAGGATCAGTAGGAACACAGGATCAGTAGGAACGTAGGATCAGTAGGAACGTAGGATCAGTAGGAACACAGGATCAGTAGGAACGTAGGATCAGTAGGAACACAGGATCAGTAGGAACGTAGGATCAGTAGGAACGTAGGACCAGTAGGAACACAGGATCAGTAGGAACGTAGGATCAGTAGGAACGTAGGACCAGTAGGAACACAGGATCAGTAGGAACGCAGGATCAGTAGGAACACAGGATCAGTAGGAACGCAGGATCAGTAGGAACACAGGATCAGTAGGAACACAGGATCAGTAGGAACGCAGGATCAGTAGGAACACAGGATCAGTAGGAACGCAGGATCAGTAGGAACACAGGATCAGTAGGAACACAGGATCAGTAGGAACACAGGATCAGTAGGAACGCAGGATCAGTAGGAACACAGGATCAGTAGGAACGCAGGATCAGTAGGAACGCAGGATCAGTAGGAACACAGGATCAGTAGGAACACAGGATCAGTAGGAACGCAGGATCAGTAGGAACACAGGATCAGTAGGAACGCAGGATCAGTAGGAACACAGGATCAGTAGGAACGTAGGATCAGTAGGAACGTAGGATCAGTAGGAACACAGGATCAGTAGGAACGTAGGATCAGTAGGAACGTAGGACCAGTAGGAACACAGGATCAGTAGGAACGTAGGATCAGTAGGAACGTAGGATCAGTAGGAACACAGGATCAGTAGGAACGCAGGATCAGTAGGAACACAGGATCAGTAGGAACGTAGGATCAGTAGGAACGTAGGACCAGTACGAACACAGGATCAGTAGGAACACAGGACCAGTGCGAACACAGGATCAGTAGGAACGTAGGATCAGTAGAAACACAGGATCAGTAGGAACGTAGGATCAGTACGAACACAGGATCAGTAGGAACGCAGGATCAGTAGGAACACAGGATCAGTAGGAACGTAGGATCAGTAGGAACGCAGGATCAGTAGGAACACAGGATCAGTAGGAACGTAGGATCAGTAGGAACGTAGGACCAGTACGAACACAGGATCAATAGGAACACAGGACCAGTGCGAACACAGGATCAGTAGGAACGTAGGATCAGTAGGAACGCAGGATCAGTAGGAACATAGGACCAGTACGAACACAGGATCAGTAGGAACGTAGGATCCGTACGAACACAGAATCAGTAGGTACGTAGGATCAGTAGGAACACAGAATCAGTAGGAACGTAGGAACAGTACGAACACAGAATCAGTAGGAACGTAGAATCAATAGGAACGTAGGATCAGTAGGAACACAGGATCGATAGGAACGTAGGATCAGTTGGAAGACAGGATCAGTAGGAGCACAGGATCAGCAGGATGAGTAACAACGGTAGGAAGAGAAGGATCTGTAGGCAGGCAGGGACCGCCCAGAGGGAGGGGTTGAGGGCTTTTAACCCCGTCCTTACCCCTTTTTGCAGTAAAATGCAAATTATAACAGAGATTTTGATACAGTAAAATTTAGTCACTGCCTCTCCTTTATCTCTCAATTGGCTGTGCTGTTTTGTTCTAATTTTCATTCGGCTTGATGCATCGTTTGTACAGCGTTGAGTTAACTGCAGTTCAGTTAAAATCGTTAGATTTCGGTTTTTTTTTTATGGTTGATATCAGTAGTAATACCTGTACATTTAAAGATCGGATGACAAATGTTATCAGCTTTTGTACAATAGAAACAACATTGAGCAATTGAAATAAAAAGTCTCGTTTGCTTTCCAATGTATTTTTCCGTAATTATAAAAGAATTAAAATCAAAAATTTGCGAGGAAGCATCCTCCGCGGCCCACAGCATGAAAAGGCCAATTTCAGTTGGCGTAATGTTTGTATAAATCTGCCGTAAAGTTCCAATTTAAGAAGCTTTGCGCCACATTTACATTAGGTAAATGTAAGCTTTACACTACCTTTATGCTTAAACTTAAAGCTAGAGTAGTGAGACTCCTTTAGGGGGCCTTTAAGCACTGTGTAAAGCCGGTGTAAGGTAGAGATTTACGCCAACCTACGTGTATTAGCACTGTATAAAGCTGGTGTAAGGTGGAGATTTACACCTTCTTTATGTATTTATATAGATATCTTCAATAAGCCATGTTTATACTCGGCGTAAAGTCAACGTTATTTTTGTATACAAGGCAGCTGTAGCGGAACTACATGCCAAAATTGTGCACACCTTTATAGGAGGTGAAAGGGCCAAAAACCATTGCTCCAACGCGCTATATCTTGCTCTTTAATGTCGAGTGTTCGTTAATTACATAAAGAGAAACGATGCGGTAAAACGTTGCTATATGCTATAATCGATGCGGTTTCTAAAAAAATAAATGAGGGAAATACAAGTTACTACAGCAAAAGGACGAACCAAAAGACAAGAATATAGAAATAACAAACTACGCAGAAATGACGAGCCAAAAATAATACTTACAAACGTTATATGGCCTTTAAACGGACAAACGAAGCGATGTAGAAAAAAAACGCAAAACCTAAAACTGTATTCTAAACCACAAAACGAGAATGAATAAAAAGTAAAGACGCGGATTTATACTAATGAACTAAGGAACAATAGACGAAGTTTGCAGAAAAAACTAACAGAATAATAATGAGAACGACATGCAAGCGTGACAAAGAAAAAATGTTCCAAAAAACAAAGGAGTTCGTTAAAGAAGAATGCCACCGCAAGATCTGGCTCCCTCAAGAGTTTGACCGGCAGAAAACTCTCACAGACAATTTCTCTAAAAAAGACAGTTCTCAGTTCTCTGAAATCAACATGGATCCTCTGGCTGGGATTTAAACACCCGGTCTTAAGTTCTTTCTCAAGTATCAGAATAAGCCTGTCAACTGGGCGATCAAGGAAGGTTGCTCCTGTGGTAACCTTGACAGACCGTACATATCCTTCTTCGTCAGGGTAAGTGTGGACAATACGGGCCAAAGGCCAATGGTTCAGTGCTACGCGTTCATCAACGATCAGGACCAGGTCTACCTTTTCAAAGTCTCTCCTGGGACGATTCCATTTTGATCTTTGCTGAAGGCATTGAGCGTATTCTCTTCTCCATCTTGACCAAAATACGTTTGCAAGGTACTGGACCCTCTTCCATCTTTTGCGCAGATAAACATATTCTTTCTGTAAGTTACCAGGAGGGGGTAGTACGACTTTAGACTTCATCGTCAGGATGTGATTCGGTGTTAGTGGGTCTATATCTCCTGGGTCACCGGAAGGAGTGGTGAGAGGTCTGCTGTTTATGATACACTCTACTTCTGCCATCAGAGTTCGAAACGATTCGTCGTCAAGGTTACGACCATGTTCTCGCATTAAGGTGGTAAGGATTTAGCGGACTGAGCGTATTTGTCGTTCCCAGACGCCACCCATATGCGACGCAGACGGTGGGTTTTGCTTCCATTGCACCCAATCAGCTTTGAATTCCATACATAGACTTCTCTGGATTGCGTTGTTGTCCATCTCTGATAACGCTCTTTGCAATTCTTTCTCTGCTCCGGTAATATTTGTTCCTTGATCGGATCTGATTTCACGCACAGGCCCTCTTCTTGGTATAAAACGTCGCAAGGCATTTAGAAAGGAATTTGTTTCCAGGGAGCTCACCGTCTCTATATGCAGAGCTCGACTAGATAAACAGGTAAATAACGCACCATAACGCTTCAATTCTTTTCGTCCCTCGTTGATGTAGAATGGGCCAAAGTAGTCGACGCCACGGTAAGTGAATGAAGGTGATGGGGCAATCCTTTCTTTGGGAAGATCGACCATCCTTTGCTCACCAACTACACCACGAAGCCGCCGACAAGTCACACATTTGGAAATAAAGTGCCTCACAACGGAATTGGCGTTCATGATCCAATATCGACTTCTAGGTGTGCCTTAAGTGATGCCGCGACCAGAATGCGCAACCTTCTCACGTGCATCTCTAATGATCAGATCTACCACGAAACTCTTTTTGGGGAGGATGATGGGATACTTGAAATTATCAGGAAAGACTTGCGATCTGCTGAATCTGCCTCCGACGCGCAACAGGCCGTTCTGGTCAAGAAAAGTATCAAGGCGATATAACGTACTGTTTTTCTTGATTTCCGCTTTCTTGTCTCTCACGAGGTCGCGATTCTTCTGACGCTCTTCTCCTTGAATCTTGCGCAGTGCTTCATATTCCTTAGGAAACGCAAATCCTTGTACCAACATGAGTATGATTTTTTCGGCGCGTTGTATTTCCTCAACTTTCATGGGTTGGCTGCTCAATTTTTCTGCTCTGTGTGTTACCAACGGCGTTTGCACATGAGCTAAAAACTGCTTTAGGCGAAGTATCCGGGCCACGCATCGTTTCATGCGCTTCCAATTTGAGAAACGCGCAAACCTGGTCAAGATTTCCTCTTTTTCATCAGAAACAGTGGCATGTGTTACAACTTTCTTCACTTCAGGATCATCGGCAAAGACTGCGTCTAAATCGCAGGAAAACTTAGGCCATTCATCCTCGGGATGCCACAAGAAATCTGGACATCTGACCCATCGATGTCGTTTAGTTATCTGATTGCCCTCCAAACCACGTGATGCGTCAACAGCCGGATTATTTTCGAAGTCCACATACCTCCATTGGATAGGATCTGTCTCATCTCGAATTCTTTGCACTCGATTTGCCACAAACTCGTGAAAACGCTTCGTTTTGTTTCGAATGTATTTCAACACGGTGGTACTGTCGGTCTAGTAGATCTCTCCATCAATAGGATCGCTTAATTCTCTGGAAACCATTCCTCCTACTTGAACAGAGGTAGTTGCTGGTGTAAGCTCCAAACGCGAAATCGTCATGGCCTAAGGGGTGCCATTCGAGACGTCCCCATCAGAAACGCACAATGGATGTTACCCTTGTCGTCTACACTTCGTAGATACGTCACCTGACCATAACCAGTGTCACTAGCGTCCGAGAAATGGTGAATTTGTCTTGACACGACAGAACCAAACCGTCCGGGATTTTACAACGGTCCATTGAAAAGTCTTCTAATGCTGATAGTTGGCTTCTCCACTTTTCCCAACGTGCAAGGATCTCGAGGTCAATCTTTTCATCCCAGTCTAACTTCATGCGGCAAAGGTCTTGCACTGAATCTTCTCTCCGTTCAATAAAATAGGCGCTGCTATTCCGAGTGGGTCATACACTGAACAGATGGTGGATAAGATACCACGGCGAGTGAGTGGCTTGTATTTAAGGATTATCCGAAACCCGAGCGTATCCGATTCAATAGCCCACTGTACACCAAGGGCCCTTTCAACTGGAAGGAAATGGCAACTTAGGTCCAAAGTCCTTAAATCGTGTGCGCGAATGTCATGTGGCACGCTCATCAATACGTTTCTTCTGTTGCTGACAATGTTGGATAGGTTAAATCCTCCAAGAGAACATGCAGAACGAACACCACGTAATCTTTCAATAGCTGTTTCTTCTGAATCCTCCGATCGAAGACAGTCATCCACGTAAAAGTTATTCCTCAAAACGTCAGCTGTTTCCGAACCAACATGTTTCTCAGCATCATCTACGGCTTGTCTTAAAGCGAAGTTGGAACAACTTGGGAAAGATACTGCTCCAAAAAGATGAACATTCATCTGGTATTCTGCAGGGGCCTCATCAAGAAGACCGTCAGGCCACCAAAAGAAGCGGAGAAAATCTCTTTGATTGTCGGGTACTCGAACCTGGTGAAACATAGCATCAATGTCTCCCATGAATGCGACTGGCTGGTGGCGAAATCTCGTCAACACGCCGACAAGGCGACTCTTCAGGTCCGGTCCTTGCATCAGTTGGTCGTTCAGTGATGTCCCTCCATAACGTGCGCTACAGTCAAAAACGACTCTGATCTTGTCTGGCTTTTTGGGGGTGGTAAACACCGTGATGGGGTATGTATCACACTTGCCTTGACCTGGCGGGAACGCGATCTGGTGACATTTTTCTAGCAAATCCTTTTCGGATGATGTCATTCATGAAATTGACATAATCTTCGTGAAATTTCTTATTTCTTGACAGCTTTCTCTTCAGCCAGCATGCTCTTTGGAACACTTGCTCCTTGTTGTCAGGAAGGTGTACGTCTTTAGAGCGGAAGGGTAGAGGTATTTCGTAATGGCCATCATCAGTACGCCTAATGCCTTTATTCACAATCTCAAGAAATCTCTTATCTTCTTGCGAGTACTGGTGGGCTCTCTCGTCAGATCTTTCAGGAAAGTCCAATTCAAATATCCTGATTAATGCTTGCGGCGTGACAATTTCTTTGACCTTATCCTGTACGGCGAAGTGATGGTCAAGGGGTTTCTCTGATCCCACCTCTAAAACGGCTATTCTATTGCAGTTAACTGTTTGATGGTCTTTCTTGCTCAAATTCAATGGTCCTACTATCGCCCATTGAGCAAAGGTGTTTATCGCATAAGGGCCACCATTTTCACTGGCAACAGCATCTATCGGTTCAAGGGCTTTCGGACAATTCGATCCAATGAGAAGACCAACTTCCGCGCCGTGAAGCTGAGAAGGCATACAGTCTGCTATTCTTTTAAGATGTTTCCCCTTATGGGCGAGTTCAGGTGCAGGCATATCCACTTTTATCGCAGAAATGTCTTCTTTAGTAAAGGTCTTCGGCAAATCAATGCAATTTTCACCATTGAGGTCCGTAACGCTCAAACCGTTCAGTGCCTTAGCATCGTGTAACTGAGTGCCGTTCACTGTCTTCACCATTAGCTTCGTATCGGTACCCTTTGCATCTAACCAAGCAGCTATGTCTTCAAGCAAGAAAGTACCAGTGCTGCAGCTGTCGAGCATGGCATACGTAAGGACTTCTTTCCCGGTTGATTTTTAATCTGACAGGAACAATAGGCAAGGCAGTTCTTGGGTTCCCTGTGCCGACAGCGCTACAAACAGCCTCCTCTGTTTCAACATGGGTAGCAGTCAGGACATCCGTACATTGTTCTGATGACGGATTCTGTTTCTTGGTTGCTACTTGATTGAGACGGAAGTTATCATCGTGATGCCCGGTAGGATGACGTCTGAGCACATCCGTTGGACCTATGGTCAGCTTGGTAACATGCAAAGCACAAGTCTTTGTCCTTGAGGAACTCTCTCCTCTCTTGCAAGGTATTCTATAAGTACTATTTACAGTCATCAAGGTCGTGAGTCTATCCACACATCTTACACGAGTTAGCTAGGCCGAGCCCTCTAGCTTCGGGTGTCGCAGTTATCGCCGTCGCGTGACTGGATACATGACTTGTCGCGCGTGAACGGTCTCCGATTTTCGGCTTGTGAGCTTTTTTCCCTTTGTTAAAACGACCAGGGCGACCTGAGATATTTTGGCGACTAGGCACTTCTCGTGAATACACAGGATCCATTGCAATTCCTGCTTCAGTCTTGACAAATTCCACAAAGTTAGCAAACGTGGGAGTGATATTTCTCGTCGCTCGGAGCTTACTTGCTTCTCTACGCCATCTGTCTTGGAGTGACAGTGGAAGCTTTTTAACCGTAGTCTGAATGTTGTGGGGATGATCCAAAGTCGAGAGAAAAGTATTGACGTGCTGTGGTCCTTTTGTGACTTTCTAACAAATTCATAGCTCCATCAGCGGATGCAGGCGGCCACTGGCCGCAACAGTTTTAGAAGTATTGACCAATCTACAAACTGACCGACTGGGGACTGTCTTGGTGGTGGATACGAAAGCAATGTGTTCTATAACCTTCTTCAATTTCGCGCAACCGCAGAGGGCATCCAGAATTACGATGTCATCGTAGAAATGCACCGTCAGCATTTCACCGCCAGAGCGCCTATCAGTTGTGTCTTTCGAGAGCCTTTCAATGATATGCTTAATAAGTCACCTGACAAGGACGAACTCGAGAAAACTTATCCAATTACCGAAGGGGGGGACAATGATTAGGCACTTTGCTTTAAGTACTTATTTCCAGATCCTAAACTAAGTTTAAAGAACGAATACGTTTGTTTACAGTATACTAAATTGCATTTAAAGGAAAACACAATTACGTGTTAGAAATTTGGCACAACACGATATACGTTAAATATAATTCACTTGTTACCTTGCACAAGGGCGATAAAATAAGCAAACTGGAATTTTTTTTAATCATAAATAGCATTTAGCACAAAGAAAATATTTTTCAATATTTAAGCCAGCATAAGCGGTTAGGAAATGGCTTGGTACAAAAGATTTCTTTGTATTTTATTGATTTACTTACTTAACGTATTTAGGATACGTCTTTTGTGATCATTCTGGGGTTAGATTGACGTTTCGACATTTTATATGATGGAAATTTTGTAAAACTGGTTGGTTGCTCCTGTCAACTGAAAAGGAGACTGCATGATAAGCAAAACCATCTCATGTGATCAATGCTAATACTCTCGCGTTAGTCATAAAGGTATTGGTTACCCCCGGCCGTTTGTCAGTTTTGTTTCCAGAGAGAAGGAGATTAGTAGGTGAGTGCTGTAGTTTCAAATAGACGGAGTCTTTCGGATCGGCTAAGGAGTTCGACAACATTAATCTACGAAAAGTTATATCCTCGTCATTGGGCAACTGGAATATTTTTTCATATTGGCTTGAGGTTTTCAGAAGTGAAAATGTCAGAGAAACTAGAACGCGACTTTGAACGCTACATTTAGGTCGTCAGCGTTTGCACAGCGTACAGCCTGTTGAAGAGACATTTTGTTACACCAAGACCGAAAATCTGGTAAAATTTGGACTGCCGATTCTCAGCCAATACAAGTTGACTATAGAACAACAAATAGCCGTGATGACGTGTTCATCATTCTGGCGGTCGCTGCTAGTAATTGTGCTAAGTGAAGGCAATTTTTAACAAACTCCGTAATTATTGGATTTTGTTTAAGAGCAAGACACACTAATGTAGTTCTACATGAAATTAAAACACTGAAATGAAACTAGCCATCCGCAGAATACTTCACTTGTTCTAGTGATTTTAACAATAGTTAAATAGGCTGTCGCTCTCTGTCGTCACATTATCGTTTCAAGCCTTTGGACTATGCCATCTGAAGACATGTGATTTTAAATGGCATAAAATTGTTCACTTCTTTCTCGAAAATTAAGGCTGTTATTATAGTTCAATATTTTTTGAAGTAGGGAACATATTTAGCACCATTTAGATCTTTCTTCATAAAAGCTCCTCCATACACTTTTTGTATTTTAGTGAACGATAACGCGCTCAAGGTTATCAGTAATTTTTTAACCCAAAATTAGCATTTCGGAGATAGTCACGTAAAACGGGTTTTTCTCTTTTTTATGTTCTTAAAGCAGAGTCGGGTAGCATGCGTTACTTTAGTCATCCTGGCGATTAGAAATTTCCATTTTCTATGCCATGAAAACTTCAGGAAAACTTTTTTCTAGTTTGCTAATGTGAACTGGAAGGTAAAATTTATTCAGCGAGACATATTCATAACTTTAATTGGCCATCTCATGAATGCTAAATTTCTTAAAGATATTGCTTACCGCTGGTGGTTCGTCAGTTCTGTTTTCAAAGGGAAGGAGAAGAGTAGGTGAGTGCTGTAGTTTCAAATAGAAGATGATTCGGTTAATCTGGGTCGAGTTTGTTTAAGAGTTCAACAGAATTTAAAATCCTTGAAGAGTTATATTCTCGTCATTGGGTAACTGGAATATTTTATGCTCTATCTCTACAATTATCCAGTATTTAAAATATTACAAAATTAGCCATTTTTCTCCATTATGTTGTTTGTATTGCCTTTGCGAACAGCGCTTAGCAGTTATTTCATTCTGATTAAGTTTCCCTTCTGTGAGAGAAATTGACACATAAATACTAATAAAAAGTCAGTGAGAGTGCCCGGCCCTTATAAGCCGTTTTCTTGATATCGGGATAGCCTAGGTCGAAAACCGGGTGAAAAGTAAGAATCACTGTTTCTACCCGGTGCAAGTTGTCCATGAAGGAATGGAGTGTTTTCATTGTGTGCATTAAAACGATCTTGGTATAACTACTAATTTTGATCAGACAACATTTTGAAAACGTGTTTCACAGGGAGTTCCGCTTTGTGTTTTAGTGGGTCGGGATTTGTGCGTGAAAATTTGTGGTACAAATTTGGACTGCCGATTCCTAGCCAATACAAGTTGACTTTAGAATAACAAATAGCCGTGATGACGTGTTCATCATTCTGGCGATGTTCGTTAAGGGAGTCTTTTTAACAAACTCCGGAAGTGTTGCACTTTGTTTAAGAGCAAGACACACTAATGTAGTTTCACATGAAGTTAAAACACTGAAATGAAACTAGCCATCCGCAGAATACTTAACTTGTTCTAGTGATTTTAACAATAGTTAAATAGGCTGTCGCTCTTTGTCGTCACATTATCGTTTCAAGCCTTTGGACTATGCCATCTGAGGTCATGTGATTTTAAATGGCATAAAATTGTTCACTTCTTTCTCGAAAATTAAGGCTGTTATTATTGTTCAAAATTTTTTTAAGTAGGAAACAAATTTAGCACCATTTAGATCTTTTTGCATAAACGCTCCTCTATACACTTTTTGTATGTTTGTGAACAATAACGCCCTAAAGGTTATCAGTAATATTTTAACCCAAAATTTGCATTTCGGAGATAGTCACGTAAAACCAGCTTCTTTTAAAGGTTTTTTCTGTTTCATGTTATAAAAGCAGAGTTAGTTAGCATTCGTTACTTTAATCATCCTGGCGATTGGAAGTTTCCATTTTCTAAGCAATAAAAATTTTAGGAAAACCTTTTTCTAGGTTGCTAATGTCAACGGGAAGGTAAAATTTAATCATCAAGATATATTCATAACTTTAATTAGCCATCTCATGAATGCTAAATTTCTTAAATTATTCGGTAACAAAGATATTGTTCACTGCTGGTGGTTCGTCAGTTCTGTTTTCGGCAGGGAAGGAGAAGAGTAGGTGAGTGCTGTAGTTTCAAATAGAAGATGATCCGTTCAATCTGGGTGGGGTCTGTTTAAGAGTTCAACAGAATTTAAAATCCCCGAAGAATGTTATTTTCTTGTCATCGGGTAACTGGAATATTTTATTTCCTGTCTCTAGAAGTATCTAGGATTTAAAATATTACAAAAATTAGACAGTTTGTCTCCTTTTTGTTGTATGTATTGCCTTTACGAACAGCGCTTATTTCAAAATTCTTGGCGTAGTTTGATAGCCAGCTCTATAAGCTTTAATTTGATATAGGGAATTAGGTATCTACAGTTTAAACCGGACGCGCTTCATCACTTGGACGCAAGACATCTCTAACGGTGTACGGTAACCTTAAGTTTTCCCTTCTGTGAGGGAAACTAAAGCATAAATACTCATAAAAAGTCAGTGAGAGTGCCTGGTGCTTATAAGCCGTTTTGTTGATATCGGCATAGCCCCGGTCGAAAACCAGGTGAAAAATAAAAATGATTGTTTTCTACCCGTTACAAGTTGTCCACGAAGAAACGGAGTCTTTACATCGTGTGCATTGAAATGATCTTGATATAACTACTGATTTCGATCAGGCAACATTTTGAAAACGTCTTTCACAGGGAGTTGCGCTTTGTGTTTTAGTGGGTCGTGGTTGTGCGTGAAGAAGAAAATTTTTTTTAACGTCGCAGCGGATTCACTAGCGGGATCCCAAGTAATGACTTACCCTCCACCGATGAGAAATTGGTGGCTGGGAGATGTAGGTATGAAAACTGAAGAAAACAAGGGATTACGGGCAAATATTTTCACCTTTTTTATGCCATTTAAAACTAAAGAAGGTCTACCAAGGCAAGTAAAACGCTGACTTTACTTCATAACAGCCATCATTTTAGGTACAAACTACAAGCCGTTGCGTCACCTCGGCCAGAACCCACTTTGCGTTAACTACTTAGTCTAATCTCCTAAACTAAGTTTAAAGAACGAATACAACGTTTGTATACAGAATACTAAATTGCACATTAAAGAAAACACAAATACGCGTGAGAAATTAAGCACAACACGATATACATAAAAAATAATTCACTTGTTATCTTGCACGAGAGTGATAAAATATGCAAATTGAAATTTTTTACAATAAATGGCATTAGTGCAAAGAAAATATAGAAGGTAGAATGTAAGATACGTCTTTTGTCATCACTCTGGGGTAAGACTGAAGTTTCGACATTTTAAATTACGGAAATTTTGTGAAACTGGTTTGTTGCTCCTGTCAACTGGAAAGGAGACTGCATGTTAAGCCAAACCACCTCATGTTATCAATGCTAATACTCTCACGTTAGTCATAAAGGTATCGGTTACCTCCGGCCGTTTGTCAGTTTTCTTTCCTGAGAGAATACGATTAGTAGGTGAGTGCTGTAGTTTCAAATATAAGGACTCTTGCGAATCAGCTAAGGAGTTCGACAACATTAATCTATGAAAAGTTATATCCTCGTCATTGGACCACGGGAAAACTTCTTCATTGTCTCTAGATTTATTTGCATAAACGGTCCTCTATACACTTTTTGTATGTTTGTGAACAATAACGCCCTAAAGGTTATCAGTAATTTTTTAACCCAAAATTTGCACTTCGGAGATAGTCGCGTAAAACCAGCTTCTTTTAAAGCTTTTTTCTGTTTTATGTTATGAAAGCAGAGTCAGTTAGCATTCGTTACTTTAATCATCCTGGCGATTGGAAGTTTCCATTTTCTATGCCTTGAAAATTTTAGGAAAACCTTTTTCTAGGTTGCTAATGTCAACGGGAAGGTGGAATTTAATCATCAAGATATATTCATAACTTTAATTGGCCATCTCATGAATGCTAAATTTCTTAAATAAGTCGGTAACAAAGATATTGTTCACTGCTGTTGGTTCGTCAGTTCTGTTTTCGGCAGGGAAGGAGAAGAGTAGGTGAGTGCTGTAGTTTCAAATAGAAGATGATCCGTTCAATCTAAGTCGGGTCTGTTTAAGAGTTTAACAGAATTTAAAATCCTTGAAGAGAGTTATTTTCTTGTTATTGGGTAACTGCATGATATATTTTATTTCCTGTCTCTAAAGTATCTAGGATTTACAATATTACAAAAATTAGACAGTTTGTCTCCTTTTTGTTCTTTGTATTGTGTTTACGAACAGCGCTTATTTCAAAATTCTTGGCGTAGTTTGATAGCCAGCTCTATAAGCTTTAATTTGATATAGGGAATTAGGTATCTGCAGTTAAAAATCGCTTGGACGCAAGACATCTCTAAAGGTATACGGTAACCTTAAGTTTCCCTTCTGTGCGAGAAATTGAAGCATAAATACTCAAAAAAAGTCAGTGAGAGCGCCCGGTGCTTATTAGCCGTTTTGTTGGTATCGGCATAGCCCCGGTCGAAAACTAAGTGAAAAATAAAAAATGATTGTTTTCTAGCTGTTACAAGTTGTCCATGAAGCAATGGAGTCTTTACATCGCGTGCATCGAAATGATCCTTATATAACTACCGATTTCGATCAGACAACGTTTTGAAAACGTGTTTCACAAATGTGCAAAATTGAATTTTTTTTTTATAAATGGCATTAGCACAAAGAAAATATTTGTCAGTATTTAAGCCAACATGAGCGGTTAGAAAATGGTTCGGTACAAAAGATTTCTCTGTATTTTATATATTTACTTATTTAACGTAGAATTAAGGATATGTCTTTTGTGATCATTCTGGGTTAGGCTGAAGTTTCGACATTTTATATGATGGAAATTTTGTAAAACTGGCTGGTTGCTCCTGTCAACTGGAAAGGAGACTGCATGACAAGCAAAACCATCCCATGTTATCAATGCTAATACTCTCGCGTTAGTCATAAAGGTATTGGTTACCTCCGGCCGTTTGTCAGTTTTGTTTCCCGACAGAAGGAGAAAAGGAGGTGAGTGCCGTAGTTTCAAATAGGCGGAGTCTTTCGGTTCCACTAAGGAGTTCGACGACATTAATCTATGAAAAGTTATACCCTCGTCACTGGACAACTGGAATATTTCTTCATTGTCTCTAGAGGTTTTCACAAGTGAAAATGCCAGAGAAACTAAAAAGCAACTTTGAACGCTACATTTAGGTCGTCAGTTTTTAAACAGCGTACAGCGTGTTTAACAGACATTTTTTTACACCGAGACCGAAAACCTGGTACAAATGTGCACTGCCGATTCCTAGCCAATACAAGTTGACTATAGAAAAACAAAGAGCCGTGATAACGTGTTCGTGTTCATCATGCCGGCGATGTTTGTAAAACGTGTCTTATAGTCGCCGCTTGTGATCGGCTAAGTGAAGACAATTTTTAACAAAGTATGGAATTATTGGATTTTGTTTAAGAGCAAGACAGACAAATGTAGTTCCACATGAAGTTAAAACACAGAAATGGAGCTAGCCATCCGCAGAATACTTAACTTGTTCTAGTGATTTTAATAATGGTAATTTGTCGTCACAATATCGTTTTAAGCCTTGGACTATGCCATCTGAGGTACGGGCTGGTGATTTTAAATGTCGGCAAATTGTTCACTTCTTCCTCGAAAATTAGGGCTGTTATTATTGTACAATATTTTTTGAACTAGGGAACTTATTTAGCACCATTTCGATTTTTTTGCACAAACGCTCCCCCATACACTTTTTGTATGTTAGTGAACGATAACGCCCTCAAGGCTATCAGTCATTTTTTAAACCCAAATTAGCATTTCGGAGATAGTCACGGAAAACCAGCTTCTTTTAAAGTTTTTTCATTTTATGTTCCTAAAGCAGTGTCAATTAGCATGCGTTATTTTAGTCATCCTGGGGATTGGAAGTTTCCATTTTCTATGCCATGAAAATTTAAGGAAAACTTTTTTTTAGGTTTCTAATGTCAACGGGAAGGTAGAATTTAATCAGCAACGACATATTCATAACTTTAATTGGCCATCTTATGAATGCTAAATTTCTTAAAGATATTGTTCACCGCTGGTGGTTCGTCAGTTCTGTTTTCAAAGGGAAGGAGAAGAGTAGGTGAGTGCTGTAGTTTCAAATAGAAGATGATCCGTTGAATCTGGGTCGGGTCTGGTTAAGAGTTCGACAGAATTTAAAATCCTTGAAGAATTATATTTTCGTCATTGGGTAACTGAAATGTTTTATTCTCTGTGTCTAGAAGTATCCAGGATTAAAAATATTACAAAAATTAGCCATTTTTTCTCCATTATGGTATTTGTATTGCCTTTACGAACAGAGCACAGCACTTATTTCATTCTGATTAAGTTTGCCTTTCTTTGAGAGAAATTGACACATAAATACTCATAAAAAGTTAGTGACAGTGCCCGGTGCTTATAAGCCGTTTTTTGACATCGGAATAGCCCAGGCCGAAAACTAGGTAAAAATAAAAATGAAAATGTCAGAGAAACTACAAGGCGACTTTGAAGGATACATTTATGTCGTCAGCTTTTAAACAGCGCAGCGAGTTGAAGAGACATTTTGTTACACCGAGACAGAAAACTGGGTACAAATTTGGACTGCCGATTCCTAGTCAATACAAGTTGACTACAGAAAAACAAGGAGCCGTGAGAACGTGTTTATTATGCCGGCGATGTTTGTAAAACGTGTCTTACAGTCGCCGCTTGTGATCGGCTGAGTGAAGACAATTTTTAACAAACCTTGGAATTATTTGATTTCGTTTAAGAGCAACACAGACTAATGTAGTTCCACACGAAGTTACAACACTGAAATGAAACTGGCCATCCGAAGAATACTTAACTTGTTCTAGTGATTTTAACAGTGGTTAATTTGTCGTCACATTATCGTTTTAAGCCTCTGGACTATGCCATCTGAGGTACGGGCTGGTGATTTTAAATGACGGCAAATTGTTCACCTTTTCCTCGGAAATTAGGGCTGTTATTATTGTACAATATTTTTTGAACTAGGGACCTTATTTAGCACCATTTAGACTTTTTGCATAAACGCTCGTCCATACACTTTTTGTATGTTAGTGAATGATAACGCCCTCAAGGCTATCAGTCATTTTTTAAACCAAATTAGCATTTCGGAGATAGTCACGGAAAACCAGCTTCTTTTATTTATTTATTTTTTTTTTACTATCATTATTATTATTATTTTTTTATGGTCTTAAAACAGAGTTAGAAACAATGCGTTACTTTTGTGACCCTGGGGATTGGAAGATTCCATTTTCTTTGCCATGAAAACTTTAGGAAAACTTTTTTCCTAGGTTGCTAATGTGAACTGGAAGGTAGAATTTAATCAGCAACGACATATTCATAACTTTAATTGGCTATCTCATGAATGATAAATTTCTTAAAGATATTGTTCACCGCTGTATTCAAAGGGAAGGAGAAGAGTAGGTGATTGCTGTAGTTTCAAATAGAAGATGATTCGTTGAATCTGGGTCGGGTCTGTTTAAGAGTTCAACCCAATTTAAAATCCTTGAAGAGTTATATTCTCGTCAGTGGGTAACTGGAATATTTTATTCCCTGTCTCTAGAAATATCCAGAGCTGAAAATATTACAAACATCAGAAAGTGGACATTGAATACAGGTAAAGGTCGTCAGTTCTAGAATAGTTGACAGTGTGCTTATAACACATTTTTGTTGATATCGGCAGGCCGAAAACTAGGGAGGAGAGTCTTAACATCGTGTGCATGCAAGCGATCTTGATTTAACTACTTATTTCGATCAGACAACATTCTTTAATCGTGTTTCACAATGAGCTGCTGGTTTGTATTTTAGTGGTTATTCGTGATTGATGAAGACAGTTTTTGAAAACGTTGTGTAACAGCAGCAGATTCTCTGGGAACTTTCGTGGTATCCTTGGTGTTGATAGTAGGAATCGGAAGTAACTTATTCAGCTGCTGAAGCAGTAAGTTTAGCGCAGTATAAAAATTTGGATAGAACAAATGATAGGAAATGAAGATTTTCCTAAGCGTTTTCCGCAGTGTTCTCGATTGGATCATAAATTGCTGTCTATTCGCGATGAGTCCCACAAGTTATTGACTGTAGTAACGTTTACCTCTGCCGACAAAATCCAAAACGAACTACAATCAATATATTTTCATCGCGCATTTTGAAAACGCCTGAACGAAATTTTGCGATCCAACCAATCACATCCTCCACTCAGACGTCACAAAGAAATTGAATTCATTAACACGGGAGATGCTTTGCAGTCCTGTCCTGTTTACAATTCCACAGAGGTTGATATTCTATTTAAGATAAGCCCCGTTTTAACCAAACGAAATTCCTATGAAGGAAACGTCCCTGAATTTATAATAACAGAGAATAGAACGGAAGAATTATTTTTGTGGCCCAGATTCAGTAGTCAAAGTGACCGTCATAGAACCCCCAGATTGCACTTCAACAACAATACAAGAAAACGTTTTTGCATGTGGCAAAGCGACCAAAATTTACAAGATAACGACAGATTGTTTTTCATGCGTGGAAGATATTCATTGCAAAGAATTAAGAGAAAAAGGTGTTTTAATTTCAAGTGAAGTGTAACGTTTACACGTTTAAGGTTTCCTCGACATTTGCGAATACAATATTAGCCAAGAATGTGATAAAGAAGAGAAAATGTAAGTTACCAGATCTATCGGCAATTGGAACCGTACTTCATTAATAAACCTTATACTTGCAGTTATTAAGGACACCATCTTTCTTATCAATAATTATAATTCTATAATTGCTGTTCAATTTATAGTCATAGTATTTTTCATCTGATTGTGGTCGAGAGTTTGAATGGTGATCAATCTCCACTTTATTGACTTGAAATCAATTTACTTACTTACCTACTTGCAAAACGTATTCACTTACTTGCTTGCTTACTTACTTACTCATTGACTTGCTTGCTTGTTCACTCGCTTACTTGTTTGTTTGCTTGCTTATGTACTTACTTTACTCACTCACTTACTCACTTGTTGTTGTTGTTGTTGTTGTTTTTTTTCCACAGGCTTCTTGGCTAAGATGAAACAAGTGATTGCTGTCATTGTCCTTGTTCTTTGCCTCTCAACGGCTTTTGTTGAGTCCAAGTCAACAAAATTTTAGTAAGAAACTTTAAGCAAAATGCTACAGATATTTATCTGCTAATCAAGGGACTCCACCAAAATCAAATACCAATGACATGATATTATCATCGAGTTATAGTTGAGCAATCCTTTGGAACAGTCTGACAAATATAACCAACGTCATCTACCCACTTTCTGTCCTCAACAAAAGTGTAGAAAAGCATTTTTTCCCCATCGGACCTGCACACTGCGAACACCCGTGTTTCATTGTGTTTTATAGCCATCTGTGGCCAAAAATAATTAGTACTAGTTGCTGTGCATGTGCTCTAGTGGGGAAATTGCTAACAAAACTGGAATTTTATTTTAAGGTTTTGTCAATAAGAACTTTTTTCTGGACAATTCAAAAAGTGACACTAAAAATGGATGATTAAGGCTTTCAAAGGCATAGTTGTGAAGCTTACACAACTTTTCGTGTTCACATTCTAAAAAAAAAAAATCAATATTCAGTGGCGCCCAACGACATAGTTTAAGCAAAATACTTCACATGTTGTATCCTTAATTCCTAGATCGATTTATGGCCTTCGAAACGTCAAATCTATGTAAGCTAGAAACATGATTTGTTCGGAATCTTTAGCTGAAAATGTAGAGTGTAGAAAATATTATGGAACGGAATTTTATTCCTCGAATTTCCGAACTACTGTTGGCTTTCCAAAAAAGGTTGTCTAAAGGACACATATTCCCTCTGGAAACAAAAGGAGGTTATTTTTGAAGCTTTGCGAAAGTCAGGAGTAGCCTTTCGTAAAAGAGGACTCTAGTTTCTCTTCACAATTTAATCATCATTTCTAAGACAGAAAACGACATGCCTCCTGAACATATATTCCCTCAAAACGAACCTTTGGGCGACCCTGAATATTCAACTTAAAGGGGAAGTATCACGAGTATTTTGATTTTTGGGGGGCGAAAATGGTACGAGAACACCTTCACTTAGTTACAAAATAATTCTAGAACATCAAGAAAAGGAAATCAACTGAGTTCTTGAAAGGACAACTCATGACCTGCTCTAAGCAGTTTGGAAACGAAAACGCGAGAACTTGAAAACAGTTAGCCTAACTGTTTTCAAGTTGTAGTCCATTCTAACCTAGTCTACCTGTGGACAGAGACACCCGTCGATAGTCTTTGTGGGCACTGGACTGATAATCAACCATAGTTTTTGTTGATAAAAAACGTTTTGGAGTTTTCGATACAACACCAAATTCCCGTGATACTTCCCTTTTAACAATGACAATTTTGTCTCACAAGAAGTGTTGTCCTACCGCAGTGTAATAAGTTGATTGCCAGTCTATTCCAAGTATTCAGATTGCATGTTTCGTTGGTTTCCACAGCTGAACGCCTACGCTAGGCTACCCTTTAAATTTAATAAAAATGTGAGCTCATTTATTCTTGTTCATTGGGAAATAGTTATCAGCAACATAGGAAAACGGTAAGGGGTAAATTCCCAATACATACAGGTACCCTGTTTGCTAGTAGCCCGTCTTAAACTATGTGATCCCATGTAAGCGGTTTTAGGTTCAAATGCTGGCCGTTGAATGACATATATAACAATATAACAAAATCCTGAAACGAGCTCAACAATTCTCGAAGACTCAAAAAGAGGTCATAATGTAACCCAATATATCTTTTATGAAGAGGTCTGTTTTAATAACTATGAACTTAACTGAAGAAGTCAAGGATTACCAATCAGCTCAAATGGAAGAGGACGCTACTGTCACCATAGAAATCCAATCAAAGTTTAGAGAAATAGATGTCTCAATTCTTATTTGACTTAAGCTCAAAAGTGTTTTTGTTTTAAGAGCAATCTTTTTTATTTTGTTTTTTCTGACAGTCATGAAAAGGAAAGCCCACAGGAAAACGATGGAAATACGGTAATATAGGTTAACTGTAGACAAACGAAGGCAAATTGCTGACACAGAAAAATGTAAAGATAATTGTCTTTAAATTCAGTTATTCTGCCAAATTTTCTGCGACTTACTACAGCCCAATGAAATCAAGAAATAGAATCAGTTACCCAACAAACAGAGTCGCCTCCTTTCAAATTTCGAATGAACTCCCACAGGAGTAGAACCTTGGAAGTACTGATCGCGTGTTCAGAGGGTCTGACCAAAATTTAATGATACGATTGAGACCCAAGCATTGGGGTTAGCAACTTGTGGGGCAGTGTTTATTACAATACATTTTTAGTGGTCCTTTTGCTTTTCTCACAGGTAAAGAGAAGTCCTCGTGGTAATGAGTGTGGTCAACATGTTGGGAGCGGTTGTCCACCAATGCTATGGTGGTAAGTTAGTCTCCTATTTCTTCCGGAGTTCAAACAGAGACTGGGGAAGAGGTTTCAAATTTTTATTTAGTCAGAAATTGGAATTCGTCACAAGAAAGATCACATTGAAATTAGTCAGTTTAACAAGTTTGAGGTTGTGTCGTTAGATTGCAACCACGTTAAGTCACCTCTCTTCATTGCGGACACCCTCGTGACTGCGAGTTAGTGTTCTTAGGTGCGAAGGATGTACGCAATAAAGGAAGTTGACTGTAGCGGGAATTTATTTCAGTCGAACGTCTGTAATAAATTTTTCCGGGTATTTAGCTGCTGTCTTATTATCAAAGTGCCCGTAATAGCAAGGCAGTGTTGACTGTAGAAGTTTTTCAAAAATCGGAAAAATTGGAGACTTTGTATGGAATTTGGGCGACATAGCCTGGTTACTACGCAATGAAACATAACCAAACTTGGTGAACTTACTAATTTTTATGTGGTCTTTCTGACGATGGGATTCATGTTTTCATATGACGCAATTTGAACAATGTGTCAACGTAAGGGTTCAGTCCCTTTATGAACTTCGGAACGGGCAATTGTTTTTTGCTGATGGTTCGCGCAATTATTCCGGCGTTTCTAAACAGATTTTTCCTCGTCGGTGGTAAGATACTGAAGTTAAGTACTTTTTCTGTTAGTCTTGTTTTGTCAATTTATTTCTAATAATTTGTTTTCAATCTTCTTTACAGTGAAAACGGCTATTGTGTGCGCTTGGGCAAGTAACATTGTTAAACATTCCGGAGGTTGAGGCATTGGAAGTAACGGCTTATTAGGTTTAGAAGGGAAAAGTCTGCCACTGAATAAAAATGACCTCAAAAGGAAATATTGGAAATTGTCTGTTTTAATTGTCTCTTTAACCACTGGTAACAAAGACTGGGAGTCCCTACCTGTATCAGAGGCAAGCCTTTCCGGAAGTAATTCTTTCCGGGACTAGTTCTCGTTAGTTCCAGATATCGTCGATATCTTAGATTATGTACACGTTGCTTGCAAAAAGATCTGTCCGAAGCCATCAGCAAAAACCTTTGGTGTCATTTTACACCAGTGTGTTAAACTGAATAAGCATATAAGCATATATAAATTGTTTCTCAAGTTTGTTTTTACTACCTACGAAACACTGGAAAAAATAGCGAGTATCTATGTCAGGACACCGCTGAGATCTTAAGTGCGACTCTCCCTAAGAACCTCATATTTAATTTTCATCTAGAGATAAATTTTGCTGATAACTCTTCCATCAACTTCATTCGACAAGTAGGTAACAATCATGAAATAAGATCGGAGAAATTGAACTATCTTAACATTTTCTGATTCGACGTTTTCACACCCCATTCTAAATAGTCACTTCGCTTCAGTAGGCCCTAAACTAGGATACCTATTTCGCGAACACACTTTTCTGAATACTTACCTAAGCGAAGTAATGCGGGATCTTTCGTCTTTCAACCTGTAATTCTTACCGAAATTGAGCTAGAGATTCTTTCCACGCCACCCAACAAGGCGCTTGGTCTATACTCCTGCCCCATTCGTATCTTGAAATGCGCAAGTAAAACTATATCAAGACCTTTATGCAAACTTATTAATTTTTCAATAGCGAATGGAATTTATCCGCCCAAACTCAAGTATGCTTAAGTTATACCAATCTACAAAAGTGAGGACGAGACAGACCCTGGCAACTAAAGGCCTATCTCACTTCTCTCCATTTTTAACAGAATTTTTGAAAAACTGATGTATCACAAACTGAAGCTTTTTCTGGAAAAATATGAAACTCTGTACCATTCACAATACGGTTTCAGGGAGAGGCGAAGTACTGAACATGCACTCATCGATATAGTAAACCAAACCCAATCAAACTTTGACAAAGGAATGTTTTCATGTGATATATTTATAGATCTAAAAAAAGCTTTTGATACTGTTGACCATTCTATTTTATGGCACAAATTACAACACTATGGCATTCGAGGCGTTATCAATAATTGGTTCCACTCCTACCTCACTGATCGTGTCCAGTCAACGCAAATTAAATCTAACACCTTTAACAAAGAAACTGTTTCGTGTGGCGTCCCACAAGGTTCTGTACTAGGGCCCCTACACTTTCTCATATACGTCAACGATATCTACAAATCGTCTGATAAATTAGCTTTCTACTTGTTCGCTGGTGACACGAACCTCTTATATACCGATAAAAATTTTCCGTCCCTTGAGAATATTGCCAATATTGAATTAATTAGAGTCTATGAATGGCTAACTGCCAATAAGCTTACACTGAACACGAAGAAGTCAAACTTTATAATTTTTCACCCCTATCAAAGGAAACTTGACCACCAAGTTAACCTTAAAATATTTGATAATGACACTAAAACCTTTGTGCCCTTAGAGCAAAAGGTGTATATCAAATACCTAGGCCGTTGTGTTAATTGACTCTAATCTCAGCTGGAAATACCACATTACACATATTACTACTAAAATAAGTAAAACTATTGGTTTAATCGCCAGACTAAGACATTTTTTCCCTACTAGTACATTGATAACTCTTTGAAGATTTGATATTCCCTTACTTATCCTACGGCATCACTGTATGGGGCCAAGCTGCGCAGACATACCTTAACCAAATCCTTGTTCTACAAAAGCGCGCCCTCCGCCTCTTATATTTTGCACCTTATAGATCTCATGCCATTCCTCTCTTTGTCTCCTCTAGTAGTATCCCGATCAATACGCTTTATTTTCAATCAATCTTGACTCTAAAGCATGATGTTTTTAATAAATTAGCAACGTGTAATATTTCTAATCTTTTTTACTTTTCAAGAGAGACACATAATTATAATACGAGATTCTCCTCAACTGGTAACTACCACATTAAATATTCGAGACTAAACCAACAATCTAAATCTTTTTCTCGACTTGGGGCTAAAATATGGAACATTATTCCTTTAGAACTTCAAAAATTACCCAAGTACAGCTTTAAGAGGAAAGTGCAAGACCTGTTATTCCATATTTTAATAAAAGAGGATGATTATGTTGGCATTCCTACTCATATCTCTGAGTTTTCAAAACTGAAAGTTACAACGTAATCGTAATTAAATCAATCTATTTAGAGTATAGCAATTTATATTTCTTTTCTTCATACGTTCACATCTTTTCTTTTCTTTCTTTTTTCAATGTTTGTATGGCTCACTGACAAATTGTATATAGATTTCTGTAAACTGTAATTAATTCTTGTAAATTAGTCTTCTCACTACCCGCGTAGATTAGCTCCAGCTACTTGCGGGTTAGTGTTGTCTTTGAATTTTCTGTTAAACATTTTTGAATAAACTTGAAACTTGAACTTGAAACCCTGGACTGTGTCCAAAACCCAGTAGCGAGATCGTGAATTTTGCAAGAATTGTAGCTGATAGTTCTGGAGAATACAGATCATGCAAAACAAGGGGGGATTTGCATGCTTCCCATCGTTCTTTCTGTTGCTTGAGGATGAATTGTTAGAAATTAAACTATAAGCATAAATTAGCATAATTTCGAGTGAGTGGCGGGAAGAGGCCACGTGAGAAGAACATGCCTTCGAGTTGAGATGTTATCGTCGGATCGATGAAGTTTTGAGTGTAGAGTGTAGAATCCGTTGTTAGATCAACTTTACAGAACTGAAACAGCCTGAGTGAAGCGTAATTACGAGGAAAATTGTGCAGAAGTCATTATTTATTGTGAGTGGAATTAAATATCTGAAAAACCTTAAAACATGGTCCTTCGAGCCGGATAAGCTGCCAGAACAACGAGTGAAGACAAACATCAAACAACTACAAATCGCCAAAGGACTGCATTGAAAAGACAAGGTTCCCTTAGCGGAGAGTTTAGAAACATCATGAACGTCGAAAAGGCCAGGAATATGCGAGAGGCTCACAAGGAGTTTGTGTACAAAACGATGGAGAATGCGGAGAAGATCTTAACAGATGGCGGGGAAGATTTGTCGTCGTCCAAGGAAAAGTTAACTGCGTTGAAGTCTTTGCTGGAAGAACAAATGGAAGCCATAAAAAAGCTGGATGAAACGATACTGGAGAACACTAAAAAAAAGCAACTGGAGAAAGAAATAGAAGATTCTGGTGAGTTTTGTCAGCATGTTTACAGTATTTTGGCGAAAATTGACTTTAGATTAGAACATTCTGAACATTCCAAACATGGCGGACACACGCAGACTCCGGCGGCAATTCAGGGAAATGGTAATTCTAAAAATGCTGAAAGCGCGAAAGTGAAACTACCTAAACTCGAGCTCAAATCATTTTCGGGCAAATATCAAGAATGGCAGAGTTTCTGAGACACATTTCAGTCCGCTGTAGATGGAAACCCTAGCATTTCGCCCATCGAAAAGTTCACTTATCTGAAGAGTTGTGTGACAAGTAATGCTGAATCCGCAATTGCTGGACTAAGTCTGACTGCAGACAATTACAAAGTAGCCATCGGCATTCTCAAGGAC
Organism: Pavona decussata; assembly: GCF_977016875.1. Taxonomy (NCBI): domain Eukaryota; kingdom Metazoa; phylum Cnidaria; class Anthozoa; order Scleractinia; family Agariciidae; genus Pavona; species Pavona decussata. Next base: position 1,497,253 of record NW_028145568.1, read on the forward strand.
CGATTTGGTAAGCCACAGTTGTTAATATCAAATTACATGGATGCCTTATTGAAACTTCCATCTGTCAATTCAGTACATGAAACAAAGAAGTTACGTGAATTGTATGACAAGATTGAAATCAACATTCGAGGTTTGAATGCGTTAGGCGTTGAATCACAGTCCTTTGGGAATTTACTAGTCCCTATCGTAATGAAGAAAATCCCCTTAAAGTTGAGATTGATTGTAAGCCGCAAGTTTGGCAGTGAAGGAACATGGAATCTTGATGCCTTTTTGAATGCATTGAAGACTGAGTTGGAAGCCAGAGAAAGATGTACTGCAATGAAAACAAGTGGACCAAATATTAATTCTTCAAAGTTCGGACAGCATAAGACAAGAAGCAAACAGCCCTTTTCTGCCTCTGCGCTTTACACAGGTAACGAAGAAAGTATTCCTCGCTGTGCCTTTTGTAAGAAGAATCATAAGTCCATGAACTGCATGACTGTCACTGAACCGAGGACTAGAAGAACAATGCTGAGACGAAATGGCAGGTGCTTTGTGTGCTTGAAGAGTGGTCATATCTCTGCAAATTGCCCATCAAGGGCAAAATGCTTTTAACTGTGAAGGTAGACACCATGTGACCATTTGTGAAAGAACAAATAACACTGTAACATCCAGAAACTTGGGTTCTGAGGTAGCAACACCACATAGATCTGAACCACCTCAAGATACGAGCGGAGATACAGGAGCTTCAACAATGCACATTAGCAATAATGTCAACTCTGTGCTGTTGCAGACAGCCTAAGCCTTTGTTTGTAGACCAGATAACCAGGAAATTGGAGTGAATGCCCATATGATATTTGACTCCTGTAGCCAGAGATCTTACATAACCAGCATGACAAGAGAGCAGTTGAAACTGCCAACTGTGGGTAAGGAAACCCTTTTAATCAAAACGTTTGGAGATGACTCAGCTTCCATCAAGGAATGTGATGTTGTGCAGTTGCGTGTCAGAACATTAGATGGATTGAATGTCTATGTTACATCATATGTTGTACCAGTGATTTGCAGCCCAGTGTCCAATCAACAAACTCAAGACACATTGGAATGCTATCCTTACTTACAAGGTCTACAATTTGCATGTGGAACAAGTGATTCTGTTAGTGTTGACGCGCTAATAGGAGCAGATTACTACTGGTCCTTCTTCACTGGTAACCTTTTTTAAGAGAGATCCCTCTGGACCGGTAGCCCTTGAAACCAAGTTGGGTTGGGTGTTATCAGGCCCAGGCTGTGTGCCCAACGTCGACAAAGTCATGCACAGTGAATTTGAGTTCAACACACGTGTTAAAGATAGAGTCCACAGAGATGAGTGACATGAAAGATGATCTTCAGAAATTCTGTGACCTAGAAACTTTGGGGATAGAGGAAAGAGAAGCGTCTGTCTATGACAAGTTCTCAAGTGACATCAGGTTCACTGGGGAGAGATAGCAGGTCAAGTTACCCTTCAAGGATAACCATCCGATGCTACCAGACAATTACTCAGCTGCATCACGTAGACTGACAACAACAATCAAAAAGCTAAAGGACCAGCCAGAAATTCTGAAGCAGTATGATCAAGTGGTCAGGGAGCAATTGCAGAGTGGCGTAGTTGAATTGGTGCCACAGGATCAAATCCCACAGCCTGGAAGTGTTCATTATCTCCCACATAGAGCAGTTGTGAGACTTGACAGAGATACAACTAAGGTCAGAGTTGCTTATGATGCCTCATCCAAGGTGTTTGGACCAAGTTTAAATGACTGTCTGCACATTGGACCCTCTCTGAATCCTTATTTATTTGACATCTTGTTAAGATTTAGAGTCCATGAAGTTGCCTTAACTGCAGATATCGAGAAGGCATTTTTGAACATTAAGATTGATCCTGAACACAAAGACTTTCTCAGATTTTTGTGGATTGATGATCTGGGCAAGGAAAGTCCAGAGGTCATGGTGATGCGTTTTGCACGAGTGGTTTTTGGAGTGAACTCAAGTCCTTTCATTCTGAATGCCACGATCAGACACCACTTGAACACTTGTTTGCCAGTTGACAGTGTACTTGCAAGAGAACTGTTTAAGTCTTTGTATGTTGATGATTATGTTTCTGGGGATGGTGATGTGGACAGTGCATTCGTTCTGTCTGAGAAGATAAAGCTTTGTCTCAAATCAGGAGGTTTCAATATGAGAAAGTGGAACAGCAATTCAGAGGGACTCCTGAGAGCATTGCAAGAGGATGAAGCTTTCCGTGAAGACTTTGACAAGAGTGATGGATATGGTGTTAAAGAAGAAGATGAAAGCTTCTCCAAGTCAGTTTTTAAGCAAAGTACAGAGAAAGAACAAAAGGTTCTGGGAGTGCTTTGGAACCCTACCCAAGATGAACTGATTTATGATCTGAACAAGACATTGGGGGATGTAGATGCTCAACCAGCAACAAGACGATTGATTCTCAGTACAGCTACAAAATTTTTTGACCCCTTGGGATTGATAGCTCCTATCATACTTCAATTTAATATCATGTTTCAGAAACTTTGCAAGGATGGGAGAGACTGGGACGAGTTGCTCGACACTGACCTCCACCACCAATGGCAGACAATTTTGTTGGATCTAAGACAGGCTGGAAGAGTCAGCTTCAAGAGATGTTATACTGAAGGTTTGAAAGGGGATAAGGTCAAGTCAGTCCAACTTCACTGTTTTGCTGATGCATCGGAAAAGGCTTATGGAGCTGCAGTCTACATGAGAGTGGAATATGAGTCGAAAGTGGAATGCCAGATAATATCTTTGAAGACCAGAGTTGCTCCATTGGCTAAGCAAACTATCCCTCGTCTAGAGTTGTTGTCGAACCTAGCTGCGTCCAGATTGTTAAAGAGTGTGAGTCAGGCTTTAGAAGCTGTGAGAATTGACAATGTGTTTAACTGGACAGATTCTATGATTTCGTTGTGGTGGATCACAAATACCAACAAGGAGTATAAGCAGTTTGTTGAAAATCGAGTGGTTTCGAGTGACTGAGATTAGAAGAAATTCTCCACGTCAGCAGTGGAGGTACTGTCCCACAGCAGAAAATCCAGCTGATATAGCGTCTCGAGGAATCAAGTCTACTGACCTGAAGGGAAACAGCCTGTGGCTACACGGACCTGAATTCCTGTTTAAGAGTAGTGAACACTGGCCAAAGCAGCCAGAAAATGTACAAGTCAGAGAAGAATTATGCGAACTGAAATCATCTAAGTCGACTGCCTCCATCCTAGTGACAACGTGTGTGGAAGACAAGGAAGAAGAAGCGAGTCTAGCCAACGTTATCAAGTCTGAGAACTTTAGTTCCGTTACCAAGCTGATAAGGGTTACTGCACTGGTATTGTTGTTTGTTGAGAAACTAAAGAAAGCAAAGTCCGAAGAAGGAATGGAAGAGAATCCTTTAAGATTGCACAGACAAGCCGAGAAACTGTGGATTGAACACGTCCAGGAAGAGATTTAAAAGAGTGACAAGTATCGACAGATGAAGTCAGTCAGTCGTGCTGTTTATCTCGACCTCGTCCCAAGGTTGACAACCGAAGCGTTCGTGAGAAGTTTTAAGAGGTTCATCGCCAGAAGAGGTATCCCAAGTCTCGTAGTGTCAGACAATGGATCCACTTTCAAGAGTGAAGAGCTAAGGAAACTGCTAGCAGAACACAATATCAACCGGAAATTTAATGTCGCATTAGCTCCTTGGTGGGGAGGATTTTTTGAACGGCTCGTTAGATCAACAAAACGCTGCTTGAAGAAAACCTTGGGAACCGCACGAATCAGCTATGAAGAACTACTCTCTGTTGTTGTTGAAATAGAGGGAATACTAAATTCACGACCCTTGACGTACGTGGACGATGATTTGCGAAATCCTTTGACGCCGTCGCAATTGATTATTGGTCGTCGACTGTTGAGTTCAGAACGGAAGAGTTGCGGGCCTCCGTTGGAAACGCCACTGACTGGAAGTGAATTGTCAAAACGCGCGAAATATCTGACAACTGTTCTTTCGCAGTTTTGGAGACGTTGGCAAAAGGAGTACTTAACTGAGCTACGTGTTCATCACAATTGCCAATCGAAGAACAGACAGCCAACCGTCCAAATTGGAGACGTCCTTTGCATTCACAAGGACAAGACGCCCAGACAATTTTGGAACATGGGAGTTGTTAAATCCTTCATCACAGGACGAGATGGATTTCGTAGAGGAGCTGTGGTGAGAACGCGTGGTGGTGATCGAGTCATCGAGGTGACAAGACCCTTGAAGAAGTTGTATCCTGTAGAGGCTGGATTACGAGAGCCTGAACGTCAGAACGGGAACACTGATTCTCCTATAACTTTTGTAGGAAACGCTGAACAAGAAAATGTTGCTGAACATTAATTAAGGATAACGAGAAAGAAACGATGAACTCTCCCCTTTTGTTAATTTTGTAACGATCTTGAGCAGTTATATTGTTGATTGACTCGTGTTAGTCAAGGTAGGAAGTGTGTTAGAAATTAAACTATAAGCATAGATTAGCATAATTACGAGTGAGTGGCGGGAAGAGGCCACGTGAGAAGAACATGCCTTCGAGTTGAGATGTTATCGTCGGATCGATGAAGTTTTAAGTGTAGAGTGTAGAGTGTAGAATCCGTTGTTAGATCAACTTTACAGAACTGAAACAGCCTGAGTGAAGCGTAATTACGAGGAAAATTGTAAAGAAGTCATTATTTATCGTGAGTGGAATTAAATACCTGAAAAACCTTAAAACATGAATGATTTCCGGCGAAAGCTTTGAATATGTGTATTTTATTCGAATTTCCACATGGTTTCACAAATGAGATATGGCAAGTAAACAATTTTTACTCTGTTGCTAAATTCTCAATAATGTGATTAATGTGTTTCTTTGAGCGTATACAATCTTCTAAAAAGAATTTTAGGAGCCTTATTTGTTGGTTGTCATTAGCGACTGTTTTACAATGAGTGGTAATACTCATTTTGAATCTTTCATGCGGCACACAAAGTAACTGGTCGAAAGCCAAAGTTTTAGAAAATCAGCATTTTAAACCTCAAAGTTTGCTATGAAAAGAATTGACCTCTCTTGACCTCTTGTTTTCGCCCCAAAATTTGCTGTTGAATGTAGGTTATTTCTGGTTTCATATCAGTCAGACATGTGAACGACCGCCGTTACGAAGATCGTTTTCCTTTAATTTCTTTATAAATTCTCTTGCTCGAAATGTCGGATTATACGGGAGGTAAAATTTTATTCTGTTGGAATCGATCAAAACGAAGCCATGAATAAGGCGATTTAACCGGAAAAGCGGCGAGTTAATGTTAGGTAGATGTAGAACCGAAATGTAATAAACAAGCACAGCGGGAGCGGTGCGCATTTTTTAACGTTTTTTAATAATTAAAAATGCTTTTGAAATAATCTAAGTTCAGAGGAATTTTCGGCAGCTTCTCGTTTACTTTCTCTGTCTAGATTAATGCGAGTGGACTGCACGTTTTCCTTCTGATGTTTTTTCAATAAATAAATAAACATGCCAAAACAGTTGATACGATTTCCTCTTATCGTCTTTACGAGTTCGATAAGATTGTCGTGACCTATGACGCCTTATGAGCATACTTTGGTGATAAAACACATTAAATAGAACAGGAGCACTGCTGGCAGACAAATAAAAGAAGATTCTGTGAGATGTTGGCTGTTTTTGCACTATAAAACATTCGCTGGCGGACGTGCGAGCCTCACGGTGTCTATTGTCTAATGCGACGATCGCGAATGGCCTCGAGTTGATAATATAGTTTGCCCGCAATGCACAATGGGAAGCATGTAAATCCCCCCCCCCCCCCCTCTCGCCCCTTATTCAAAGCCTCCTTGAGGCATGTGTAATTTGATTTCATCACTAAATATGTCTTTCCCTCTTGTTTCTCTCGCAGACAAAAACCCTGAAAACTTGTCACACCTTCGATATAACAGTAAGGGAGCGGATAGGACTTTTGGGAGGTCGTCCTCATTGGTCAAAATCATTGTAAAACTACGTGTGATGCACCAGAAACCCCAAAATCCCCCTACTACTAGTTTTTTATAAACATACATTGTCACGCCGTTAACCCTCCGCTCAAAGTGTAGCAAAAAAAAATTTCCAGCTAACTTGTAAGCCCCTGGGGGGTACACTGACCCTATTTCAGACCAAAATATGTAATTTTCCGGTATCCTTTTCAGACCTGGGCTCTAAAATTCATACCCATTTTCAGACATGGTTTCTAGAATCCATACCCGTTTCTTTAGAGTCCATAACCGGCGTTTCAGAATTTCACGCCAAAATGGTTGGCGAACTCGGTTATATGTGAGGCGAACTCCAACGGGGCGAACTCGCTACGGGGCGAAACCACCGACATTCGTTATACTCCTGACATAGTCAAATGACGTTTGGCCAGATGTTCTCTCCCGAAGCGTAAGAAGATCTGGCTACAAGATTAGAAGCACACATGAAGAAGATCGTACTGTAAGACCTCCAAATTTTTCCTTGTAGTTTGGTTCATTTATTCAAGACACGTTATTACAAACAAGTGTAACTCAACTTTTATTGCTCACAACTGTCAAAAATCAAGTGTTACAACTTTAGGATAGAAACTTTGATTTATCAGCCAATGTTTACCTTACTATGGTGTGGGTGGGTTACACGCATGTGCAGCTGAAAACCCTTTCAAGTCTACTTAAGTCACTGTACAATGCACACACAATTCAACGTACCTTGATGCCTTTGCATGTAGTAAACACCCGCATAAAAGAACAAGTGGATTTAAGAACCTCCAGGCTGAAATTTGTCATTTTAGACACCTGTTATATAAGAACCTCACAATAAATATATGAAGACTTATTCAGGCTGACCTTGAAAAAGTAGGTTCTTAAATGTGGGTGTTTACTGTATTGCATCTGAATTTGGGTACAACTTCCAGAAAACTTACTCAGTGAATTGGGGTTGGTAACCCTGGGGGATGGGGGGGGGGCTCCCATTGAAAAGCAATGGGGGTGATTGTCTGAAATTTTGAAAAGAACTCCTAAAAGGTGCTGGAATGCCGTTTTGTGGGAGTGGTCCAAACAATTTATTTTACCCTTAGAGATACCAACTCTAAAGAAATTTTAAATAAGTTAAAATTGTTGATCTTTTCATTGATGAGTCAAGAATGAGGCAAAAATTAAAATCAGTTGACTGACATTTACTTCTCCTCACTACCCTAAAAGGTACCACCATACCTCTGATGGAAGTCATTTTAGATTTTAGCACCCTAAGGGGTACCAAACCACAAATTTCAACCCCTTAAAGGTACGATGATCACCCCATCACTTTTATAATAATTATTATGGGAGCCCCACCCCCTACTCCATCCTCGGGTTGGTAAAATATATCTGAGAGCTACCCTCGAACTGACTATTAACTTTTAAGCAGCGACACTATTATACATCATCCTGTTTGCGTGAAAAATCATTAGATACATTTTTCCCTTTGTTCATCCTAACAGTTATACCAGTTATCAAACTGTCCACACAATGGGTACTGCAGATGTCAATGTGTAGGCCACACTTTATCACAATGAGAAAAAAGTTTAAGTACAGCTCTTAAGCTTGTGGTTTTCAATCAAAGTGCTGTATTTCCCTTATTTTTATGGACCAAAATCAACTGGGACTGGTACTCAGGATTGAACAACAGGTTCAGGTTTTTCCTGATGTCAAAGCATTTTCTTCAGGAATTTTATACGATCTTATAATTTACAGTTTAAAAGTCGGCAGGGTCCAAAAGAAAAACTGCACACAGTTTTCAAAAATTCCTATCAAGTCAAACTTTTCATCTCAAATCAGCACTAATCTGGGGATTGGCTCTTTCCAACAACTTACTCATAGGAAATTATATAACTATGCATACAGCCAAAAGAGGCCAGGGAAAAATTAATGCTTGAGAAATGATGCTCAGACCATTTTAACTATTTCAGCCAACTCATCCTTATGCTCTCCATCATATTTACTGATAGAATCTTTTATGAATTCAGTCACCTGCTCTCCTGGCACTGCATTGCTAAGGTTAAATTGCGAATGAGTTTCCAAAGCATCATAAAGCTTTAATGTTAGCAAGTACATTGGTATCAAACGAGGATCAGAGATAACTTGGGCGCTCCCTCTGCGACCACTGAAGTCTGGTAACCGGCAACCTGAGTCTGACCACTTGAAACTGTCATATTCTTTACAAAATTCTGACACTTCAGGAATTTCTCTAGTTTCTAAGGTTTCCCTTATTTTTTCAATTGTTTGCCTCTCACCCAGAGATAGCACTTCCTTGAAGTGTTTTTGTGTTGCAACACCAACTACCTTTAATTCACCTTTGACCCTGCAAAGAACTGGGCTACCTGAATTGCCTGAGTTAAGTGGACAGTTTAACACTGCTTTTGTTAGACCTGAAAATGTTCTTTTGGATCCAGCTACATACCCATTCACAAACAGAGCCGTTTCGTCTGTATGACTAATTGGATAACCAAAAGAAAAAATTTGCATGCCTGGTAACAGAGATTGAGTGGACAGTTGCAATGGGCAAATTCTACCTACATGTAAGTCAAGATCTGGGCAATAGAGGAGTGCCAGATCTTTTTTAGTATCATCATAAGCAACTTTACAAGGGAACTCACCAATGGCCTTATTGCAAATAACAACTTGAGTTTTCTTGCTTCTATCATTCTGGACACTTTCAATGACATGCTTGTTGGTGATCACAAAGTGACCTTGAATGATAAAACCTGAACCATGTTCAATTTCAACACTGGCAGTGGCTTTCTTGTACTCTTCTTCAATACTGGCTCTTTCCTGGTCAACCTTTTTTCTCTTTTCATCTGATTTAGGATCTTCTTCTTCAGGATACTTGTCAAAAAGCCTTTTAGAATCAAAATGTTCAATTGCCTTTTGAATATCAAAAATGTCATAGGTCTGGTATTCCTTTGGCACTCCACTCTCTTCTTCTTTAGTGGGAAATACATCTGTATCATTCTCTGAAAAGGGACCCACAAAGCAATCTTTTACTCGGCGCTCTGCCTCACTCCGAGAATATTTGCACTCAGCTTTGTCTTTGTGTTCTTGGTATTCTCTTTCCAAAGCATCCCTGTGTGCATCAATTGACCTTTTCAATTCATCGCATCCAGGTCCCACTTCTGGGTATTTCTCTAGAAGCACTCTTTCATCCAAATGACATATTCCTCTATGAATATCAAATATGCTGTAAGTTTGATTTAATTTTGGTTCCCCACTTTCATCTCGTTTCAAAGGAATTACATTCACACTTGATGGGAAGTAAAATGAATAACAACTCTTGACTCGTGACAGTGCTTCCTCTATGGAGTATTCACGAAGTCCACATTTGACACCAGTCTTGTCAACAGAGAGGGCTTCTGTGTACTCTTTTTTGACATCATTTATTGCAGCCTCTCTTGGTTCATGTTTATCGACAAATTTCAGTTTATCGTAATGAACAAAAGCATCATGAATTTCAACAATGTTGTAAGTTTCGTCACTACATAAACTCTTGTTTTCAAGCATTGGTACATCTCCTGCAAAGTTGCCCGCAAAGCAGTCCCTCACTCGACGCTGTGCATTAAGCCAGGAGTATCTGTGTCGTCCATCTGGGTTAGCTCTTGCTTGCTGGCACTCTCGTTCAACATCAGCCCTGCGCTTATCAATCAACCCCTTCAGTTTATCAGAACCGGGTCCCTCTTTCGGATACTTGTTAACAAAACGCCTTTCATCGAAGCTAAGAAGAGCGTCATGAATATCAATAATGTCTACTGAATCACTATCAGTACTCAGGTCACCCGGAAGAATGAAGTGATAGAATTCGAGCCACGATGGAGGTGTAGCTGGCCAAGGGCGACCCGGAAACTTTCCAGCATAGCATGCCAACAATCGCTTGCGAGCGGTATCTCGATGATATCTGCGTGTTTCCGGCCTCCCCAAAATCTTCACCTTTACACAGGCATCCAGTGCCTTTCTTCCCTCTTCACTTAACACATCACCAGAATACATGCCTTAGGATGATTTTGTGCGGGTGATATAAACAGGACAAACTTGAAGCAGGCTGCAATCTGACACTCAAATCACTCAGGGCGCCATCTTGGAGGTGATTTGTAATGCCGAGGAAGACTGGCGCGAGCACTCTTTGGAAAGATTCCTTTCCATTCCTTTTCATAAACATAACAAACTGGAAGTCTAGTTTTCTGCTACTAGTGTGGTATGTTTAAAAGGTTTTTGTTAACACCTTTGGCCCTCAACTTGACATGTTTACGTCTGTAGCGAATTTAAAGAGTGTCGAATGCATGTATAGTAATGCTACTAGTCACGCCATGCTGGAGAAATTTTGGGGCCCGAAACTTTGGAATAATCTACCTTCTTATATTACTAGTAATAGTTTTCACTAGAGTTGCCCCCGCTTTTGAAGATCTGTTTAACACCTGTATATGGCTTTTACGGGATATAAATACTGTGCATACGAATTTTAAAAAAGAAACGTTTGAATATTTATTGAAGTTAACATCCATGTAACTGGTTAGCATATTTATCTGTAAATTTGACATTGAAAACTATTACAGTCATACAGTTTTGTTTTGTGAAACAGCAACGTATTGTATGTATAATTACCTGCAATATATTATCCATAAATCAGTTGATATAAATGTATTTCAATTGTAAAGTTAATATTCTGTGTAACAGGAATGTGTGGTACGTTAAAATTTGAGTAATTGTTGGGAAAATCACTATAATAACCATAACAACAACAATAACTAAACTTGCAACAATGTATAAATCTATCAAAATATAATCATCTGCAGTATATTTATGTATAAATCAGGCAATATAAATCTATTTCAATTGCTGCTCGAGGATGTGAACTCGTGGTTTGAAAGGCTGCTAAAGACACAGGCGCCCCAAGCTCACGTTTAGAGAAAGCGAAAAATTAATTATCTATTTATTCATATATGCGTCACGGTTGTGTGAGTTGGAACGTGACCTTTCATCTTACGCGGTGTTAGGTTACATGATAACCGTTGAGAATTTGAGCGCTTTATAAGACGTTGTATGGGGAATAAAATATCGTTCATTTAGAACGCCAAATACTTTAAAATATCCTCATTTTTTACGTAAGATGATTAAAAAAACTCACCTCTTGTGTTAAGCACAACGGACACACAACAGGTGAGTTTTGTTTAATCATTTTACGCAAAAAATGAGGATATTTTAAAGTATTTGGCGTTCTAAATGAACGATATTTTATTCCCCGTACAACGTCTTATAAAGCGCTCAAATTCTTAACTGTTATCATGTAACCTAACACCGCGTAAGATGAAAGGTCACGTTCCAACTCACACAACCGTGACGCATATATGAATAAATAGATAATTAATTTTTCGCTTTCTCTAAACGTGAGCTTGGGACGCCTGTGCTAAAGATGGCGAAAGGTGTGAAGTCGTGGTTGCAAGACCTTGACACGCTGTCACAAGATGGCAAAACGCTATGGTTGAAATGCGATTCTATTCAGTGCTGTTGAATGCTTTTGAATTCAAATAAATCACTGAACTGCAAAATCTTCGCCCTGAAACGGTGCTCGAAGATTTGAAGTCGTGGCTGCTATAAAAGATGCAGAAGATGGCGAAACGGGACTTCATGATTGCAAGTCTGACCTTGACACGCTGCTAGAAGATGGTAAAACGCGAACTCGTGGTTAAAATACTGCTAAATGATGGCGAAATGCGAACTCGTGGTTGCAAGACCTTGAAACACTGCTAGAAAGAACTCGAAATGCTGCTAGAGGACGACGAAAACGCAAACGACCGTCAAACGCTGCTCGAACTTGTGTGGGCTTCCTGTGGAAGACCTCGCTCGTGGTTGCAGAATGACAGCTACCCGACAGCACCTTGCGCGCTTGCTGAAATATTACCCGAGACGACCGTGCGCGCCTACTTTGATCAAATCGAGATTTTTTACTCATACTAACAAATTTACTTACAGTACTTACTTTCTTACATTTTGAAATTCCTTATATGTATACACGCGGGGAATCCTATGGTGCCTCCTCGGGTTATGGCCTCTGGGCCAAAACCCTGCGGGGGCAAAAATAGCAAACAATATAAGAGGATTCAAAACAGTACTTAAGAAGCATTTGCTTGACACTCAAAATTGTTCGTAGTCTGTTGAAACGTCCCTCATGCACCCCCAAATAACCGCGTAGACCGCTCCTCCATAGTGACGTTCATGGCCGGGCAACCCTTATCTAATAAGTCTGTAGCTTCTCGAACATTCCCTGCCGTTAGCTCAGCAATAGTGCAATTAATACTGTTATTTTAACATTTTGTGTGGTAAAATTTTAATAAAATAACACATACAAAGAAGTTTAAACAGACACTAATAAGACACGTGGATTGTTCAAACCACAGGATTTGACAGAGACCTTATTTTACTACAAACCCAAAGGCAGATAACAGAAAAGACAATGACCTGATTAAACAATACCAAAGTCAATCATTTTTATTTGATATTTATACGGGTACAAATAAAAAATTGTTGAATTTAAATAATACAAGAAAACGTCAAAATTATTATGCCATTAATGTTTTCCACATTATAAATACGTTTGTCAAATGATTTAGAAATGCCTTTTTCTGATTCTCGCGAAAAGGAAATTTTCTTGTTATCAAAGAGAATGTAAATACACGTCTTCTTGAAACGAATAATTGATTCTAGCAAAGCCCAAAAAGCAATTTAAACATGTTCATTCCAAGAACTCTCTATCACTACTACTTTCTTGAGAAAGCGTTTCAGTATTTCGCAAAAACAAAATCAGTTAAGTCCAGGCAGAAAGGTCCAATTGAAAACCATTTTAACCACACAATGGGCTTCAAAAATCTTACCAAGAACACGATAAAAAACGATTAAAATCGTTTTTTCTCATATTCGAGTGACGCATTTTTTCTCTAGTATGTAAACCCTATTTAACCCTACTAGTACAAAAGCCATGACAATGAGACTTGGAGGAAAGACACTACATCCAAAGATCTTTCCTTTGAAGTCCGCAAAGGGAGGTGATAACATCAGATGACGCTGTCATGAATGACATCATAATTGTCAAATGGCGGCCATCTTGAATCCGCTATGCAAGATGGAAAAAATTGAACAAAACATGGAAACATCAAAGTCAATGAACTGTAAACGACATCATCAAATTATTCCCAGATAAATTTGCGAATAAGTCCTGAGGTTTCAGGCTGTTTGCAAATATTAACAAAATTATTCAGGTTCAAAGTCGCCGCGGGCAGAATCCCCCCACCCCCGGTCTAGATAAGATTAATGCATATACCCTTGATTACACTGAGTTAACATTAAATGTACAACATTTACTTTATCAAATCCCGTTAGAAAACAGGTACTCCATTCAAAAACTAAACTAGAAAGTATCACTATAAAACGTTTGGGCCCCATTAAGGGAAAATACAGTCTTTGTATCTTCAAAATCGCAAAAAGGATTATACAACTACAGTACTGTCCATATTGACAAAAATCTAATCCATAACACTATTAATTTTTGGATTTACACATTGTGAAATGTGAAAAATCGGATAGTTGTTAGAAAAGGAGAACAGAAGACTTGTGACCTGAACATAAGACATATCATGACTTCGAATATACCCTTTTAAACCCCATTTTCAAAGGATCGCTCTTTATTCGATTCTTTGAAATGCTATGAACTAATCACAAGGTTCCCTCCCTCCATCGATTTCAGCGGTTGGACTGGTCGTTATAGAAACGCCTTTCACCATAGAGGTGACCACTGACACTTGATCGTCTTCACTGCTGTCGCTGCACAGGGCACTATCGCTGTCGTAGAGCCGTCCATCTACCAGCGCAGTACGCAGGCGCATCTTCATAGCTGAGCTGAGTGGCGGGATCAGGTCACGTGGTATGAGGAAGTTGGACAGGTTAAACAGGTCAACAAACACTTTGTAGCGGTCACTAAAAACAAAACGTCATTCTGATTAAAGAAAAATTACAAGTGAGGCATTTTGACATGCATCCCAGTCGATAATGGGAAATTGAAGCTATAAAGCAAAAAGACAATGAGTGCGTTCGATTGACCCTACTCCGGAATAGGAATACATACAATGATGACAAGAAATCCCTCGTAAGAGGTTTTAGGAGTTACTGGAATACAAGATGGCTCTTGAACTATCACGTGTCAGCGTAAGTTTACAGAAGTAGCTTTCCAAATTACTAAGCTATTCCGTTAATTCTTATTCCGGAATACGGTCAATCGAACGCAAGCTATGACCTTGAAAACTGAAGATCGTTTACGAAAAAACCCAAACTACTAACTCAAAAGTATTTTTGCGCGGTTAAGGACTACGCGGGAAAAGAAGATCTCAGCAAAGGCTATTGAATTGGAAGTAACTTCGCAATTTTCAGAGTAATCAAGCTTCGATTCGGAAACAGATACCATTAATTGTTATGCATATCATTTTACCGCTTGTTAGGCACATTGTTGTTTAATTAGCTGTGAAAAAATGCGTTGCTACCACTTCCTTAGTCCTTTCTAACACCTGCATTCCCGCAGAGCCATAAACTGGGCAAAAATAACCTTGAATTACGAGGCACCGTCCCTGTAACAATGTAATTATTATATCGTCCTTCCCCGTAATTAGCTCGTATCGTAAATTCTGCCTCTTCTCAATGTTTTTGTCATGTCCTAAGCTAGGGGCAGCCTGGACCTTATAAGCCCCCAGCTTCAAATTCAGGCTTCTCCGTCACCAAACCTATTTTGTAGTGTGTGATATTTGTGTGACGAAACAAATAATATTTAAAATCTTCTTGACGTGCCAAGAAGTGACTGGTGTAGGCTGGGAATCAACTTTGAGCATAAAAAAACAATCGTGCAAATAGACCATTTGCGACATTTTAAAATTCTAACTTGGCTATGAGGCTTGGGGAACTAAAACAACAGAAATTACATTGAGGCTCAGAGATGAATAATTAATTTATTTTGTTTTATTCCCCCAAGCCTCGCAGCCAAGCTTGAATTTTAATATATTGTCGGAAATGGTCTATTGCTGACGCACCTGACGGTGGACCTGAGGTACTGGTACCCAGAAGTGCCTCCAGTGCCCATTTTGCTGCCAATCATTCGTTGAACCATCATCAAGTGATTGTCTGTGAAATCAAAACAAAACTTGTCCGTCGTGTTTGATAAAAGAATCAAGGTTATAAAAATATAAAGGAGACCTCGTCTATAACTAAAATGAAAGAGATCCCACCTCTTCAATAGCTAAACGTTTTTTTCTGAATGGCCAAAATAGAGGAAATAGTTGCATAATAGAAGCACTTGACTATTTCACACAATGCTACATGAAGTCGATATTGTTATGCTTAATGGTGCCCAAGTAGTAAACGCCTTAAGCTGCAATGTGCGAAGTTAACTTCCACCAGAAATGCTTAGCACATCTACAATGACTTGAACAACTTAATGCTCAGGGGGTTTGGATCTCAGAAACAGCGAAGTGTTTCTCAATCAAGTAAAAAGCATGGAAGATTTTGTTTCAAAAACTTAATTCGCAGTCCAGCAGTGTTTTCACAACAATGCTCGGCACTGACACGGCGATTTTGCTGTATTTTGGTCAAAACTACGACGAAAAGCCTTTTTTGTTAACGTGAACACCGGGAAAAAAAATATTGAGGAATTTATCCAAGAAAGAACTAACCATAACTGCAGCTTTTAGCGACTTCTTAACACACAGAAGAACTTGAAAAATTGGCCAATTTTTTCAAGGTTGTAATCCATTTTCATCATAGCCATCCGCAGCCAAACATAATTAACACTAGTTTCTGTGCTCTAGTAGGGTTATTGTAAACAAAACTGAACCATTATTTTAACGATTCCACCGATTCAAATATGTTTTTTGGTTAATCAAAGTGACAGTAAAATAGGTGACACTGCCCCATTAAGCCAGGCTTTTACAAAACTTATCATGGATCCCAGAGCTAACTCCGGAGTGTATGTTTAAGAGCTAAAATACATGTACATGGCAGAGGTAATTCTCTGATACATCATTATTTTGTGTCATTTATACTAGCGGCACAGCATTTATTGTACCCTTTACAAAACTTACATCGCCACTTGATCAGATGCGAGTCAATGTCCATCAGCAACTGAAGAATTTGAAATGGTTGGTTGAATCGTGGCTCATCACTGCAGGTGTGAAGGGCACAAACCACAAACTCAACATCGTAATGATCATGAATAATAACACGAACAATAAAAAGAATTAGAAACACTACTGAATGAAGTGTTCCTTTCTTTTACTTATCAAGTTCTACAAGTCAAAAGCACTTTCCATTTTTTAATAGTTTTATTTAATGTTAAACTGGAAACATCAATACAAGACAAATGACCCACTAAATATATGAATAACTAAAGAAAGAGAAATAGATAAATACGCAGATCGCTAAATAAATAAATAAATAACTCAGTAATTAGTACAAACGTCTTTCCAATACCGTATGATATAAGCAATAAAGTATGGTTGAATTTTACAAAATTACTGGTGAAAGTCTATCAAAGTTGTGTAATTTACAATATACCAATATAATTTTATTTTTACCGCTTTAATTACTGTGCAAAAAATACATTACAGGACAATGTGAGGGTAATAAATCCGATGCAGCATGAGTCATTTACGGCGGGCCCTAGATATATAAACCTTCTGAAAAGAGCTGCAGAGGATTAAAAACAAAACCAAATAGAATGGGAGTGTGTCACGGTATAATATATTCAACGCATACATTCCATTACATTTACTGGTCCCAGTCTCTTACCGGTAAAAGTAAATCATGAGTGCTCCCTGCATGGCCTTGTGGGAGAACCTCCTCTCACCTACAACAAACGTGTTGTAAGAACTTACAATAGGCGATTTTCAAGATGATGCCATTTTGCTACAACTACCAGAATCGTCTTAGTTTTTCCTTTCTCATTTAAATTTTGTAATCCCAGTGAAGCTCAGATAACAATCTCCCTAATATGCAAGAAATAAAGCAAAAAACTTAAGGATTCTGGTAGTTCCTGTAAATGACGTAAAAACTGCAGGAGGAACGATTTGATTGATAAAACAGCAAAAATATAGACTTCAGCACTATATTACCTCGTGCGACAAGTTGGTTGTGTCTCTCCTCATTGAAGATTGTTTCAAAGTGGTCCTGTTAACCAAAGTAGACGCGTTTCATCAGCAGGATACAAGGCATTCATTTCTCTAAGTATTTAACATCTGAATTTCTGTTCCTTATTCTTTCTCCACAAAGCAAAAACCTGCTGATTAACACTCTAGCTAACTGTACCTTTACTTGTCAACAGTCTGCTTGTTCTTTGCTCATCCCTTCCGATCGCTAGGGGGTAATTCCCTCGTGTGGATGCCCCTAGAGGCCACGAACCAGTTGCATAAAGCATCTAAGATCTAAAGTGAGAGTGTCTGAAGTCGTTCCCTGCATTCCATAGGATTTTCTCATACTCTTGTTGTGTTCCCTATCCTCAATAAACCATCTTCAGTGATCTGATATAGCACTTGGGAAAAATCCTTTGGAACGCAGGGAATGCCTGCAGAAAACTCCCACTTATCTTAACCCTTTAAGGACGTTGCCTACCAATACAGAAGTATTGTTGCACGGTTTATGACTATGCGGGGAAAGGAAATCTTAGCAAGGGCTATTGAAATCAAAAAAGAAAATTGGGGCTAAACCACCTATTTTTTAGAGATAATTAAGCAACAATTATTCTAAAAAAAAGTAAAATACAAAGCAATGTATGGCGTTTTCTTTCCAAACTGAAGCTTTATTATCTCTGAAAAACACATGGTTGCCCCAAATTTTCTATTTGGATACAAAGAGCACTTGCTAAGTTCTGCTTTCTCCGCAGAGTTTTAAACCGCGCAAAAAATATCCCTGTATTAATAGGCACCACCCATAGGAAACCCAAGTAACTCAAGATGCGCAGAACGTATGCGCAGTAAGCCCCAACAATGACCAGCATCAGATTTCTCCTTACAATGTCACCACTTGATTTGACATACAGATCATGAGCACGTTTTGATATCTAAAGAAATTCTCCCAACTAGTGCAATACAAAATACAGAGAAACAGTGAGGAGAATATACAGGCTGATATTGGGGCTTAAAGGGTAGAGACACTTCATGTAACCTGGGGCCCGTTTCTCAAAAGTCCTGATAACTTACCAGGCCCGAAAAATATATTCTGTTATGTTTTTTTGCCAATTACACATTGAATAGAGACATGGTACTTGGCCTATGATTTCATAGAATTTTAAAATTTAAAATTTAGTATTCAAAGCTTACAAAAATTGACTTCTGTTAAGAAACATTCATCACCAAAGACACTTATCGGGCCTGGTAAGTTACCAGGAATTTTCGAGAAACGGACCCCTGGCCCTGGAGTGATAACAGGTGGCAGTATTCGAACGAGAAACATTTTCATGAGTTTGCTGATTTTGATCTCAGGGCATCCAAGCCTGAATACAGCGGTGAGTGGACTCAGCTATGTGATGGAACTTGAACATTGCACAAAATAGGTGAGATAAAAGACTGATTATTTACATTTGAGACCGTACACACAACCGGACTGCCTTTGACATCGGCATAGTTAAACAATGTTGCTACAGTGTGTTTTCAATGCTTTGGAAAGTGAGTTCTTTGTTCATATGACGAAACTATTACATGTTCACTGCAAACTTGCACAGAAATTTAGGAAGCCTAGATTACACTTTGATAACAAGCCATGTTGTTCTTTACTCACTGCTTGTTTCTTGACATCTTTTAACAAACTCGCCCTCACTTCTTCATCCTCTTCAACCTGCAGGAAATGGAGATCATGTGATTCTTTTTTGAAACTATAGAGGAAGTAAAGTTTTTTCTTCAGCCTGGAGGAAGTGCTACAAATTTAAATCAGTTTGTGCATGAAAGGCTGCTGCCTAACAGGAGCCCAGTAGACTGGGGCGCCCAAGAAATTTTTCCAGGCACCTAAATTTTTTTGCACCAGCACTCAATGCTTCACATGTTGGGCTCCTAACTTCTTGGCTTTTGGCCTTGTATAAGGCTCCTTGTATTTTTCTTAGGCAGCAGCCTTGAAATGGGTTGTTTAGTTTGCTGATGGGTGCCAGCCTTTTTATGGAAAAAAGGGCGCGGAGTACTGGGTACTTGGGACAGCTATAATCCCTATGTTCTTAATTTTTCTCTAGCAGCAATTAATTTTATTTAACCTTTACCTTTTCATATCAGCATGTGTGCCAAAAATCTAAAGTGAACATTTAACACTAGCAAGAATCTCAATGGTGAAGTGGATGAAAGCATACGATTACAAGTAAAAAACCAGGTCAGATGTTAGAAGGATTATGGCAGACCCTTTACTTTCTGTATACTTAGGAAAACAACACCAGTTGCAACGAAAACAAAACAGAATTAACCATATGTGTACCTCGGCCTCAGCCTTCATGTTGTCCAGCATGTTTTGTACACTTCTCTTGTATTTTCTCCAAAAGTCAAATCCATCCTCCTCAAGACCTGGTGTCCTTTCCAACCAACCCTGAAGAAAAGGTACAAGTCTCAGTTATGTATCAATGCAAGTGTGATTTACGTCAAGAGAAACAATCTAATCAAGGCTTAATTGTCATGTGATGTAAAGTCAGGTGACCTCAAGTCACGTGACAAGTCAGTCAATTGCTAAATAGGACCATGTGAGAAAGATGAAATCCGCATTGTTTTATATTTTCATTGTTCTCAAAGAAGTCAATTCTTAGGGACACTTTAAGAACAATTCAGCAATGACTTGTAACTAACTTTGGTCCAAAAGCTTTCAGCTATAAATTTGTCAGAAAAAATCGGTGAGATTCTTAATTTTTTTCCTTTTTACCAGGGGCACCCAGTGAATAGTTTATTCCAGTGGATGTCTGTTTGGATGGCCTTCATTGACCCAGAAATTTAGATTTAGTGAGAAATAAGGTCTGTAGGTTTCTTTGCCAAGTGTCAGCTTAAAATTTTGCAACACTGGAAAACTAATTGCTTTTGTTTTCAAAGGGACAAATATGTTGTTAGAAAGGCAAAAAGGTTCAGCTAGTATTCAGGAAACGAACAACAGCTAGTAAATTCCAGGAATAAAATACAGTTTCCTAGAACTTGCTGCAACTTAAATTTTCAGCTAAGGCATCCGAACAGTCATCAATCATGGTTCATGGTTCATTTATTTCACACTATTTACACAACATTAACATAGAAAGAAAAGTATTACTAACAACAGATTATTACAAGATAAAAATAAATACAGTACAAATTTTAAAATGTGTGTGGTGGTCAAAGTAGCAAAGGCTTTCTAGTTGACCACCACCTACTTTTAAGCAACCAATCTGTGTTACATGCATGCAGGTTACACAAAAATAAGCCTTGAAAAAGGCACAAAACAATCTGAGACCTTAACACTGGGTGATCAGCATTAAATTTGTCCTTGTGATATCAATGCTTATTCAACCCCTGAAGTCATGCAAATTAAGCACATGATCACCCAAAGTGAATAGGAATGGAATGGAATAAGAATTTAAAGCAGAAGAGCTGTTAGGTTTCCCTTTTTACAGTGTAAGAAAATTTGGGAAGACAAGTCTGCAACTTTTTGCTAATACACAATAACTAAAGAGTCACTTTGTATTTCAGTAACTCCAAGAAACCTTTTATGGGGGATATCTTGTCATACCTGCTTAGATTGTGGTTGTTGTTTTGATAAATAATCCATTGAATCAACACACCTGGACAAGAACTAGCAGAGATGGAGTAGTTTCAGATGCTTCCAGTTGTTTCCCATCTTGAGAATCAAATGCTGTGCTGAAAAGTTGAATTTAACCAAATCAGTAAATGAACAATGGTTTAAAAGCTAGTAGAGAACTATGCCTATTCTCCTGACATTTACGTCTTGTTTTGTATTTTCATGTGCATGTTTTGCATTGCTAATTTACCATCTTTTAGCATTTAAATCATAGCTACTTGTTGTCACCTTAGTCTGAGGATGATATAGTACCATATCGAAATATAACAATTAAGTACACCAATGTTTCCTTGCATTTGTTGTCCATATCATTGACACAATGCATTTACTCGAAATTACATTTATTCTTTATCTCTTAAAGTTATCAGCGGGTAATGGGTTTTCGTTTAACAACAATAACAAAACCATGGTTACTGGTTATTGATGTGGGGTGTGGTTTATCATGGACGAGAAACTAACTTAGGCATTTCCATTCTATGAATGCATCATGGCAGTGGAAGTTAGAATTATTAAAACAGTTTATAGCCCTTGTTAAAATCTTTGAACAGGAAATTCCGACTTTGATACAGGTAACATAAATCTGCATTCTAAGGCTCTCATAATACAATGTATTTTACTGTGGCTTAATTCATGTTAGCGTTTTCGTAAGTAGAGTATAGGTAATGTAATCATGGTTGTAAATAACAAACAATGTGTTGTAAGTAAGTGATGATTACAAGCAATGCAGCGTAATGTAATTAACTAGCATTGTGTAGTTCCAGGAAAAATCCATACCCGCCGCATGGAAGGTCAACGGAAAATAATAGGGAGAGGGGGTCTTAAAAGACAACATTTTAGAAGCAAAGAAAGAAGTTTAACTGGAATTTCCTGGGAGGAAGGGGGGTGCAAAACAAAAAAAAACCTTCCTTCCCTGTATCTTTTAATTCCTCTTTTCGGTGTTAAAAATTTTCCATTTTGTTATGTGAGGCAAATATTTAAATTTAATTTGAATTCCTCTTCCAGTCAGCTCATACTCTATTTCATGGTTTCTAGACTTCCTACCCACTGTTCCTCACCCCCAACTTACCTGTAATCCTGATAATTGTAGCGTATCCTGTGACCCTGCAGCGAAAACACAGCAATAAGCGATGGTCGTTACATTTATTGGTTCTCTCTATACACTGTGCAGTAGCCTTTTTTGAGTAGTCATGCACTGGCAGCCTTCAATCCCAATAGTGACCACCACCGAATTTCCGTGAATGAGAATTATATAAGCTAGTTGATCTAAATGTGTAAGGAGAAATTGAGGAACTGATCAACAAAGGTCAAATGTCTTGATGCTTTACCAAATTATCTGTGTACCATAGGAAATATATGGATAACAGTGAGAAGAATATATGTGTTAATACTGGGCCGCAGGGGCTAAAAGGGTTAAGAGAGAGGGGCAGAAATCAATGTACAGCAGGGAGAGAAAGAGATGATTGTGTGTACATGTAGTAGTCTCTCCCTGTTTCTGTTAACTCAAGATCACACAAGTCAAGTTTTGTTATGAAGTGTCACACAACTGAATATCATTGAGATAGGTGGGATTCCATTGATTCTGTCCTCATTACCCATTAAATCACAAAAACAACAATAACCCTTAAAATGATTGTGCAGCTCCAGAAAATATCCATACTCCCCCCCACAGAAGGTTTTTTATTTTGCACCCCCCGTCCCCCCAGGAAATTCCACTTTAGCTTCATACTTTGCCTCTAAAATTTTGACTTTCAAGACCCCCTCCCACTAGGAATTTCTTTTGACCTTCCATGTGGTGAGTGTGGATTTTTTTCTGGAACTGCTCATTACTCAAGACACTCAAGGCAGAATACAGAACCTAGCAAATTCACATTAATCATTGAGATTATTAAGAGTTTACACCTGCTAATAATAACAATAATCATCATCATCATCATCATTATAACAGATTGTGTTTCTCAATGTTGTATTTTATTTTCACTGTCCTTGAACTTGTTTTTGCATTGCCATTGAAAACCAGTGCTTTGACTGGATGGTGTGGGGCTTGTACCTTGTTAATCCCTAATTTATTCTCAATCAGCCTGAACTGAAGACTTTGGAATCCTGATGATGGGGCCAAGTAATCTCTGTAAATGAACATAAACCGCACTGCATGGTTAGATATTGAAAATCAACAAGATAACTGCCATAATGGAGCTGATTGCATACCAAGGGAAAAGGAGCGAGGAAACAAATCTTTGGTTTTATCAACAGAGTTGATAACTAAAGGTAATTTGATCACCATAAAGAGATTCGAGTGCAGCGTTTCGAGCATTAGCCCTTCTCAGAGCGCAGGGGGGGGGGGGGGAAGACGATTTGGTTTAGTTTGATTTTAAATCCAGTCTAACCTGTTGTAATTAAGTGGACAACCTTGAGATGTAGTCACACTGGATGGTTTGCATGACCATATACATTTTGAGTAACAGATTACATTACAGTGATCAGCATCAAATTTCTCCTTGTAATATCACTGCTTGTTCGACCCCTGAGTTCTTGAGAATTAGGGATATGATTACTCAAAGTAAATTTCTTGATATTTTAACTTCTCCCCAGTGCTTTTGTAAGAATTTAGTATGGGGGCAAGATAGGAGAATTTGCTCTTTGATTTTAGGGGTCAAAGGTTTAATCCATAACAATTTATATGATCTGAGCTATTTTCTTGTGACGTCATCACTTACATGTAACTTAATGTACTTTAAAAACAGTATCAGAAATCAACTATGAACCAAGTGCCGTCTTTTATAAATTGTATTTTTTTACTTATTTGTTTATATATATGATGTTGAACAAGAGTGGGGTCCGTAATGGGAAAATATGGTCGAGTTTGAGCCGTTCAAGCCAACATGACTGCTTGAACAGTTCCTATGTATGCTTCATTAGCTTACTGAAAAATTTTCGTTTGTTTTGTTTTGTCAAAATTGAACACTTTGCTCCTTTCAAAAGTAAGTTGTAATACACGCGGTGCATATTGGAATATTTGGATCGCTCAGGGAGCCAATCAGAATGCTATTTTTCAGCACTGCAGACCAGTTCAGCTAAAATAAACCATGTTACTGACCTAAATTCCATAAAATCCAATGGAGTCATGGTCTCCAGGATCATGATCTGGTCACGTAATAGCTACAAAATTAAGCAAACAACCATTGTGAATGATGACATCTTCAAAGTAAAAAATATAATGTTGGCCACTTCAGCCCCAATTATTTTAATTGAACATTTATGTTTGGTAACTTTTACATAAAATTATCGCTACCCTCAAACAGAGAAAATTGCTGAGTTCACAGTCAGATACTCGTTTTCATTCTTAAGAATCTGTATAAGCACCTTGTGTATTTGTTTTGAGAGAAACAAATAAGACAAATATTGACTGAGTATAAACGAAAAACTACCTACTAAATTATTGACATTAAATTGTCACCTTGACTTATGACGGTGCCTAATAATTAGGCACCGTCATAAGTCAAGGTGACAATTTAATTAATTAAAAGTTAATTATTAACTTTTGTTATTGTGCATGCATTCTGCGCATCTTGAGATACTTGGGTTTCCTATGGGTGGTGCCTACTAATACAGGGCTATTTTTGCGGGCCTTAAAACTTTGCGGAGAAAGCAAAACTTAGCAAGTGCTTTTGGTATCCTAAAAGAAAATTGGGGGTATACCATGCATTTTTCAGAGATAATAAAGCTTCAATTTGGGAAAAATACACCATGTCAGTGCTTTCCCCAGTAAAAATAAAGGCGTGATTACGCCGTGATCACAGGTGTTATCACAGGGTGTGATACGCCGTGATCACGCGTAAAAACTTTTTACGCGTGATCACGGCCGTGATCACAGAAAAAACGAGAATCACGCCTGAATGGCTGATGACCGTGATCACTCCCTTAAAATCACGGTGGCGTGATCACGCACTTTTTCAATAGAGGAATGAATTTCGAATTGAACCAATTTGATAATAAGCAAGTTATCTAGTATAGTTGACAAGCGTAACAATTTATATTAGTACAGTGCGCGTGCCTTAACATTATAAACACAGCAGTCTGCAGTAAAAAGTTGTTTTGCAGCATGTAAGTTTATTTATTTTTGTGTACAGAATAAAAATGAACACCACACGGGGCAGTCTGTTGCGCAGTGGAATAAGCTAAAATAGTATACATTTTGACAAGTTGAGAACTACAAACAGGTTTATTAAGCGTGAACTAATATTTTTCATCTTGGTTCAGAAGAATACTAACCGGGAATCACTTAAAAATTCTAACATCATCGTTATTATATTATGTGATCGTGCTGCTCACCTCGATAATTGGAACGTTCTTCGATATTGACTTTCCCGTCTATAAACATGGACTAAAATTGACAACTTGCAAGAATCATTTCGTTTTACAGCAATGCCGACCAAAGAAGTCCTCATGCCCAGAGTTCTCGATCAGAGTACATTAATCGCGACGAACTTCAAACATCCAAGCGGCAATACACAGTCGGAGACAATCCGAAGGAACAGTCTGTTGTTTACAAAACGGCCGGGTGCAGATCTCCGCTTCAGAAAAGCAAACATTAAACTGTTTCCCAAAGTGATAAGAGAAGATACTTCGCATTGAAAACGTTCCCGCTCTTCTAAGTCAAATTACAACGGTCAAGTTTATTTTCAGGACAATTTTTGTAACGCGATCAGGAAGAGGTAATTCGAAACAGGTTCATGACATTTGGCCAATAAGATTAAACACGCAGATGCAGGCTTTTAGCCAGGCGGCCGTCCAGCCGTCCAAAGGACGGCCACTCCTCAGAAATGGGAGATTTTCGACGGCCTGTTTTGGGCAGCCATTTACGAACTTCTGTGCTTAATGTAACAAAACATTGTCTATAAATTTATAAAACTTACATTTCTTTTTGCTCTCAAGAGTTTTTTTAGTGTTGCTGTCGTATTTTTCTTCTATATTAACACTTTTTTAGCGAGTTTCCTTTTTTTTTTTTATCAAATGAATCAAAGTTGACCGAAGCAATTTCACAGGCAAAGCCGCTGTTCAGTGATATTGGCTTACCAAGTCGTCCCCAGGCTACTTTGCCGGCAGCTATAAATAAATACGCGCGTTGGTGATTATATGAGTCTTGTCTACGCCGGGATTCCAATTGAAGACGTCGACTACGAGGCAGCTAGAGTATTTTTCGACTGCCAACGGCGAAGAATATAAAATCCAAATAACGCACAATTTAGGCCCATAAGCAGTTCGACAGTTTAGGCCTTATATTGGTTTATTAAACTGACTTACAGTTGTAATTGAGTAGATTTGTTTTCTTCGAAAAGGTCTTAGGCTTTGCGCTACCAATTGTCTGAATGTAAATAATGACTACACAACACATAACTTAAAGTTCTTTACTGAAAATAATAAAAGATATTGCATTTCTGAGATTGGGAGACTGGCACTTGTAGACCAGAATGCAGTTCGACCAACAAAGCCACGCATATCTGTTCTTTCGTGTAAATCAAGGCTTGACAACTTCAAATTTCAATCACTCTTCATAACAACTGGAGTTCCTGCCCCAAATATAATTCAATGTTAAACAAGGTAAGTTGAGGAAAGGATAGCTTAGTAAAATTATCAAGGAAAAACAGCGGTTTAATAGGTAAATTGAAAGACGTTTACAGTTGTCAGAATCGTGGAAATCGCGTCTAAGAGGCTTCAATTTTTCAAAATTTTCTAGGGGAGCATGCCCCCAGACCCCCCTAGGAGCACAGCGCCTTTCGGCCCACATAAAATTTGGACTCCCACTTTCAAAATCCTGGCTAAAAGCCTGCGCAGATGACTCAAGAGACCTTGTAGATAAAATTCTGACACACACGTGTCACGGAATTCGGAGAAAAGGCGCTATTTTTCTCGAAACTGAAGTTAGAATCGTATCTAATGGAAATATTTTTCAGTGCTTCGTCGGGAACATGCAAAAAAGCAGCCTTGAGTTTTCGCCTTGGATCAAGTAAGTGAAATGAAACGAGCATAGAAGGCAACATATGCTACAACAAATCAGGATTGAATTTGCATTTGATCGTCCAAATGTTTATATTCATTCTTAGTCGTTTAAAAAGCTGCTATAAAATGTTGTACAGGACTGATGAACCAAGAAACAAATGCGTGTAACCATGAAACCTGTGAGTTAAAGATTGAACGGCACAAAGTAAAGAAAGATTCAATTGTCCCGAGTTTTAAGCGCGGTAAGTCACGGTGCCCGCTAATAACTGATTATTAAACCACATCTTTAATTTACTAGAATAAAAGATTTTTTTACTCCATTAGTGTTACAGATATTTTGTACCATTTGAATGAGATTTATATGCAGTTTGGTTGTTTTTGTTGTTCAATTTTACTCTTATGAATAATGTTTGAACAGTTAAGCCATCACCGATCATACGTGATCACGCCATCACTTTAGAGAATCACGGTCACTGGAGTGATCACACCGTGATCACGGGTGTGATGACTCCAATCACGCATTGCTGAAGGCGTGATCAAGGTGAAAGGAGTGATCACGCCCGTGATCACGGGCGTGATCTGTGATCACACTGTGATCACAAAATATTTTTACTGGGGTTGTATTTTACTGCTTTTTAGAATATTTGTCAATTAATTATCTCTAAAAGATGCGTGGTTACCCCCAACTTTCTTTTTAGATTTCAGTTGCCCTTGCTAAGATCTGTTTTTCCCACATAGTCATAAACAACGCTAAAATATTTCGATATAAGGTATAGGCACCATCCTTAACTCTATTATTTAATAGCTCTTTAAGCCTTGATATAGTGTCATACATGCCTGCACCTAATTGTCCCAAAGGACAGCCAGGTGTCAATTTAAAACCACAGTATCACCAGCAGCCAAACAGGCAAAATACATTTAATAACAGATACAAACTTTATGGTCAGCTACATTCAACAAGACACTTGATAAAAGCAAAATAACTCACTCTTTGGATCTGCACAATGCGACCAAGTCTTGAGATTAAGACAAGCATCTTCCTTTCATCAGTACCCTTAAAACAACATTTTATTATCACTGTAATTGTTACAGTAATATAAAAATAATCTATTCTGTTGCTCATTCAACAATGATCTTGGAATACCAGTCCAACAAAGGGGGGGGAGGGGGGGGGGAAATTTAGAAACATAAAACATTGTATATGTATGAACATGCTAAGTTATCTTAAACACTGAACTTGAAAATGACCGTCAAACAGCGTTGACTATTGAATGCTGTTCATTCTTAGCATTTATTTGTATATAGTTAAAAAAAATTTTAAACCTTGCACAAGGTTGCGATTTGATTGGTGGTTGAATAAGATGGTGAAAATCAAGACAACACAGGCCACCGCACTACTACAGTAAGTCAAAAATGGAAAACAGACCTCTGAGGATAGCTGCCTTCTTACAAGACCACACGTTAATTAGTTACAAGAACACAAATTAAAACAAACCAATTCCTTGAGGGTGAATATTTCCCTGATGGAGTCCAGCTCGTGAATAATCTGCTTAAACCACAATTCATAGGCTGTAAAGGAAGAGAAAAAGAGATAGAATGTACACAGCTTATAAACAGAGTCTAATTTTATGGGCTGGTGTGAGTTACCACAATGAATTAAGAATTTTAAAATAAAATAAAAAAGAGAGGAGAGATTTCCATTATTTTATTTATCCTAACTCAGCCATACACATAGTCAGAAACTCTTTATGAGATAAAGTACTTAACCATTCATATTTTAATGTTACAGTATTTAATATAATTGATTAATAAAATTATTTAATGTGACTTGAAAGGTTTTTGAAGTCACAGTGTGTGATGTAATGCTTCACTGACAAGCAACAACACTCAGGACCTAAGAGCAGCTAAACCCAAGGACTAAATATCAAAAATGTCAAGTTAATGAATAGTTAAATTAATACTTTTGTCTGCATCACTCAGGAATTAATAGAAGTGCTTGTCAGTAGAGGTTTTCTGAAGGAAGACTTGAAACAGCAATATAAAAACTTGTCAATGCCAGCTGTTTTTTCATGATGGGTTCTCCTTATGTCTGAAACTGTTAGCTGTGACTGTTTCAAAAACTCTTTATTCTATTTCTTACAAATGTAATTAACTGACCAATTAATAATTAATAATGAAATTCTTAAATCATACAATATGCTTAGAACTTTTTAAATCATTTAAATAAAAGCTGTTGATACATGTACAAATATTTGTCGAGCACGTCTCTATTAATGCTACTCAAAAAGTGTGACTTGTTGGCTTTATTTGACTCTTTTGAAAATCAGGTACATGAAGGCTGCATGTTATTTAGTGCTAATATAAAATAATACTGCATAAGGGAATAAATTGAAAGCTTGGTCGTGACAAAATCCATTTCATGTCCTGATAGGGTACACTGTAACTGTTTTCAATCTAATCAACATGACAAGATCAAGAAACAACATCTTAATTGTTAATAGGAAATTTAATGTTGAATTTATTTACAGGGTAGAGCTAAGTAATTAAAGAGTCACATGCTATGGATGCAAGTAAGATACCTTGATGTACGACGATGAAGAGGAGCTCATCATGAACTGGTGATTCTCCTTTGGTGTCGCTAACTGGCTTCTGGCAGTCAAGAAGAGTGTTAAGCTACAAGAGAAACAACTTAATAATTAAAAAGGAAAATAATTTTTTTTAAACTTCCTTATACATTTATGGCCTGATCAAATGCGACATGTAAAAAAAGAGGTACTGAGTATCTTCAGTTCCTGGCCGTGAATGTCCAACATACAATATACACGAAAAAATTTAATCTCATTGACAGTGACTGTGTAGGGAGTCCAAAAACTTTAGATGCAGTTTCCTCGCTAATGAAAATTTGCAATTTACAGCATCTTTTTGAAGTTCCAGGTCAGGCAGGTTTGAATAGATTGGCTCGAAACTTCTTGTGTTTAGAGAACATGTTAGCTAAAATGAGGTGTTGGAAATTATTATTATTATTATTATTATTATTATTATTATTATTATTATTATTATTATTATTATTATTATTATTATTATTATTATTATTATTATTATTATTTGTCTTCATTCCTGAGATATTTACATTTTCATGATGCAAATCCCAAAGAACCAGTCTCTCACTTTTGAAAAACAGTATTTCAGAGATGGCTAAAGTTATTTTAAAAATAATCACACACACCTTGACATTTCAAAGCAACAGCTGCATTTCATGTATTTTAAAGGCGCTGGAACTCCCAGTATGAGGATGGGTTGTTTTTCAAATATGTCCTTAAAACTGGAATTGCTTGAAAAATTATCAAACAATGCACAACACCTTTTCACAGATCTGCATTTATTATAAACACTATTTGGTATTAATAATAAAATTAATAATATTTATGTTAAACTTTGAAATTTGTCTGTTTTCGAGAGGGGGTCTGAAAGGGCACCTTATGCCTTAGGTAATAACCTTGAACACTCTCTATAATGATTACTAGTGTACAGCTATAAGCTTATTTAAAAATGTCAAACATGTCATCCAATCCTAGCAGTATGTAGGATGTTTGTCCCATGAACCTAGTTTAATGGCCTTAGCTCCCACAAGCCTCCTGTAGCTCAGTGGTAGAGCATCCAAACCAGTAAGTGGAAGGTCTTAGGTTCGACTCCTGATAGGAGCACTCTGAATTTCTTTTTCCGAGTTTGCCTGCGTCATTACTGAATAATACATATATTCTCATGTCAAAAGTTATTCTGCACCATTTTAAGAGATGAAGCAGAGTTGGCTACCTTTGAATTTCACCAGTGGTAATCTTGTAATTAAGAAGAAGAAAGTAACACAAAGAGAAAACCCTTGCATGTCATACTACCCTGGTATTGATTATGAAATCGCCATTTCTTCCACTCAGACAACTATATCTTTAGCCTACACAGCGACAGGCCAATCACAGTGGAATTGGACAAATCTGCATTACGTATAAACTGTATGGTGTGGTTCAAAATAAAGTTCGTTTGGTCTAAAATTACTTTCGAATCAATTTGGTTTTCATCTCCCTTTGTCTCAGATTATATATGTTAATGAATGCTGCAAAAAGAAAAAGAAAAATTAAACTGGTTTGAAAATTTTTAACCCCAAAAAAATTATACCACAACAAAACATTAGTCATTTTGTGCAATCCAGGTAGAAACAAAATAAATATAGTTATTCCATGACTACTTTGTAAAGCATTGATGACTTCAGGATATAAATGTACACTAGGTAAACCCCTCTTTCTGTATGGTATTATATATTCTTTATAATTCTTAAGGTGTGAAAACATATATATTTGTCTTCAAATAAGTAAAGATTGGATTAGGAGATGGCAGCCCTAAAGAATTTAACTCTTGCTGGTAGAACAATAACTTGCAAATTCAACACCCAATAGTCAACGCAAAAGAAATCTCACAAAAGGTGGATTAACTCTTTGCCCAAAACTTTTAATATACAAAAAAACTTAATTTACAAAACTGTTCTTCAACTTTTAATCAAAATATTTTGCTTATTTAAAGTAACTGCAGCTTGCACAGGTAGCAAAACAGTCTAGCTCATAGTATATTCAATCAAGATTTGTTTTTTAAAATGTTCTATCAACTGCCTGTTATATAACAAAGAACAAAACACATTTTAGTTAATTACTAATCTCTTTCAAGAATATTACTCTTGTCATTCTTTTGCTTGCTTATTTCCCCAGAGAATAACACTTTGTCAGTAATTTACACAAAACTCTGTTATAGATTTACATGGTATCTAAGGCTCTCTTGCTTTGTTGACTGGAAGATTGAACTTTAATTACCTTGTGTGTTTAGTGAGTTTAATTTACCTAAGAGAAGGAACCTCACTAAACAGGTAGTTGACAACTTGAAAAAGTTCAAAATTCTAGTGGAGGAACCATTCTTAGCATTGGGACAAGAGAACTATGAAATAACTCAAGCTTTGAAATGATATTGAAGACTTCAAGCTAAAGTACTTCTCAACATATTATGTAGACATATGGTGTACAGGACAGTAATTGTCCTACAATCATTGTACAGTGCTGGTAATTGGTTGGCTGTGCAAAATTGTCAAATCAGGCAATTGCTGGTCAGTTTCAAGGATATAATGAACTTGAAAATATCAAGTCCTGTCCGCAGACCATGAAGGAATCGCAGAAGTTTACTTATGACGGAGGTAAAGATCCAAATTATCTTGTGCGATCAAGGGTGTCCAGTCTTGGGAATGTAACCCAAGGACACAAGACTCCAAAGTCTGACTATCGCAGCACCTGGCTTCAAAGATTGAACCATGTTGAGCTACTGCAGAATGTACAAGTACAGCAGACTTTGAGAAATATGATGAGCGTACTAAAGGCAGAAGGTGAAATCATTAAACATTCTGATAGTGCTTATGAGTTTGCAGAGAGAAGAAGAGTTGAGAAGTGTCATGAGGCAGTGTGCAAGATAAGAGAGAGGGAAGAGAACAAAAGATTGATGAAGTTTTCAACGTGGGGGAAGGATAATTTGAAGTCTGAGCCTCTGGATGAAGGAGATAATGCTAAAGGAAACAAAAGGGACAAAACTTTGCAGCGTAGTGAGCAAAGTTTGCCAGTCTACAAAAAAGGAAAGAAGTTGAACTTTGATTCTGATGACATCTGCCATGTACAACGCAGCCAAGAAGAGGGACTAATTGAGAATAGAGTAAATGATTTTGACTTTGACTATAACAACAACAACAGCATTGAGAATGAACTGTACCATGTACAAACAAAAAGAAAGATTTCTTTACTACCAATCCCTGAAGCAAGGCAAGAGAAATATAACCCTATTGACAGGAAACCAAGAACGCACCACCGATCGTCATTGCCTGCTCTTGACGCCGCAAGCAAATTCAACATCATTAGAAGAGCAAAAGAGATTCGGAACCAGCGCAATGCAGATATAACAAACCAGAGCTTGTCATCTATGACTTCAAAGCTACAACGCAAGTTCTCCAAGGCAAGAAAAGAATCTACAAAAAACAATCACAGGATAGAAATCTTTGCTGACAATCGTGAAACCCTTGGGGATAAGCTGCCCAAAAATATCACTGAAAAGGCAACTGTCAAACTGCCATTGCTAGACAGCAAATCTTTTTCTGAAATTGATTGCAATGATTATCTGAATGTAAAAAACAGGCTCGATGGTCTTTCACCTGTCAAAGCCGTGTTAGATTACAAGTTACATTGGCCAGCTGCAAGGACTAAACAAAAATAATGTCCTTCAATCTGTCAAGCCCATTGCACTTTCTCTTATCAACTGTGGAAACAGGTTACAATAGGTTTTAGGGATAGGGTACATATAAGACAGAGGTTAAATTTACCAGACATAACTAATCAATAACATCAATAACATCAATTAAATCAATGAGTAATCGACGGGTAATCAGTTGATTAGTCATTGATTATTTCCAATGATCAATAAGTAATTGATGAATAATCGATAGGATACAAAATTTTCAGTCATCAATTAGTCATTGATGACATTGATTAGTCATCAACATAATCTCCTGGCTACACAAACCATAACAAATTGAAAGTAAAGAAATAATAACAACTTCATATTTACATTTATAAAGCAAAACAACGGCCTTAGCCAGGAAACTTTTACACTTTAACCCTAGCAGAAATACTTTTCTAAAATTTACATGTATGTTTTCCAGACTCTGATAGCCAGGAAAGTGAGACAGACAACTCAACCTTCTGAACATTTCTTTTTCGGTAATTTTACCATCCATCAAATCAATATGATGAATGCTGTTTCCTTTTTCTCATCGATGGCCTTTACATTGTGATAGACTAGAGGTGACTCTTGAATTCCTGTGAATTCAGTTACTTTCCCCATTTAACCTTGCATGTACAATTCTTCTTTGCCTATCACTATCATTGCAAACCATTCACGTAAAGATTTATGACCGGAAACTCAGTTATAATAGAGAAAAATGCCTCATAATAATATGTGTGTAATCAGTGAGTAATATTTATTGATTGGTAATCAATAGCATCAACAAATCAACGGCATTGATGAGTAATCGATAGGCCACAAAACTTTTGTCCATCAATTAGTCATCAATTACCTACTGATCATGAATCACCGATAACCAATGATTAATCAGTTAATTACTCATTGATTATCCATCGATTACTCATTGCTGCCATTGATCATCGATTAGTTATGTCTGGAATTTAGAATATCTGGAAACCAATCAGTGGTACATGTACTTGGGATTGAAAAAAAAATGTACACTGTGCCTTTGCAAGGTATTATTTTTGCATGTACATAACGGACTGCTATGCAATGTTTAGTTTGTATAGTTATGTAACATCTCGTTGTTGTGGCTTCTGGAAAATAGTGAGTCTGGGATAGAGTAAGGGGCTTTTGGTGCCTATAGTCTAGAATACAGTTGAAAATGCTACACATGGTCTCATATGCAATACAATTGTAGGATAAGGGTTTTGGAGTCTCCGCAGTACACCCACACCCAGAACTTCACGGAGTTATAACCCCAGCACTCAGAGGGTCTAAGTTTCCTGGTTACTAGATAACCTTTCCTTCCTTACTTTTGACCTGTTTTCTTTTTCAAAATATAATAGAAATACTGTATGGCTTTAAACTCTGTGGGTTATAATTTTTGCAGTTGTTTTTACAGCAAATTATAAGCTCCTACAAAAAAAGGAAAAAAAAGCTCCTTCAATTTTAATTTTTTTCTGCAAACATTTATCTCATGAGTCAAAAGAAAAAGAAGAACTACGAGAGCTTGTTTGGTTTCCATGAATTCACAGCTTCGTGACCTTCAGTGGCACGGGAGATTGCGCAAGCACTCCCTGTGTCATCAACATTAAATAAATTACTTTACTTTACTTTAACTGTTTTTACAACAGATTGCCATTAATTAACACTTTAACCCCTAACATCAAAGAACAAATTTTCCTATCTTGTTCCCATACTTTTCTTATTTAAGTTGTGGGGAGAAGTTATTAAAATACCAAGAAAATTCACCTTGGGCAATCATATTCTTAATTCTGGCTGAAACTTTAAAATAAGAACATTTTAAGTGCAGCCTCCTCCACAAAAGAGGCTTGTGGAGATTGTTCTAGAATAATTTGAGACCTTTTGATACCTTATTTTTAGTAACTTTCGCACGTACTTGATTTTGCGAGAATTTTGCGAGCATTAATTTTCCTGCTTGCAAGAAAAATTAGAGCAAAAGTGTACTAAATATTTTGCAGTTTTGTCAGTGCTTTATTTTCTTAAACCCTGAGCTGAGGGCACTTGACACAAATTAACTAATCAGAATAAAAAACATATTA
>NW_028145568.1:1537500-1640000 GCF_977016875.1 Pavona decussata
AATTTAATATTGTCTTTATGTTACTTTTGTGGTGTATTGTCATTTCCTTTTGTAGTAAACTCTTGAAATAGTGCGTAATAAAAAAATCTGAAATTTGAAAGTAAATGTCCTTCTCTTACTTTCAGGATGTTGTCTCTATTTGATTTTTGAGTTCCAGGAGGATGATTTCCAGGTGGTCGACTAAAACCAATTAAAAAAGACCTCGAAATAAAGCGTTGGGAACAGTGACTAAAATTAAAGTTGCAAATAGAGTACCTTTGGCAGTAACACTTAACCCAGCTCTTCCTAACATACAGCGAATGGAACTCATAAATTCCAATACAGACAGCAATGACCCAAAAAGCTAGAGAAGAACATTAAGTTTCAAGAGGCAATACATTAGAACCTAACGACATAAACAGACCCGATCGGAAACTTTGAAATCTTTTTATTTCTGTTTTTTGACCGCTGTAGCTGTAACGTACCACTGATGTATCATAATTTTATCTTAATCGTTTCTTTCCTTTTTCGCTTAGTTTTTCTAGACTCTGATGAAGGTTAGGTTTGCGTAACTGAAAATTGGGTGTCATAATTCATCAAATATTTTCGCTCGCGCGCAATTGGTCTAAACGCCTCACGTGACCGAATATACCCCTGCTAAAACTGGAGAATATCCGATGAGATTCCCCAAGTGATATTCGCCAATTTCAAACAACTTCAAGCCGCGTCTTGTTTACAATTAAAATTAATGTCAAGATGGGGTAACGGTTTGCTTTTGTGACAGAAGGAGAGATAAACCTGCTGGTCGATAAACCAGTATCAGAAAACAACATACGCCCTAAACGGTTTTGACGGTAAAAATTATATGCGCGGGCTATGTGTCATTATTAAAAACTGCATCATTGTATAATGCAATTCCAGGGATTTGATTGGCTTAGCAGCCATGGTATATGACCCATTATACCATGCCCGAGGAATAGCGGCCACTAAATTGTCTTCTGGTGGTTTTCCGAAAGCGAAATCAACAAGATCTAGCAATATTTCTTTATTGTTTTTAATAAAGCAGTTATTCCACTTGCGCTTGTTGGATATGAGATGATTATAGCCAACGAGGCGCTACGCGCCTCGTTGGCTATCTATCATCTCATATCCAACACGCGCTCGTGGAATAATTGTTAATTATCGCTGAAATTTATATCCCCGGGCTATGTGTCATTATCACTGAAATTTATATGCGAGGATAATAACGACAATAGCCTCCATTTGGCTTTAAAAATATGCTCAGATATTTGTCCTTGGACGTTATCTGCTCTTCGAAGCTCACAGTTTGCTGATCCTGATCTTCGCAAAAAGAACCAGCTAAAAAATTTCGCCTGTTTGTAGAAGTGGTCATTGCTAAGTTTATAAAGTCATAAAAAGTAAATCTTTTTTTCGCCGTGGTCAATCCATGTCGGGTAACGTGGTTCGTTTGTCTCGGACAGTGAGAAAGCCGCACAAGAACAAAGCGAATTTAACTGTACCGAAGCCTACGAGTAGTTCTTTTTTTCCTCTGAGGAGAGTAAAACCAGTGAAACACGCGTGCAACCGCGAAATTTTGCCTCCTACGTTTATCTTCCCTTTTTCCCGCGCGTCGTGTCTCCTCGCTGGTGTCAATTTTCGCGAACACTCGCGTGTTTTGTTCGCTTTACTTTCCCTCCCCCCCCCCAAAAAAAAAAAAAGATAAGGACTACTCGTAATCTGAACGCACCGTGTGCAAATTATACGTATTACAAACTTACACACAGCAATGAACTATGTTCAACGCAAAGAGAGCAAGCGGCAAAATACGGTCGCCAAGTATACCAAAAGGCCCCTGTGGTTTTCCTCCTATTTATTGTTTCGTTGGTGACATTTTTGAATCGTGCTTTTTGGCAGGAAAGTTAACTGACTCCTTTGATTTTGGCACCCGAAATAAAAAAAAATGTTTAAAGGCAAAATAAAGCTGTTTAGTTGCTTCCCTAGCCGATCTTTTTTTAGGGGAATGGGGCGGACGTACACAGGCCAAAAAGCGGTTAGATAGAAAGAGTCGACTAAGCTTTATTTTGCCTTTGAAGGGAACACGTGGTGTTGAAAACTGGTAAGGACTTGCGTAGACACTGACGTCTGTTATACTACCGTTTAAAACAAAAATGAAAATTGACTTTACAAAATAATTTTCACATACAGAAAAAGAAAGATCGCATTTATTCAACGAACATCTCTTAGTAATAAAACTCAAATGTGAACTCCTCTTTTGGAACAACCACGCGTGTATGAAAAGAAAAATGTTTACAAAATGAAACCTTTTTTTTTTAGTTTTGTCCATGTAAGAATTCGTAGAATCTATTTACAAAGATTTAACTGAATTGTGAAAAAAGTTGTTTCATCGGCGCCTGAACAGCCGACGGAAAAGTTTTCTGAAGACCCCAGGCTTCTTCTTCTTTGCTTCAGCGCTCTAAAAGAAAAAACGTAAACTGAGATGTCGTTTTTATACTAGAGGACGCATTATTCGTGCGTCTGTTACGTTATACGTACGTCATGTTACGTACGTTCATTAAAGACGGGTACAAAAAGCATTATGCGTTTGGACGATTACCAGTCGTTTCGTACCCATGGACGATTCGTACTCAGATGATTCGTACCCAACTCGGACGATTCGTACCCAGCCAATTTAGTCCTTTCGTACACATCCCTATTATCATGTTGTTTTGTATCAAACAGTGCACCTGACAGTACATCGATCAGTGGATCAAGGGTAACTTGCTTGACTTCATTCTTAAAATCTTTTATTCTAAAATAACCAAAAGGCTTATCTTCTGATCTTCTTCTTTCGATGTTTTATAACATGTCGAACACAAACAATCGACTAGCCGATACAGGAAGAATTTGTGTAGCATGTGTTGCGCGTGCTAAAAGACGATTTTCATTGTCAAAATGCGCTAATCAATCATAGCGGACAAACACCTTACATCAGTCAAGAGTAACTTCGCTTGATCTTGGCACGACTTTATTCTCAAAATGCTTTTTTCTTAGGTACGAATCAACCAGAGGCTTGGGTACGAACCAACCGAGATTGGGTACAAATCGTCTAAATTTGATTACGAATTGTCTGAGTACGAAACGTCCGTAGGTACGAAACGACAGGATACCGTCTGGACGAACTATTTTCCGTTATGCGTCGTTCAAGACGAACAACGGAAGATAGTTCGTCTAGACGCACAATGCGTCTTGTGCCTGTCTTTATACTAGAGACGCATAACCACACGAACAACAAACGTTTGCGCAACTTCGTCCAGACGGATAAGCTCGGATAATGTGTATCAAGTATAAAAACGGCCAATGAGGTGAGTGGACGAGATCAATCAAAATTGAGCAGTGAGCAACACTCGAATGTGGCTTGTGACTCCCCTTACATTTGCATTTTCTTTCGTGTTCTTGTCATCCCCTTGTGCAATTTTAACAGAACAAAGACACGAAAACCTTTTTTATTCAAAAATCAAAACAGTTTTCAATGATTGTGCTTACTCGGGGCTGGAGGAGTGCAATTTTATCACGCACGGCATCAATCTCGCGGTAGACAAAAAACGGAATTATGAGGAGGAACTATCAAAAAATATTTCACAAGTGACAGGAAACATTGTGAGGTTATTTAAAGCTTAATTTCATGGAGGCGGAAGGAAGCACTTTTTAAAAAAAAACAACTCACGCTACAACATTAAACCTGTCGAGACATATTTCATCGCCATTTAGTGTCCCACAGGCTTACAACCCTGTCTTTGCGTGGTAAACTGTGCTTTTAAATGGCTGTGTTGGCTTTTTTTCTCAAACACATTAAAATGAAATAAAATTCCTGAATGGCTACTTCAAGTTAGGACAGCCTTAAACTCACTTAAAACATTTGTAAACAAAAACCACTACCTCCCCACGCCCCCCCCCCCCCCCACCTCCACCCCACCCAACCCCGGAAAGTCAGAAAACATTAAAGCTATTTGGGCGTTAGTGGACAATGGGAAGTCAATACGTACTTTGCATTATCATTTATTTTGATGTTAGCCTAATATTAAGCAAACATCAAGATGATGATCAAGCAAAGAAGCACAAACATACCCGTTTTATTTGCATACATTTACTGTCGGCTAACTAACCATGACAATAAATTAAATATTATAGATTTCTCTCCTCAAAGTCAATACTTACTTCTCCTTCTCGTTTAATTTAATTTTGGCCTGAAAGAAATGGATCAAAGGTTAATTGATGCTTAATTAAGGGCTTTCATGGTGTTACAATAACTAAAGATCTCTCATGGGGTAATCATATTGGTATTACTGTGAACAAAGCGAACAAAGTCTTAGGTTCCATTAAACGCTCGGTAGGTACCGCCGATACTAATGTCTTCTCTATGTTGTACAAATCCCTTGTTCGGCCAATATTGGAATACGCGGTACCTGTCTGGTGTCCTTACCTTGTTAAGGACATCCATGCCCTCGAGAATGTACAGCGAAGAGCATCAAGACTTGCTTTAAACCAACGCAAAGGACAAATGTCCTATGAAGACCGATGCAAATTACTAAAATGGCCTACTCTTTCCGACCGTAGAACTTATTTATCTTTAATTGAATGTTATAAGATAGTTTTTGGATTTTATCATTTAAAATTTCAAGACTTTTATGATTTCGCCACAACTCGGTCTACAAGGGCAAATCATCAATACAAGCTCTATGTGAAACCAGCACGACTTAACTGTTATAAACATTCTTTTTTCGTTAGAACTGTGAAACTCTGGAATGAACTACCTGGCGATATAGTGGAAGCTGATAGCTTTAAGCATTTTAAATCTAAGCTCAAAATGTATTTGAATATTTGACTCTAAAGATCTCGATTTATGTATACTTATTTTTGTTTTTCTTTTATTTGAGGGAGTTTTCGCATAGGGCTAACCTCCAAACTTCCTTTTCTAGAAGTACTTTTCTTCTTAGTTTTATCTGTATATATAGTCTGCTTCTGGAATAAATAAAGTATGTATGTATGTATGTATGTATGTATGTATGTATGTATGTATGTATGTATGTATGTATGTATGTATGTATGTATGTATGTATGTATGTATGTATGTATGTATGTATGTATGACACAAATGGAAAACTACCAATTTGTTGACGCTTTTAACCGGCATATATGAATTTGATAAAGTTTAGTAAAGATGTAAGACGATCTTGAGAAAACAGAACATTTCGCGCGATATTTACTAAGTGGAAGCCTCAGACAAATTCAATTTGTCGACAGGGTACATCCAACGGGAATATTGAATACTAGTGTAAGCTACTACAATATACAACATACTTGTGTCATTGGCTTTACGAAAATGCTAGGTGGACTTGTATCGCAGTTTGAACGACATACTTACCCCATCCGAAAGCAAATGAACTCGTTTTTTCAATGTTGCGAAATTGTTAAATGACCTTTTTTGCCGAGAAAACTGCAGATTTTCTTTTCAACTTAATCCAAATTTCTAACGCCGGAAAACCTATCCGAACACATATCCACTGAAATGAACTGTTGGGTGGCCCTGGGACGAGGAAGGAATTTAAATTATATACTAATAAATCTTTACCTCGAGACGCCAGATCGCAAATTTGCGGTCGATGGCAGCATTTCGGCGGAAATTTAATCAAATGAAATTGTTAATAAATGTTAAAACCTACAGTTTCTTGAAAAAAAAAAAGTTAACAAGAAAAAGATCTAAAAACGTATTTCATTGAAAAAAGAAAAGTACTTTTGAACACGTTTCCTAACATTAAATTTCGCCTGGGTTTGTATTTTATGTAGACAACAAACCGGCCAGGGTAAAACTCAGTTTTCAAAGCACTTCTCCGACTTTTTAAAAGCCACGGAATTAAAATAATACATATCATTCGTGCCTCCTTACCTTACAACTTCGGCCTTCTTTTTTTGCAATTCCTACAAGAAATCAAAACAATTTAATTTTGAATAGAAATCCATTTTCAAACGTTACGTTAAAAAATTGAAACGCTTTTCCAAATGGAAATTAAAGCGCCCATGGTTTGCAGGCAGAACTCTGATCCATCATTAGTAGCCTTATGTTTGGCTTATTACATGATTCACTTTCTTTGTTGTTTTTAAAACTAACCAGCACTCTTCTCTCAAACATCTCCACGGCCCTGAACATTTCCATGCATTTTTTCTTTTAATAGAACGAAGAAAATGGAGTATCTCATTACAACAACATCCCAAATTCTTCCACAAGGTTTTACTATGAAATAAGTGAATTCAATTAAAATAAATAAGCAGAGTTAAAACAAACCTGGATATCTTCTTTTGTCCTGTTGATTGTCTCTTGTTTAGCTTTATTCTGTAGAACAGGACGGAAATTCTTGCTATAATAACAAATTTTCCGTTTTTCGTTTGGACACCAAAGTTAATGGTGTTTAATAGCATTCCTCAAGCCAAAAGCAATAAAATCAGCAAAGATCGTATCATGAAAATTGGCGCAATTTTGATAACAAATGCCTTTGTGTACGGATCCCAAAGTGACCTAATATGGCAACACCTTGAAACTGCACGCGCGACTTTCGAAATTTCCGATTTGCATACGAGCGGGAACTTTAAAAGATCGGAAAAAGACATGAAAAGATTTACGGAAATCGTACTTATTTCAAGAATAAGGTTTGCTATACATAAAAATAGCGATCGCGAACGATAATTGTCTGTATATTGCATTAAATTGATTTTTACAAGAAAACAGCTCTTAAATTGTAGGCGTATTCCAGCTCCAACTCACAATGTCACAGACAATTAACAGATGACATACACTGCCAAGCTTTTATGTGTATTGAAACTAAATCATTTTTCATAATTATGATATACACTGTCAGGCTTTTGAATTATATGCTTTACTTACCATTTCACGCACCGAATTTAATTCTCTGATGGAAGACTCCAGCTCTCTAGAAATACGATATCACGATGTGAGTCAATGTTAACTACAAACACATTTTGTCGTCGGAGCATAGCTAGGTAAAGTTGGGCTAATATCTTAAGTGGCCCACACGGCTGGAGCTTGGAAGCAACTAGGAGTATTATTACTCCCGCCTGGATGAGATGCATATCACCCCAGGGTGACCCCCAACAGTATGTCGCCGGTACCCATTTATACACCTGGGTGAAGAGAGGCAATGTGGAGTAAAAACCCTTGCTTTAAATCACCAAGCCTTCAATCTTCGAACGAAAATTTGATGGAAAGGCTGGCGCGCTAATTTCTACATTTCCGCACCTCCACCAGAGTATAGCATTTAGGTGCTTGTTTGTATATTAAAATGGATAAAATATCTTAAAGTGTTCCTTGTCAGCCCGAAAAAAATTATAAACCTTGCGCCTGGGATCACAATTCTCGACCATTATTTGTGAGTTACATTGTAAATGCTTCGGGTTGGCTCTGGGGTAAAT
Source organism: Pavona decussata (assembly GCF_977016875.1). Taxonomy (NCBI): domain Eukaryota; kingdom Metazoa; phylum Cnidaria; class Anthozoa; order Scleractinia; family Agariciidae; genus Pavona; species Pavona decussata. The sequence continues at coordinate 1,544,962 of NW_028145568.1, forward strand.
AAAGTTCGTTGTTCTTGTCGTCGTCTGATTTGATGAATACTCACTCCTTTCTATCCTCGTGCAGCTCGTTAAGCTGGAATATTAAAAAAACACACAAAGCATAAAGTTGTTGAGTCGCTCCTCAATAATTTGTTTTGCTTGCGCTGTGTTTCTCAAGTTCAGAAAAAGCTCTGGTTGATACAATCACGCGGTGCAAATTTTGCAATACAAGCGTACAAAACATATTTTTGAACTTTTCAAAATGTTGTATCTGAAAATTTTGATCACAGTCCCTTAATAAAACATGGGATTCACCGAGCTCGTGTTGAGGCATAACCACTAAAACCTTAAATAAGGGATGTTTTTAGTAGGCCACACTGTTGCTATGGTAGTATGCTTTGTCAAGAAAGCGGCTATAACTTGTTCACCAATCATTAGGCATTTGTTTGCATACTATTATTGTGGTATTAACTGATAAAGGGTGGTAGTACTGATCCATTAAAGTATAATTGATGGAAAGTAGGGGAAACTATTACAAGCCATTGTGACTCAGTTAAGATGTCTCTTCCCCCAAAAAAGTTAATTATTTCTTCTTCAAACGTACAAAAAAATGATAAAATTAACAATATGTTACCTTCTGCAACTTTGTCTTTGAAATAACAAGCACTAAAGCAGAAAACGAAACTCCTAAAACAATTTCGTTTTCCGCTTTAGTGCTTGTTATTTCACTGTGAAATGATGAAATTGATTTTTAAATTCTACTGCTTGAACAGAGATAAAATCAAAAGTGATTGAAAGTGTTAAAAACGCAAATCATTAGATTAGGGATGTTTTTAGTAGGTCACACTGTTGCTATGGCAGCCCGTTTTGTCAAGAAAGCGGCCATGACTTGTTCACCAATCATTAGGCATTTAATTGTATACTATTATTGTGGTATTAACTGCTAAAGGGTGGTAGTACTGATTCATTAAACTATAAGTGATGGAAAGTAGGGGAAACTATTACAAGCCATTGTGAGTCAGTAAGGATGTCTCTTCCGCAAAAAAAGTTAATTATTCCTTCTTCAAACGTACAAAAAAAAAATGATAAAATGAACAATAAGTTACCTTTTGCAACTTTGTCTTTAGAGTTACGGTTTCTGCTTTAGCGTTTGTTATTTCACTGTGAAATGATTAAATTGATTTTTAAATTCTAATGTTTGAACAGAGATAAAATCAAAAGTCGCTCCTAAGTGATTGAAACTATTAAAAAGGCAAATCATTAGTTACCTCTTGTATTCGTCGATGAGTGCAGTTTGCATCTGTACAAATAGCAAAGAAGGAAAGTAACAAACCCATGAAAGAATAAATAAATTAGTTAATCAAGCAAGGAAGGAAAACAACTGATTGGCTGACTGGCTTAGTGAGAGACAGAAAAAATGACAGACTGACAGTCTGACAGACTGACTAGCTGTTTGATTGATTGATTGATTGATTGATTGATTGATTGATTGATTGATTGATTGATTGATTGATTACAGCAGACTTATTGGTTCGGGTAGATAGAGCGATTAATTTATATGGAAAATGTGGAAAATGTGTTGCTCCGTCCGTGGGCGAGAGGAAACGAATCTTAGGTGTTATCAAGTGAGTTGATAATGTAATTTGGCCGTCGTAAGGGCGAGAGCTGGCGTTTCGCCGAGCGTTAGCCCTGAGACAGGGCGAATCAAGGAATTGAGGATTTTATGTTGTTTAGATACAGTGAGCAGCTGAGCTACCTTGTTACCGGCACTTTACAATGCGTTATGCAACTTGGCACAAAGGCAAAGGGATTTGCCAGTTGACTCGCACCAAACATCACACTGAGATTTAAGACTTGCAACTGCCTGAAATAAAATACATCCATTTGTACCAATTTCAACGACAAGAGCATTTTGCAGAGCGTAAAGGCCCCATCTACAGCCTCCCTTGTTAGATGAGTCTCTTCGCATGGGTCAGTCTGTTCCAATCTGAAGTAAACCTTACGTGGCTTGCTACACGAACTTTCCTCCAGTAAAACAATACTCTGCCTCAACGATGGTCAGTTGTCTATTATAAATGTTTGTTTAAACCTTTAAACTAGACGCGTTAAATCAATTCAAACCTTTATGTTTCCTTTGACTCTTTCTTCTGCATCTGCAAATTGTTGTGTCTGTTTAAGGAATAGAATAAATATTTATTGGAATAAATAATTTGAAAGTGCGTCACTCAGGTTACATTTGAGCGCATCTGACAGTAAATCGTTTACTATCAGATGCCGAAGAAAACGTTAAAGAAAACATAAAAAGCAAACCTTTATGTTTGCTTTAACGTTTTCTTCGGCATCTGCATGTTGTTGTGTCTGTTTAAAGAAGATAATAAATATTTATCGAATAATTTGCAAGTGCTTTACTCAGGTTACATTTGAGCGCATCTGATAGTAAATCATTTAATATGGTATGTACCGCTAGGAAAATTTCCCATCTTTTTTTTAACCAGAGCTTTGTCTAATTTACAGTAGAAATTAAGAGAAACGAGAGCACTTCTGTTAAATTTTAAATGGAAAATATAAAAATGGTTTCAGCTTTGCTGCGGACCTGTTTATTTGCACGCGCTGCGGACCTGTTTGTTTGCGGACACCAACTCACTCACTCTATGCCTGATGACATAGTGGGTAGAGCACTATACAGTCCACTACACAAAAATCAGTCACAGACCAATGGCTTGTAAAAAAAAAACAGTAGCTCTGACACTCTCTTCAAATTCAGTGGCTGACTTCCAGATTGTTCCGACAAAGTCAAATCACAGCACAAATAAATAACCGTGAACGCTTTGATTAACTGTGATTAACAAGGTCGCACTTACCTCAAGTTCGACTTCTTCCAGTACCCTTCTTAACTCCTGGAGTTTTCTGAAAATACACAAAATCACGATAAACACGCAGCAAGAAAAAATGTTTTCCTCAAATTTATCACTGTATCTTTATTAATATCAATTACCTTTCCTCTTCTGCGTTGTTACTGGCAGTTGCCTGCGATTAAATAAAAAAATACTTTAAACATGTTTTTTGTGTGTGGGTGTGGGCGTAAAGTATTATTCAGAGACCTCCAAATATTAAATGCATTGCCGATATAATTCCATCACGGAATAACGATTCTTAATCTTAACAAAAAGAAATAACACTAAACAAAAGTCAGAACAGTAAAAAAAATTTTCACCTCCTCCCTTGCAGCTTTTCTTTTTTCAATTTCACTAAAAACAAATACAATTGAATATTTAGTAAAACAAGTTATCTATATGCACACAGCTTTAAATATGGACTTTATTTACTTATCATTACCAGAAACGTCATTTTACCTCTCCAAACCGTCATTTTCTGTCTCTAACCGCTTCATTTCGTTCTGTTCAAAATAAAGATCAAACTTATGTTTCACTCACTAAAGTTTGCTTCACGTACTAAATTAACTGATCAGTTATTTGTTAGTAAAATTATCACCACAACTAAAAACACCCGGATGAGGAAGTGTTGATCCCGCTTTCTCCTCACAAGATCAATTTAAGAGGAGACACAAATAATCATACCTTTGATAGAAAGCAGATTACAAAGATCACCATTTATTGTTAAACTCTGAATTGAATTATTCAGGGACTATGAAAGCTACTTAAAGGGCCCTAGTCAGCCACACCTTTGTATTTGTTTATATGCCGAGAGTTTGGCTATTATATTATATTCGGAGCATGTCGAAATGAACGAAATCACTGTGAAACTACTAAGGATAATGAAACATATTTTCAGAAACACATAATAAGATTTCGCTTCACCATGCAATACCAATAATTTCGATGGCATCGAAAATGGCGGGGGCTGACTAGGGTCCTTTAACGCCGTTACGCGTAAATATTTCGAACGGAGAATTATGTACAGCTACGGTCATCCTGGATCATTCAGTCCCGCTATCATAACGAACAAAGAAGCACATATGATTTACGGAAACATGAACAACGAAACTGAGTCTTCGCAAGCTGCTGGCTTCCACAAGAAAACAAGTCGAAATTTTCTGCTTCATCAGTCTGTTATGTTGGTCAAATGTAAGGGACAGACTGAAACATTGACTCCTTACTTTAAAAGAAAAGAAAACATTTTGAGTGATACAATTAAAAATTTACATCAGTGATGACAGTTTTTGACGCATTTCTGGCCATTTCAGAAGACTTAAGATTTAAATTTTTTTCTGGGAGAGCAGGACCCCGGACCCCCAAGTTGTCTCACGCTAACGCGTTCCCTTATCACCCCCCCCCCAACCCCCCCTCCCTTCCCCGCCAACTCGAAAACCCGTTCCGCGGGCCATTGTATTTTGTGCTCAAAATGTGAGTTGACCTCTGAAAAGCTGTCTGTTTGCCAAAATCATTTCCTTCCTATACGACTGAAAAAAGAAAATTCGCCCAAAATGAATTGGGTTTCATACCTGAAGCTTCTCCATTTCTTTTCTGTGATCTTTTTCCAACTCTTCCACTTTCTTCTTCTGTTCACTGTGTAAGTAAACAAAACAATTGAAAGTTAACGATGGAGCATATGTGGTGTACACTGATTGTCTTCGTCAGGTGTATAAAAACTATTTTTCTTACTTTCCCAAATCTTTAATGTTTTTGATTTGGCTTTCTTTCCCTTTTATGGAGGTTCTCAGCTCCTATAAGAAATAAATAAAATGTTTTTCGTTCTCAGAAGAGACGTATCTTATAGGTGTATTTATTTACTCGCACAATTAAACCTTAGTATCCTCCATCGAATAAACAGAAAACTGTTCAGAACACTAAAACGTCCAAATTTTCAATTTTTTACAAGCCTTCTGTATTCCTTTACTCAGAACCTTTTCCGTTCTTCTGCGAAAGCAGTCAATTTTTTATTATTATTATTATTATTATTATTATTATTATTATTATTTTTTTTTTTTAACTTTTTTTACTTATGAGATACATATGTATAAAAAGATACTGAAGCACTCACTCTTGTAGCACAAGCGCCCTCCTCAAATAAACGCCTCGGGGTGTTATGAAACAGAAATCCACCTACGCTAGCGGCTAACAGATAAGAGACTCGTGAACCGAAATTGGAACTAATTCGTGAGGGAAGAGGTTGACTGCCTCGGAGAAAGAAATATTCTAAATTAAACCAGTTAATGAATTGAAAGTTGAAAATTACAAGATTGAAATATTAAGACGTCTCTTTTTTTTTTTTAGAGGGAGAGGGACGGATGGGGGCATAAATTGGTACAATATTTGCTCTGATTGTTTTTTTTTTTCGTCTTGCCTGAATTGCTGGGGAAAGTTACTTTGGAACATTAGTATTCTCTTCATGGTCGTAAATTCAACTAATTGTCAATTGCAATACAACTGACATTGATCAGAGAACCATCAAGAAATATCTTTCTATATTGAAAACAGGTTGAAACCGTTTTGCTTTTTCTTTTATAGGGACGGACTTTTTACATCTGTGATACTGGGAAATGTTCCCTGTAGTTGGAAAAGACCTTAATATAATATGTCCTTTAAAGCGTGAGGTCGACGTAAAAACTAAACGCTCGCTTTTTCTGGATTATTTCAGATAGTTTGTATTCACTTGTACTTGTGAAGCGTTCAGCTTCTTGGTCGATTCTATTTCATATTTCTTTTTCCATGGGCGAGCGTCTAAATTTAAAGTCATTGCTGTAACTTACCGCTTCCGTGATTTTTTTACCTGAAGGCGTTTGAGTGCATCAGCACTCAATTGGATGAGTTCATTTCATTGTTTATAAACAATCATCTTAACTTTCAAACACAGATCTCGCGTCCGGTGTGGAAGAGGGTTCGAGTCGCGTTCAAGCCTGAATTTTTTTTTAGGCTTTGTTTCTTTCTTTTTTTACATTTATTAATAACCTGACCGAATTACTTATAGAATGGAGATACCGAGATAGGCGCGGCACACCGATACTTTCAACTGTTGATTTAATATGTTTTCCTAGCTGATTTTATCATTTGTTGTATCTAAACCATAAGGTGAGATGTTGAACAATAATTTCGACTATAACTGAAAGTGATGGCATATCAAAGCAAACATGTCTGTCAAAAAAATGAAGATGTTGCCAACAAAATAAAATGTAAGAGCCTTACCATGTTTTGCCTCTCAATTTCCTGTAGTTTCCTTTGGAGATCCTTTCGAGCAGTGAAGGTTGACTTCCGACCTAAGACAGACAATTTGCTTAGAAACCACAACATTTCGTAGGTACGTGTTTTGGGTCAAAATCGTGGTTAAATTGCTTTAAAATGCAAGCAACATTACATTATCGTCATTGTTTTAGGGAAAAAACGAACTGTCAAAAATGGCGTGACTGTTGCTATGGCGTGTGTTGTCTGACGTGCGTCGCCATGACTTTGAGCTCGTGCCACAGGAGATGATACGTTGTTTACAGCTATTTTGTTTCGTTGCGTTTTGTTTATTTTGCTTTTTTATTTACAAGAAGGACAACTAAATGTATTTGACTCTTTTTTCAGTGAGTGGGTCATGCTGTTATTTGTCTTCTTAACTACCCCTTTCTTTTCTATTAATAGTTTGGTTGACACTTCCAGTTCTTGAACTGTGCGCAAGCTGTAAATTTTTATGGAAACTAATTCTTAGCCCTAAACTGCGAAAAACATTTCGTCTCACAGCTCTCTACGATGTTAACTTGCAAATTTACCTTTCTGGTCGGGTTCCATTTTTAAATCAAGCTCTTCACTTTGTAGTATTCCGTATAATAAATTACTCAGCAAAAGCACACGCCGTCAGCTAGACTTACAAACTGTGGATAAAATTTGCTTTATGACGTAACACCAATGTCAATTGGAATCTTGCGCGCGCAGAAAATCTCATTCGTCCAAACGTTTGGAGAAATTATTTTCTAATTAAGCTAATGAACAAGGGCGAAGGAAGCAAGTGTCATCATTGTACGCTTGTAGTAGTCTTTTGTTTCCCTCATAGTAAACCGACTGTAAAACGCGAGCGCGTGCTTCATTTTCCCTCGGCCTTCACACCCGCGCGTCGCTTTTTCCTGTCGTAGTGAGATGCGCGAGGCTCGCGCATCCACGAGGTCGTTCGTTCGACAGAAAGACAGTTTCCATAGTCACATAACATATTCTCATGGAGTGTTAGGTCAAATAAGGGCTCAACTGAAGCAACTCAAGGTCACAAGTGAATGACAAACCCAACGAGCTTTTGAAACAACTTATTACGCAGGTCTCCCACGGAATCCTTGTCAGGTAAAAGCGTTTATCACGTTAGAAGGGTTTGAATGGGAATATCATGAACGATTCAGGACAAAAAAAAACTTCAATTAAAGTGAGCTATCTTGCCTTCACGGTTCGCATACCTTTTGTATATCTGGTGTACTCGCTCCCTCTCTCTATATATAGAATACTTTTCGGAAATACTCATCTTTATGTGGACAACTAGCCATAGAGAGGGGTCTGCCTTAGAAACAGTTCAATTTATCCAGACAAACAACGACAAACAAATGAAATTCGGCCAGGACCAGGCAACATGGCAGTTTCCGCCTAAAAGTATTCACTTCATAATGGTGTCAGCTGTATGAATAGTGTTGAATAGTGCGATCGCAACAACTTGGCGGCATTGGGTTGTCTTTGAAGAGAATTTCTTTCACTCGTAAGATCATGAATCAACAATTTCAGGGTACGAGATCCCGTTCACTCGTTAGGTAGTCAAGAGTTCTAAAATGAAACTTATCCCTTTATTAGAATAACCCTGACCCTATGCCCTGACAATCCACTAAATCTGGGCTAAATTTCACAAAATTTACAAATAATTCCAGCTTCTTGGTGAAATACGGTGATAGATTTCCTGTTTTGGTTGCCGCTGAAATGACAACCAAAGAGTTCTAGCGTTAGAAAATAGCCTGCAACGATCTCGAGACCGACAATGTTTCCGTTTTCCGAGCAGCCTGAGTTTTGGCGAATGGTCTCAAAACTTCGTGCCACGTGCTCTTACCAGTGAGGCAAATCTTGCTGTTCTGTGAGCCAATCAGAAGCAAGAACATTAATAAACTTGAGTTGGCTTACCCGCGGTTTCCCGCGATCGTCCGGGTTCATGAAACATAAAACACTGATAGAATCACAAAAATAGAGAGCTGGGGAGTAACAGCGTAACAAAAACAAACAAAAAAAAAAAAAAAAAAAAAAAAAAAGAAAGAAAGAAAGAACGAAAAAAGAAAAAAGAAAAAAAAAATTGCGATGAAATGAAAGTTAACCTTTAGGGCTATAAATAAACGATTCTTCAACTCTTCTACTATGGGGTCAATTATTTAAACAGAGTTTAACTCAGGCCGCGGCTTAAGACAATATATTGGGCGTCAAACCAGTGGTCCTCCAAATCTGTTTATAAGTAGCTTATCTTACGGACGGTGCCTACTATTGTTACTGCGCATACGTTCTGCGCATCGCGAGATCCTCGGGTTTCCTTTGGGTGGTGCCTACTAATATAGGAATATTTTTGCGCGGTTTAAAACTATACGGAGAAAGCAGAAATTAGGGGTAACCATGCATTTTTCAGAGATAATTCAGCTTCAATTTAGGAAAAAATCCCATACATTGCTTTATATTTTGGCGTTTTTTTGAAATATTAATGTTTCATTATCTCTGAAAAATGCGTGGTTACCCCCAATTTTCTGTTTGGATTCCAATAGCCCTTGCTAAGATCTGCTTTTCCCGCATAGTCATAAACTGCACAAAAATACTTCGGTGTTAGTAGGCGCCGTCCTTAAGTAGATATATTGTTTTCTAGTCTGGGATGGAACCCTTTTCTTTCATTCGCAGTTATAATATATGTATTTCATGCATTTTACTTTTGCTATTATTATATTTGTTCACCAATCTTTGCGAGTTTACATGTAGCGTTGATAAATCAGTAGGCCTTCGCCCAAACTGAAATAGGTACGCATCGAGTTCATGTGTGGCACTCACTCACTCTTACATGCATGATGACATTTTATTCTATGCCATCTCCCTCCATTCAGGCCTCATATTGTTCAAACAGTGGATAGCTTAAGCCAGTGGATAAATCACTATCCAACAAATAAATGTTATGGTTGGAGTGCATTGTATACACTGGCTAGCAATGTATCCAGTGGATAAAAAGGTGGGCTACCTTGAAACAAACACAAACTACTGACAAGACAACATCAAGTAAAAAATATTTATTTAGTTATTTCATTTACATGTAGAAATTATTATATAAAATTTTTACTGAAAGCCATTGAAAAATATTGTTTATTACATAAACCTCTTGAGGCCTGAGAAGTGGTGTTAACAGACCAAAAAAAAAAAAAAAAAAAAAAAAAAAAAATACAAGTGGAGTATTTGGTTCAAAATTGTCATTTATTCTATTTTAAACCATTAGGAAAATTGTTTACCTGCAAAATATAACTATAATTATAGCAACTATCATTAAAATATAAGTGATTTGTTATTACCTGATTAAAGAATTTCTGTATCTGGGACACCTTTCACTTTCTTATATTATTACATTTTGATTTAAAGCTTTTGTTTGCGTTGTTTTCAACAAATCAGGGGTGAAATGACCTGACACCCCTGTTTGCTAGTCGTCACGTTTCTAAGCAGCTGATCTTTCCACCTTCTGTTATGTTAGATTACAACGTAGGATGGTGAGTTGGCAACACCTGAGAAAAAGAAGACAAAATGAGCCCCTTTAACTTGACAATTCCAAAATGAAAATGAGATTTACAGCTGTATTTAGTCATCCTTTTCTCATGGGAGTCAAAGACCCGAGTAAACTGCAAATGACTATAAATTTTATCCTACATAACACAATCATAATCACTAATGTTTCACAGGATGGGGTGACTAGTTCCATTCCCAACCCACCACCAACAGAAACGAGGGTTATCTTTTGTCTGCACTCTATTTCTGTACCAATCTGGGAAGGTTTGACTTACCATCGACCAAGGTCCCAGCTGGCATAGCTCTTGGGGACACTGAGCCACACACACCTCACCCCCACCCCCACAATAAAGTGGCGACCCAGACCCTATTCCGCAGTTGGGGAGAAGGAGAAAGAGATGATGATGATAATGATGATAACAAAAGGGGGGCTAGGTTCACAAAGCCCTCACACGATAAGATGTACCCAAGGAATTGTTTCTTAACAGTAGGCTATTGTTGGAAGAACGGTATAGCATTGGACACATCTTAACATAGAAGGACATGATGAACGAGGACTATAATTCTCAATAGCATTTATTTGAGGATGCCATATATGGAGTCAAAAGTTAGAACCTACTTCCAGCATAATAAGCAGTATAACAGCAAGACTGTCTTCAATAGGACACTTTTGTTTCACATTCTTGGTTTTGCTTAGGATTTTCTCAGCAGTCTCAGTTCTAAGTTAGCATCACATCGCATTATCAAGGACATTACCCCCCCCCCCACCATCCCCACAAAATACATCCAGTGACAGAAAGTGATATTTAAGGATGAACCATACAAACAAGGCTTCATAACCAACACTTATTAGCCTCATTTTTTTTAGTAGGAAAACTATGCCACCATGCCAATTTTTTCGCAGTTTCTCCTCTAATCTCCAGGATTTCGACATTCTTTCACCCCTCCAGAAAAGACATGATGGGATGAATCAGGTCACAGGGCAACCTACAAGGTGGGTTCCTGAGTGGAAGTTTTCCAATCCCTTGGTAGCAAACTGTCAGTTAATGTTGAGTCCCTAAAGAACCCAATCATGTGAGCCAGCTCATAGCCCAGCCAGGGAGAATGACAGAGATGTAGAGATAAAAGGGAGATGACAGGAGATTAAAGAAGTATTAAAGAGAACTCACCACACAAATTATCGCCCATTTTAATGTAGAGGTATCCATTGATGCCATAACTAGATCCCCATGAGTTTCTTACAATCCAGTACCAAATGTGGCCTTAAGGAAAGGAGAAAAGTGTGGTGTAATCAACATTTATATAATTAAGATTCAATTTATTTAAGAAGATTTCCATAAAGCCTTTTACAATAAGGCTGTTGGGCCTTAAAATTCAAAGTCTGTTCACCTAATCTGAACTATAATTTTTCTCCATTCTTAACATAACTATAGTTAGTCTTGCTTTTTAATACTGTTACGTTAGTTGTCAGATCCTGTTAGCAGCAGATGTATGGAAAGGACCAGTACCCGCATTTCTTTTTAAATCATTAAGCATTTTGATTCCCAGCCCTGACCTCACATGAATTTCTGGGTTCACAACCACTATTCAAACAAAATTTGCAGGCCATGAAGTTCTGGTCTTATTAATGGTGTGGTACTAAAGAGGCAACATCAAATTATGATAGCCAACAAAAGAGGAGGAAATGCAAGGAGAAAAACAACAAAGGAAAGTAGTAAGGATTATAAGATGATATAAACTGCCATTTTTATGTCAAAAACTTTGCTTTTGTCATTGAAGCCACCTTACATTCGAAAAACCCAACACCTTAGGACGCCAAAAGGTGATCATTGGTTGCATTAGTAAGATTTTCAGATTACTAGCTGAGTTCTTGTTTGGAAAAATTAAGTGGTTGTAATAACAATTAAAAGTGATACTAAGGCAGGGTTCCACTGTATTGCCATAAAAAAACAAAACATCAGTCAAGTCTTATACTTACTTTCACTACCAAAATGTTCGGAATTGGGAATATAAATTTTTACATGATTAACTTCAGACTAAAAACTTTAACACTCCGAGATGATAAAATACATAACTAATTTTAAATTTATCGAACAGAGAACCATTTACTGTTAGACAGTTTAGTTACAACAGAGCAAACTCATGACACATAATTTCTGAGAAAAAAAAAGAACAAGAGTACAGTGCAGTGTCAAAAGTTCACAATTCAATTCATTTGAAGAAGACGACACTGAAATGCTTCAAATTTTGATTGTCTTCACAACCCATGCTTGTGATAAAATTCTTAAACCTCCATTTAGTGGCAGACTTACCTAGATGGGCAGATTGAAAAATGTTCAGATGGTAAAAATTCTGGACTGTGTTTTTGTTTGAATGGAAAAACGTTCAGGCATTTGTTGTCTAAAAGTTTATTTGTTCAAAAATTGTATACTGGGAACTGCACTGCACTGAGCTGTCAGGACCATACCATTAAAGTCGTATCCGGTTATTTGTACAGCATGATTTATGTCTGTGTCGGTACAGTGATGTTGTATGATGCCACCTTACAAAAGAAAAGAAAGAAAACTGTTTAAAGACAAGCTGCAATCAGCGCCAAAATTGTTGACATATTTACCTTTTTAACATCCTATTTGGTCACTGTGATCCCTTTTTGCCCCCCTCACTTGTCCTTTCAGAGTCCCTACGCCCCAAACAATGTTGTGCGGCAATTACTGTGATCTCGAGGTACAAACAAGCAACATTGGATGGGGGAGCAGGGTCTTTTACGCAGTTTAATGCTCGTAAAAAAGAGTGGTGTTATTTGGTGCACTGAAACTACTATAGAAACACAATGTGTCAACTAATTATTATGTCGCCGACGGTAGCTGGAGTGTGGATAGAAACAGACTCCTTCATGTGTCAAAGAATCATTCTATGCTGGGCTATGGAAAAAGTGAACTGGTCACTTCTCAGGTCAGTCACAATAACATGTACAATGATGTGAGTGTACTTTATCTCTAGGTGTAAGATATTAAGAAAACAAGATATTACAGTGTAAGTTAATACCTTGTGTAACAGTGTTACCCAATTATGTTTTAAATGAAACACTTCTAGTACCAGTAATTAGGCCTGGGAGAACTCAAATAAATCATTGAACATGTAAATTGAGTTTTCAAACTTTTTAATAATTCACACATACACACACACACACACAAAAAAAAATAATCCTTTCCATGAAGGAGTTTGGAAGTGTGTTTTTATTATCATAAAATCTGGTGAAACTTTTCTCTTCAAATTTCTCCAAGAATGATTGATGGTTTCAGGAGAAGCTTTATGAAACACTCAAAAGAGTGTTTCAGTGAATTTCCATGTCTGTGAATGTCTGGTTGGTTGTTCTTCATGTTTGGAAATTTGATGGGACACACTTCCTTGTGTTTGATAAATTACTTATTACACTAAGGTATACATGAGAAGTTTTCTTAACTAGCACTTAACATAAGAAAAGAAACTCACCAAGATAATCATGCCACATGGTAGCATCCACATTAATTGCCAGCGGACCATGCAAGCCTACTAACGGCTTCATATAACCCTGCTCGGTTTTACTTCAGAGGAGACAAACATAAGTTAAATATGTCACTTCGGAATAGTTAGTTGTGTAGGATATGCAGTTTCAGTTGAATTTATAAATTTTTGACTCTACACAGTATGAAAGTAAAATTCTAAGCTTTCAACTCTGCTAGAGTCTTGGTTTACGAGAGGAGTTCGGGAGGCAATTTACATCAGAGCTGACAAGCTGACTCTAAATAGAGATGGGGGCTAGCAGAGGCAAAAGCTTAGAATTTTACTTTCATACCGTGTAGAGTCAAAAATTTATAAATTCAACTGAAACTGCATATCCTACACAACTAACTATTCTCACTACTTTCATACAGTGTAGAGTCAGAAACTTATAAATTCAACCGATAAGTTTTTAAACTAACAGTGTAACAACTTAATCATGCCTATAGACCCTATGCAAAAATGGCTGACATCTTAACAATCTTTTGTTTGCTTTTAAATTAGCCTCACTAGTTTTGTTCTTGAGTTAAAAATATCAAAAGAGTACTTTACCTTGAACAAGGTTTGTACGGCTATTTTGAATGCAAACAGAAGAATATTAAAATGTCAGCCATTTTTGCAGGAGTTCTACACATAAGTGTTAGCTGTCTACTCAATCTGTTAGCAAAGAGAAAGTTGTGAAACAAAGTTTTCCCTTTGTCAGAACAAATCCCTCTGACACAGCTTCAACTTACTCTGATAAAGGGCTAACACTCGGCATGTCAGCACTTGAAAATCTTTATGGCAGTCAAATTATGTTATCAACTCTGTTGATAATAAATAATTATTAAAAGATCCATGTCCATGACATAACATGATGTCACAGTACAGTGATGCTTCTCTTCTCTTGTGTATCATGAAGACCTTTTGAGCACTAGTGAAACTACGTTAAAGACCTTGGAAAGACACACAAGAATGTGCTAATGTGGTGCCAAGAAATACAAAACCTCATGGTTGTCATAGCAGCCACAAGATAGAAACTAAAATGACCCAAAAATATTTAAGTTAAATTTAATTGTTAATAGTTTGGTATTGAGACCTCACAACAACTTTGAAATGTTAAACTTACTTGACCATGTTTGGCTGACATGCACATTTTATCTTCACACCTTGTCCTTTTCTAAATCACAGTACAAGTGAGAACAAGGGGTCAAGTCATGAAATAACTATACTGAACTGGCAATCGGTACTCGGAGGTTATTTTTAGTGTCACTTTAAATAGCGAAAAAAACTTTTGTATTGATTGGAACATTAAAATAATGGTTCAAGTTTGTTAACAATAACCCTACTAGGGCACAGAAACTAGTATGAATCATTTTTGTCTGTGGATGGATAGGAGGAAATGGATTATAACCAATTTTTTCAAGTTCCTACTGTGAATTTTGGAGAAACTGCTAAAAACTGATTATAGTTTACTCTTCCATGGATAAATCATGCAACATTTTTCTCCCAGTGCTCTATAAAGAGCGATTTCTTGTTAACCCTTTAATCCCTAAGAGTGCCATTTGGCACATAAGGCCACAACTATGTCAGTATTTGACAGATTTCTATGAATTTTTCACACCAAGATGGTCTTGTAAAGATCTACTCATTTAAAGGGTAAAAACTTAACCCCCTCCCATATGTGATATGGTTAACCACCCCCATAACTTTTCAACTTTTCCCCCCTAAAAGTTGTGGGTCTTAAGACATCTCTCACATTAATGAAGATGTTGAGACCTGCAAAATAAGCTATAGTTTAGGGGTATACCTAATATACACAAGGATTGGGACGTTTTTGAAGTTTTAAATTTTTACGTTTTAAGGCCATTTATCTCAAAGCCATAACTTTCCTCATTCATAATTATATCAGTTATGAAATACACTCACGAGTAGCTTTAAAATGGTATATCATACATAGACATTGAATTTGTAGACTTGGATCTGGAGAATATGTCGTTTTGCCTTAGGGGTTAAAGGGTTAAAGAAAGGGTTCTTTGTCAAATATTTGAGTAGTTTTGGCCAAAATACAGCAAAATCTCTGTGGCAGTGCCCCTTTAATGGTATACGGTATGTTGTAATTTATATTACTGTTAATTCTACCCCAGCCTATAAAACCTGTTTGAATTAAAATGTACAACCTTTGTACAGTAGCATGTGTAAATTGTAAGTACATTGTTCACATAGAGCAGTCTTGACTTAACCAAAAGCATGTTACTCTGACCAGTCACAACAGATGTAAACAGCATAATGAACCAATAATAATATTATTTATCTCAAATTCACGAAACCAATGTCAAGTGTGGGAAAATGCAGGTGGCTAAGATACAAACGGTTCTGGTATGGCTTCCCATTGTTTGAGAAAATGGCCCAAACTTTGGTTTCCAAACATGAGGCAAAACCAACGCAAATGTGAAATCACTTTTAATTGACACTCAATTGAGAACTGCTCTAAGGCAAAGACTAGGTAGCAGAGCTGCTTCAGTCAGCCTCTGCCACCAAACCTTTGCCTAATCCCACCACCTGTGCAGGCAATCTCTTCAGGTCCAAGCTATTAAGTAGAGCCTTCTGGTTCAGCCAGAAGATAGAAGAGAAAGACAAAACATAATAGACAACTGGATCCATGAAATCACAGGTAGCATTTCTTGTAGACAAATTTACAAAAAACGTTTTGAAATGTCTGGGAAATAAATAGCCACAACCACTGTTTGAAAAATCTCTGCCTAAAAAGGTGCGTCATGAAAGCTGTTAGTCATTGAGGTTTGAAATTTAGTAGCTTAAAATGGTTTCACAATTGTGTCATCTAGCTGTGGATCATGACATCTTGACTGCTACACTGCTCATCATTGCCATGTCGACTGGCTGTTAATCAATATAAGTAAAACTGTAGTTGATAGAGAATGGAGGATTTTGATCATTATTGTTCAGACTACACACCGTTCCCTCTGGGGAACAACAAGGAAGAAAATCCTCCAATCCATAAGAACCTAACTGCAGATAAAAATGTACCAATCACCTTCAACCATGGTGCTACTTATATTGATTCACAGCCAGTTGACACCATCGCCTGGTTTAGACCAGCAGTATATCAGTCAAAACATCGTGATCCACACTCATGTGACACAATTGTGAGACAAGTGATTAATTTTGAGCTTGAAAGGTGCAGTTCAACTGCATGTTTTTATGGCATTATTTGGCTACATATTGTGGTTGTGCATCATCAAGTGATGATGTTATTTGTAACAGTCAATGATGATGTGATTGTCTGTTGCTGATTGGTCTGATTCAAGTGTGCATGCCTGACTGCAGATGACACACATACAAGTTGGTAGGGTTAAGGGGTGCTGACTTCATGTTCACTTTCATATGCCGGGCCACAGTTGTTCAAAGAGTGGATAATTTTATACACTGGATAGGTCGCTATGCGGCTGATAAAATTTGTATGAAAATTTTGTTATAGCACAAAAATTTGTGTATAAAGTAGAAGCCTCTGTCTAATCTAAGTACGGGATTGTGTGAAAAACTTGCCAAAAGCTTTGGTTGGAGTACACTAATTTTTATTTGCTGGATAGCAATTTATCCACTGGATAAAGTTAACCGCTCTTTGAACAACTGGGGACGGATTGACAGGTGTGATAGATAGATGTCTTCTCACATCAGGAGACAGAGTTAACAGTTGGGTTGTAAACTAAGCACAGCATGACAAACTTACAAGAGATTTGTTTTACATGTCGTTTCTTTATCAACGTAGGGGAATTCAGAAGCAGGAGCAAGAGTATATCCCTGAAAAAAAGAAAAAGAAGCCAAAATTAAGAAAAAATATTACTGGTTATTATTCAGGGTATAAATAATTTACTTGCTTAGCAGGATATGTGCCCTTACAAACTTTGAAGGGACAAATGTAATTGCCTGAACACTCACCATCTACAGCACCTAGGACTTTAGTCACACCCAGATGCAATCAATTAGCAAAAATAATATTATTGAAATGTGCTCTCTTTCGCTAATTTGTATTTTAAATTATAACTTCAGACTGTTAAAATTGTTAAGTTTGTATTACATTGAATGTTATTAGATAACCAACATGCATTTTGAAATTCAAATTGTGTAAACAGCCAGACATGCATCCCACATTAGACAGTTTCAAAGCGCTGCCCCTTTGCCTTTCAACTACAGGCACCAGCTTTTACTGAAATGGTACCGCTTAAGGACGGTACCTCCTTTGCTGCTACGCATACATTCTGCTCGTCTTGTGAGGGTCCAAGAAAGTCGGGTGTCTTAATGGCTATGCCTGCTAAAACAGGGGTATTTCTTGTGTTTTTAACTAAGTGGGAAAAGCGGATCTTGGCAAGGGTTATTGGAATCTAGAAAGAAAATTAGGGGTGACCACGCAATTTCAGAGATAATTAAGCTTCAATTTGGGAAACAATTCCATACATTTATTTTGTATTTTGGCGCTTTTTAGATTATTGTTGCTTAATTACTGTATCTCTTAAAAAAATGTGTGGTTTTCCCCAACTTTATTTTTGAATTCCGATAGCCCTTGCTAAGATCTGCTTTTCCCGCATAGTCATACACTGCGCAAAAATACTTCGGTATTAGTAGGCACCGTCCTTAAAATAAAGGAACAAAATTTGAAACCCATTATTGTCATGAAAGGTGCCAGTCATCATGCTTTGGAATGACATATCGTTTGTCTCATGATTGTAGCACAGGTGTTGATCACAATATTTTGATTGCTTTACAGCTGGTCTTCATCAGGCTATGGCGTTGACTGGCTGAATATAAGTAACACAGTGGCTGATGGTGATTGGTGCATCTCAATCCTCTCTTTGGGTGCCAGTGATTGGAGGATTTGGTCCTCATTGTTTAGACTTCATACATGCTGTTCCCTCAGAGGTCTGCAATGTTACCTTTCAGCTGTTTGTTTAAATGTTTGTCTGACCATAAAGGTAACATAGTTGGATATATGTTCTTTGAAGATAAGAAAACATTTCCAGCACCAACGGAATTTTTTTGGCAAAAATGTTTCCCACTGTTCCTAGGCCCAGTTGCTCGAAGCATGGTTAGCGCTAACCCGGGTTAAATGCCATGACAACCTATAGGTTTTAATACCTCTTAACCAATGGTTAGCGCTAACCATGCTTCGAGCAACTCAGCCCTGGTTTATACCAAACACATAAACAATTCAAAATACCATGCTTTGGAGCCAGCATAAAGCTTCATAAGTATTGCCTCCAGAACAACCCTTCTCCCTAGAGCACGATATAAATTCCTGAACACTGAGATCAGTCAGAGGGTTGTTAGCTATGGCCCACTGGCTCTCAATACATTCAGTAGCAGTGAATGCCCTGTACATGACAAAGACAAAAAATAATCAATATGCTATCAGAGAGAGGTTTTTGGTTGAGCATTGAAACTAATTGACAAACTCAGTTTAACTCTATACTAAGTGGAAAATAACCAGTGGAATCCACATTTCACTCTAAATTAATTGCTCTAGTGTGGGTAATACTTTTCTTATCATGTAACTAAGCACAGCTCTATGTCCACTTTTGATATATACCTTGATGATTAGCCTATCACTTTCATAATTTAATATAATTAATTCAGTGGATGCAACAAAAAATTCATAGGATGAATTGTTGAAAAAAACAGATATACAACCATGATTCTTATATTATAATTAATCTGCATGTCAAAATAGATCTTATCTGGAGCAGTTTAAATTTCGCAGACAAATTATACAACTGTATTTTCTGCTTATCGAGATAGTTTTTTGACCAAGCCCTTCAACTTTGCATTTGCCTTGGTTTTGCTTTACTTCACTATCCGACCGGTTTAAAAAAAAAGTATGTGCCCACTTTCTGAAACAATAAAATTAGAAGTAAAAGCAAAACCAACATTGAATTGTTCTTACTGACACAGTTTCTTATGTGCATGTTGTATCGCGAGTAATCCCATAGCCATTCTGTTTTCAATTGTGTTGAAATCGAAGTGGTAATTACTATTGCCTTTTCAGTTTTTATATGATTCCATCAAGTATTAGAATTACTATTAAAAGAAGCAACACTGGAGTGTCAGTAAATACTTTCTTATTAATACACTTTGGAGTTAAATGCAAATATTACCAATCAGTCACTACAGCCTCATACCTCTCTGGAAAATCCACTTTTTACTAATGCTGAACTTCATTTAGAAGATATGATGCAAAATAGAACTTGCAAATTTGGAGGAATTTAAACTTTTGAAGCCAGCTTGTCACTAGACACCAGAGGCCCTTCAGTTACTTTACTTCCACGGACTGTAATACTTTGAAATAAAATTTAAGAATGGTGCCTGCTTTTGTTACTGTGCATATGTGTGAATCTCAAGATACTCGGGTTCCTATGTGTGGTGCCTACTATCACAGGGATATTTTTGCAAGTGCCCTTAGTATCCAAAAAGAAAATTGGGGGTAATCATGCATGTTTTCAGAGATAATAAAGCTTCAATTTGGAAAAAAGTGCCATACATTGCTTTGTATTTTGCTGCTTCTTGGAATAATAATTATTGTTACTTAATTATCTCTAAAAAATGCCCCGCTACCCCCAGTTTTCTTTCTGGAATCCAGTACCCTATACTAAGATCTGCTTTTCCCATATAGTCAAAAACTGCAAAAATACTATTGTATGAAAAGCTTCTGTATTAAGAGGCATTGTCCTAAGTAAACTTTTACTAAAAATAAATCACATACCAACAGCTTCCACACTGTCTCATGATAACACAGTTCGGTGCATGAAAAACAAATAAGTAGCTATGATTAAAATTAAATTCTTGATATACAAAGCCTCTTTTTGTACGCGGCCTTTAATCGTTTATCAGAAAACATCACTCTGCATTTTCTTTACTGGTTCCCATTTAGGTTTTGAGAAAAAACAAGGTCAAAATATATGAGTCAGTGAAAGAAAAACAAAGCAAAAAATGGAAAAACAGATGCTTTGAAGTAAAAGAAGCAAAGTTTTAAAATGACTTTTGTAAACTGAAGGCTAAATGCAAACAATTCAGGCACTTTAGAGTGCAGTGAAAAATGAACCATATATAAAATTTGACGTAAGAGAGCTTATAATGTTGTCCGCCCTTCAATCCCTGGAGCATTTTAACTGTTACCCAGTAGCACTTTAAGACTTTGTCAATTCCAGGTATTGTCTACTATTTTTTTAAACAAGTAAATTGATACTGAGATCACATATCTTTTAATGATTATCATAAGGAGCCAAACACTTCAAAGCTGGATATTAGACGAATGTTCAATGTATGAAATATGACAGAAGGATATACTTTGTCGTATCAGTGTAGGGGAAATGTCTCAGGTGCTGAGCGTGGGTCTCAGAAGAGTGGATGTTCAATCATGACAGATACATGCAGTAAAACTACAAGGCTTGACAATGGAAGTTTTTTTTTTTAGAAGCAAGGATCCAGGTACTGGCATCCATGTACACTGAACATGGTACCTGCCTTGGAAGAGATTGAAAGTCAATCTAAACAAAGCAAATTGATGAAAGATGCCATCTATACATGTACCTCAAAATTAAAGAAAACCCTGGACACATAAGACAAGTGAAATGAAATACTTCAAAGCATTATCAATCAGTCGACTGATCAATCAATCAATCAATCAATCAATCAATCAATCAATCAATCAATCAATCAATCAATCAATCAATCAATCAATGAAAGCAAATTGATAAAATATGCCATCTATACAAAGTCATGTAACTCAAAGTTAGTGAAAACCCTGCAATGGACAAACTGAGACAAGTGCAACATAATACTTCAAAGCATTATCAATATTAATCAATCAATCAGTGTTCAGTGATCAAACAACTAGAAAAATGGAAAAAAAAAAATGACAGAATTAAATCTACCACCTTTCCTTGATTCTTCACAGCTGTCACCTTTCCTTTTTTACTCCTGAAACACATATATTAGATGATAAATTCATTGAAGACTTATGACATGCCAACAGTGGTTTAACATACTTCAATCACTTATTACATACAAGTCCTGTCTATATGGTGTATCTCTGACAGCAAGCTTTAAGTTACAAGGTTTGCATATTGGTGGTTGGAAAGTTTCAATACTGTTTGTATGTTCAATCAATCAAAACTACTTAAGTTGCGTAAATAACTGCGAGGATCTTTCTTCTATTTAATCTTTCACCCGCCGGTCAAACATATGTTTCATATATTCAAATTCATTTATTCATTCTTCACGGGTATATTACGAACTCACAATATGACCAGCTCCCAGCTGGCTTGATAGCACAGTTGGTAGAGCACTGCATCGGCATTGCAGAGGCATTGTAAGGGTTTGAATCCCATCCAAGCCTAAATTTTTTTCAGGCTTTCTTTTGGCAAGTACTTATTATAAGTTGCATAAATAACTGCAAGGATCCTTCTTCTATTTAATAGTTCAATCAATTACATACCAGTCCTGTCTATTTGGTGTAGCCGTAACGTCAATCTTTAAGTTACATGTACAAGGTTTGCATGTTGGTGTTTGGAATGCTTCAATACTGTTTGTGTGGACTCCGTGATATGTCATGCTGCCTCTTCTAAGGAATTCTACAGAATGAAATAACCAAAATCAGCAGTGTAAGGTGCTGTTTACATGGAGGGAAGAAGATCCTAGCACAAGGAAGATCCTAGAAGGCGGATCATCCTAGCGCCATATGTTTTCTGTTTTCAGTTTACATGCAAAAAGTTGTACTTGGCCCTAGTGCTAGGATCTTCCTAGCTGAGAGATAGGAAGATCCTAGTACTAGGAAGATCCTAGCACCATGTAAACTACCTTTGCTCGGAAGATCCTAGTACTAGGGACAAAAAAAAACAAATACGGCGGCAGTCGAGCGTTCAGCTGCTAAAGTTCGACAATTTTTCTTCTTTTCCTTCTCCACTTGGTAACCACTCCGACCAAAATTTCTGCATATAAACCAAACGAAAAATTGATCCGCCTTCTAGGATCCTCCTCCCTCCATGTAAACAGCCCCTTAAAGATTTAGTAAGCTATAGGGTAACATGTGTGATATACAGGGAGTGTGTTGATCACAAGTGGTTCAGAGACCTGGAGTAGGTTTTTCATGGTTAACTCAATTTCAGACCCCAAGATGCTGAAGTTGAATTTTTAAACTGGTTTTCTTGGCCTTAGCTTTTATTGTGAGGTCTAATTATTCTTTGAAGGGTATCTATTAAATGTTCTCAATACGTACCTCTAAATTCCTGCTGTGTCCAATCTGAGAACTGATTCACACCATACACTGCTGTCCCATTTAGTTGTAGCTCTCTTGCATTTAACTTGGCATGCCTCACTAGGCTTTCCTGCGATTAATGATAGTAGGAGGCTAAACTAAAATTTCCTGGGGGTGGGAGGTGCAAAACAAAACCTTCCTTTGGGGGAGTATGGATATTTTCTGGAGCTTTTTGCTGTACTGAGAGACTGCCATGAAAGAGTTGGAAAAATAGCCTGTGAATTTAAGTGGTAACAGCTAAATCCAAATGTTAGCCAGGGTACATTGAAAAACTAAGTAGAAATTCCTAAAAGAAAATACAACGAAAAGATAGGCATTGCCTCTGTCTTACACCACTTTACAAAAAGATTATGACTGTACACCAGTACATCAAGTGATTTGAAAGCCACGCCAAACATATTCAGCATAACCTACATTTATTGCAGCCTGCTTGTCTGGGAGGGGAGGGGGGGGGGTTCTCTCTGATATGGCCTATAGTGGGACATGCCAGTGGATAGGGTATGGTTCAGTGTGGTCCCTCTGCCCTGAAGAACCTGGTGTGGCACCGTATTAACTGGTCAGTTGTCAAAGTTCTAAAAATTGTGTCCCTTAATGGCGATTTACACGGTACGACTTTGTCGCATGTGACAAGCTTACGACAGGCCTACGACATGAATTGTTTCGTGTAAATCAAACTTACAACTCGCTTACGACTGTCGTGTACGTCACAAAAAATGTCGTAGGATTTTAAAGGGGTATTTACACGGTATGACTTTCTTGCATGCGACAAGCTTACAACAGGCCTACGACAAGAATTGTTTCATGTAAATCAAACCTACAACTCGCTTATGACTGTCGTGTACCTCACAAAAAATTTCATAGGATTTTCAATCGAAGGTAAAGGCAATGTTGAGTGACGAGAGCAGCGCGAGCTCTAGAAATCGTATGCAACAGTCATAAGCAAAACTTGTACCGTCTAAATCGGCCTTTAATTAATGTAATTTTGTCCACTATTTAAGCAGTCACCTATATTAAGTGGTTGCCATCACCCTTTACTAACTCCCAAAGACCTGTTTCTATTGTCTTGACCTGTCATTTTGTAAAAGAAAACGACTTACAACCAAGTATAGTAACAAGTGGCATGCCAGGCAACTGAATTTGTAACAACCTACAGTACAATGCTGACTGTGAGATCTTGGTGTTAATGTTTCATTAGTTTGTTTCTATTAATACCATTTTCTCCTTTGTCAAACCATTTTGTCATTGCAGTTTCTTAACCAAGTGATTTTGTGAGCGCTTTTGTACATGAACTGTGCACTAAGTTAACAAAAGTATACAGGTGTATTAAATGTTGCTTTTATTGTGTTTCTCGTGTATTTTGTGCTACCTGTATTAAACGGTCAGCCCGTGTTAAGTTGTCAGTTAGCCATTCAAAGTGGGTGACTTCTTAATACAGGTTCGACGGTCAAGCGAGTCTGTCGCAATCTGGATCTAGACCTGTAGTAAACAGGTATGACTGCAAGACTGTCTTCGATTATTAGTAATCCAAAATCGGAGATGTTCATCTACATTTATTCAAACCCCCAACAGCAAACCTATGCCAAAACATAGACAAATACCCCCAACCCACTCCAGCCGTCCACCCCCGCTATTTATGGCAAGGAAGATATAAATCAGCCCCACATTCCACTGACGCCGCGTTTTAAATTTCATAGAAACAGCTTCACAAAAGAATCACCTTAAAAACAGCCAGCCTTTTACTGTATTCCTCTGGGTCACTCACATATGTCCTGTTATGTGTCTTGACGAATTTCTTGAACATTTGCCTTGCAGCCATGTCGCTCGTTTCATTATAAACATGACGACTTGATAATTTGATATGTACTCCTTGTATAGACAGTACATTAAAAACGTAAGCAAAAGAAAACCACGAGAAAAAGCAAAACTTTTGCATGACTTCCGTTTTAAAAAAGCTAAACGTTGAAAATCTCGCAGGCGTTCCCGTCTGTGTTCGTTCCCAGACTCCCATTACGTTGTTATGCACGTGATCCCGTGACCAGGAACAAACCAGAAAATCAAGGGGGGTTCTAGAAATGTACCAGAAACACGCGGGAAGGTTGTATCGAAATGGGGTGGGGAACCTTTGACTCCTAAAATGCCTTCATTTGAGGAGCGTGTTGTACAATTCCTGGTTGGAAGAGGAAGATAAGCCGTTTCAGTTTGATTCTAAAGAATAACAGACGCTGCACGAGGATAAACATGCCCTCCATGGCGTCCATTCTTCAGCGTGGCTCAAGGGAAACTTCGGACGTCGACGGCGACATGTGGCTAGGTAAGACTTGGTTCGTTGATTAGCAACTTTTCTTCGCCACTTTACTCGCAGATTTCATCCGCTAACCTCTCCAAACCGTCATGAACAAAATCTCACTGTATTTTCTTGTCTCATCCACGCATGAATTTATTCAGTTGCGATCAGAAATCGTACTTGCAACCTGGTACGGTCGTTTCGCGACGTCATGAAAACGAACACATCTGCTGTCAGTATCCGAAGGTTCGCCACGAAATCCGTCGTTTTTCAAAGGCACCGTGGGTTTACTTTTCGAAGTATTTAGGTTAATAATATTTTGCGTATTTATCTTACTGCAGCTTCATTGTGTTTTTTTCCAATTTCAGTGAGGAATGCACGAGTCGAGAGGGCTGTCAATAATTTGCAAGGTTAGTTTCCCGTGAGTGTACCTTTTTCTAAGTTTGCGTAAGGTAGGAATTGATAAATTTTTGTAGAAAGCAAAGACTATTTAAGTCCAAAGGCAACACATAAAAGGGTATTGTTATCCACAGTCGATATTTTCATTCTTACGGATTTCCTTCTCGCTCATGGACCAAGTTTCTCACAGGGTTGTGTGAAAATTTCAAAGCGCTGTTGGACAATTTTTGGTACTGTCACGACCTTTGATCATTTCCTGAAGCTGTCAAAATCGCAGGTCACCAAAGCGTAATATAAAAGTTTGTATGGCGTTAAAATTTAATCGAAAACTAGACAGAATATTTCCACAAAAATTGCAATAAAGTCTGAAAAAGCTTACCGGTGTGTTTTGCGGTGTTTTAAATGCTTCTCAGTGCCGTTTTGAGCGGTTTAATTCTCAGCGGCTGGTCCACGTTCATCCCTGTATTATGTTAATGACAAGGTTGGAAACTTGATGTCGAATTTTAATGTAATTTGACCCGTCATTTTAGGAGAGCACTTTGAAAACCTCACTAAAATTTGCTTGAAACTTAAGCACACGCTTACCTGCCTCATTATATGTCAAGAAGGATGATGGGCGGTCCTTGCGGAACAACTGTTTCTCTGAGAAGTTTGTTTATCGAGACACAGGCCTTTGTTGAAAACAAGGTTGATTTCAAATCTAGCGCCATTTTTGCCGTTGACCGAGCGGTATCCCTGGAATGTCATGAGAAACTCATTGTCAAGCCTGGGCACGAGTACTATAATGTGCCTGATGAGGAATCCATGTGAAACCTTGGACACGCAACAAACCACACACACTCCCTCGGCAAAGTGCATGCGTCCCAAATGATACATTCAATCTAGATAGCAGCCTTTCTTGCACCAGATTGTTGATTGCTTAGCCTTGCTTTCATAATGAGGTTCACAGCAACTCGGAAATGGCCTATAAAGGGCGTGTCATTTTTAAACAGTTCTTTATCTGCAAGTCAAATTTTCCTGACAACAAATCTGCCCTCTGGGTCAGCCGATATGCGTTTAAAACTAGAAATAAGCATGGATTAGTACAGTGCGTTCCATCTTTAGTCAAGGAATATTATTTATTGTATGGATTGCCCAGCGATATTCAGGAAAAGGGACTTGGGACTTTAAGGGAAAGTGATCTTGTGGGGTGCTTTCAGGCCGTGTCAAAAACCAGTTGCAAAGTTGAACGCAACAATAAGGTTTAACCCTTTGACTCCTCTCGTGTGTTCCATAGGTTTTGCATAAATTAAATTCTTCCAAGACCGGAAAAATTCACCAAATTGCACAGTAGATAAAGAAATATTGTTGGCTTCCAAAATTAACTGCATATTAAACTGGAATGATTAAACAAATGTTTTCTGATGTAAAATAATGTGGTAACCTATTAATCATTTGCCGAAAAACACACTTGAACGCAAAAATTGCTAAAATTAACGGCATGTTGATGAAGACCTTTGGCATATCAAATTTCAACCCGCTTATGCAATTTGTCCTTGATTATGCATCTTCTCAAACGCATATATGAATTGACAAAGACACAAAAATCAACAAAAAGCTTTTCCAACAAAACATTTTAATGAAATATACAATACACTTGCTATTAGAGGCAAACACCTTTCAGTATTTTTGCGCGTGCAAACACGCACATAAAATTTGAAGACACTCCGTGTTTGTTCAAAGTGATCACTTGCAGTAAATTTGGGCATGTTTGCGATGAAAATTACAGCAGTTACAGAATTCTGGTTCAAATCATCACTTAAACTATTTGTAAAAAGCAAATCAACATCAGAAAACATTTATCGTGTTGTCGCCATTGTCCTTGTCTTCTAAAGTCCGTTTGTAGCCCAAGGTTCGGATTTAATTTTTGAGCCATATTTCGGTAGCAGTGTGGAAATTAAAGAGATCACAACGCGAAACGGCTTTTTCTGTTTTTTAAGGCCTCCAAGTCCTCTTTTTTTTTTTTTTTTGGTAGGTTATTGTTCACGGTTATTCCTTTCCGTTTTGAGCTTAAAACAGATGTACTTGCTTTAAAAGATTAAAAAAACATGTCTTGAAACTTCAGGACCAATTCACGCATGGCACCATTTTGTAATTTTGCTCGGCTCTATGCGGTAGGTTCAGAAGGATCCTTTCACCTAGCTGTAAAATGCCTAAAAATATGTACCAAAGACAGATTCTGATTGTTTTATCATTCTGCTAGCTATTGTGACCTTTTCAGGACGAAAAAAGCCCCAGGAGGGAGGGATAAAGTATTGAGTTTCACACACAGAGCATGCGCATGGCACGGCCGGTTTTGGCCGGTGTAGGAGTCAATGGGTTAATTAATAGCTCAATGTCTTGGTAATGGACTTGATATGATGGCAATGGCAAAAACGAATAGTCGAACAAAATTGAACAAACAAGTTTCTATCCAATAAGAAACTTGCATAACTCAATGTGTTAATGTATTTTGTGGTCTACTTGTAAAAATTGCTTTTTATCAACTTGATAAGTCATCATGTTGTACCAAAATTCAACCTAACAACAATATTTCATATGTTGACATCTTGACATCCAACTTAGTGTACTGTACAACGTTCTTGGTTATATTGCCTACTTCGGAAGAACTTCACCAACTTGATTAGTAAGTGTCATAGGTTAATTTAAGAACTCTTGTGTGAGATCCAAGAAGCAAGGTAATTGTGTCATCTTCTGTTGCTGGTGCGAGTTGGATGGCAGGATCGATAAGTTTAACCTAGGTTGTCGTTGTATTATGGTTATTATGGTCCATTCTCAGCTATATAACTGGGATTTGTGTATTGTGTTGCCTGACCTCCTACTACAGACATGGCCAAGTTTTTGAACTCCATAGCTGGGAAACTTGAAATATTCCACAATCATCTCATCAATTGGCAATGGCCGAAGGGAATTTATTGTTAGAATGTCACAACTCCTTACAAAGAGAGAAGTTGAACTGAAAGGTAGCTGAGTTAACAAATCACAGCTGGTTGTTGTTTACGAAGCAAGGTCGAATTGCAAGGTCTGTTTCCTTAAAAAAAAACTGCAACACAGTTTTCTGATGTTTTGATCAGGAGCTTCAGTCATATTTCCAAGCTAAAGTTCGAATAAATAAATACAATTTTACTTACCTTGGTGAAAAATAGCAGATGGAAAACTTGACTTTGAGCTGGCTGTCGCAAGCAAATTAATCCTTGACCACAGATGTTCTGAGCCTGCAATATTTTGTTCACTAACTTACGTGTGTGCACTTATTACGCGTCACCACTCAATTTTGAGCCTGCAAACACTGGACAGTTGTAGTTGGCTATTACATGGGCCGGAGGCCCTCGCATGGGATCAAGGCGAGTGGTCAGCTAGTCCAACAGGGCACCCAAACCCAGCAAACTGCATGGCATCTAGACGGAAGTGAGTCAACCCGCAGCACTTCACTTAGCCAGCGGGATTCAAAGCTCTCTCATGAAATCAGTTCGAGTGGTCAGCCAGTCCAAGATGGCACCCAAACCCTGAAATCGCACAGCATCCTATAAGAAGCGACACGTGAACCAACCAAGACACGCAACCAAGACAGGAATTGTGTTTTGTAATATACCGACACCCCCCCCCCCCCCATCATTCTGCATGCCAAATTTTTTGTCACCATTTTTAGAATACAATTCCTGCGAATGGGTCTCGCGACAAATAATCACAATGCTGGTATCCCAAACTAAATGGCTTTAATTTGTTCCCAAAGATCACAATCACACTACTGATCAAGCGTCTTGATGCATGTCCTATCTAACTCGCAATACAACACTGATCGTGCAAGGCTAAAAGGGTTCAACGTCCGATATGCTCAATGTAACGCTTTCAATGTAATGCAATGTAATTTATTTATATACATTATTTAAACAGAAATTCCAGTTCAGCGTAGCTGGTTTAAATGGAGATCTGTATAAAATAATTTTAAGCCGACGTACCATATCATGTCATATGTAATATCATCTGCGACAAAACAATGAAAATATGTTTTAACATGTAAATAAAATTAATGCTCTTCACTTGATCTTTTTGTTTTTCAGCAACAAAATGTAGTTTATTGTAACAGCACAAAACTGCTTTACAATAATTACAGTAGTTAAGATTACAAAACATTACAATTGACAATTTACACTATTCTACAGTACTTGCGTTACAATAATTGCTAATCAAACAAAACAAACACGCTAAAAGGAAACAAGATTACATTACGCAACAAGATTACATTCACTTGATCTTGGTTAGGTAAATCTCTCACATTCAATAATACCTTGATTACGTAACAAGTGACAAATTAAAAGTTAAGTCAATACAGAAAAAAAGAAAGCAAAGATCACAAATAATTATTTAACAAGTAGTTAAAAATCAATATTGAGATAAAAAACAACAACTTCCCCCTACCTTAGCTAAGTTTCCTTTTCCACCCAAATTTGATATCAAGATGGTCTCCCTTGTAGCCAATTAAGTTCTTTGTCCTTTCTTCTGTTCTGCTTGCACAAAGCAACAACATTGTCAGGAGCTCGATTGCTCAAGACTGCATGCTCCATCTGTTGAGCGTTAAATGGCAAGCGCAACACACGATCAGGGACATAGGCAGCAGTTTGTTTGCCCTTGTCCGCTAATTCCACAAACTTGCATGGCAGCCTATATTCAGTGCTTCTAAGCTCACCCTTCCAATTTGTGTACAAAAAAAAACCCCCTTCAAAATTGATGAATGGACACACGTTTTTAAGATTCTTTCTCATTGGTGCAAGATGACAATCATCATTCACTTGGCAAGATGGATGACAGCATCTTAAGCAACATTTTGTTGCAAACAAACCCCACTTTTTGTATCCATGGGGTAGTGTTCCACTTCCTGATGGTTTTTACTTCGGAGAAATCCTTTTGAGGAGAACCGTGGTCACTACGTTGATAGGAAAGGCAGTCCTCTTTGTCCTGAAGTGTGATGAACGTCAAACGCCCCTGTCTATGATCAAGGTACTTCTCAAGAACTTGAAGATGTCATTACTTGCCATCAGTTTTTGACACATTGATATAGTTGTGGGACTACTGGTCTTTAACCGCATGCGCTAAATGATTGTTTTCAGAGTCAGAAAAAAAAAACATGTTCAATACCATGACCTTTCAAACCACTTAGATTGGCAAAATTGTTCTACTTTAACAGTTTTTTTTTTGTTGGTGGTGATTTTTGAAGGAAATTAGCAACAGGACTGAAATCTTCAATTCAATAATTCCTGATTTTGGCAACTGGGTTTTGTTCACTGATTTTGAGAGCATGGCCATTACCACGTGCTGTTCAAGAATAATACAACTTCTGGATTGGACCATAGACGAGAAATTTGATACCCTCTGTCAGAGAGAAAAAGATTAAAAAGAAAAAGAATAGATACTTTATTCAGACATTACAGCCATAGGCTAAATTACATCTTGACTAACAATCATAAAAGTGAATAAAATAGAATTAAAAATTATATCGTAAGGTTAAAAATTAACCAAAATGTTCATACATGTACACTGTATGCTAAGCTCCTAACAAAATTCTTCTTTCAACAAACTGTCTTATAAAGGGGGCGAACGAACTTCCTTGAGTTCCTGAGTGAGTAATTGCAATTGTTTCTAGCTGGGAGAAGCTTGTGGAGCCTATGCTGCAGAACTTCAAGCGACAGGAACCTCAAGTGCCAATTCTTAAAATTGTCTACAAGCAGTGTTCTTTAATCTGCAACACCCTGTGGCTCTTCTTGCCTCAGAAAAAGGGTCACTCTGAGAACTTAACAGCTGCAGCTTTGCCACATGCCTTGAAGACATCATAAACTGCCTCCCAAACTTGAATAAGGTCACTCTCCTGGACATCCTGTTCTTAACTGTCTTGCCATTTTATTCCTAGTGAAAAAATTCCCTTAACAGCAAAATTTAGGGGAAAAAAGTAACAATAACAACCTGGTTTAAAACTGATGAGCTGATCAGCAAATCGATTTTGTTGGTGTAAACCGGTGATCAGTAACAAACATATTATGCTTGTTTACAAGACTACAAGAAGACAAAAATGAGCAGAGTTTAAAAATATATGTAAAAGATTGAAAAAAACATGATCACAAAATTACATTTAAATGAAAAAAGTAATAAAAGGAAAAGAAAAATACGGGAACACTACAGCTAACATATACTACATACATGGTCCTTGTTATTGAGATCTAAAAAAAAATAGTTGGACAATTTGCTCTTCAAGGACAGTGAAGTGGGAAGTTCTTAAAGCTCTCTTGGTATACAGTTCCAATCACCAGCTGCAGCACTCTTGAAGCTCAACTGGCCTATTTTTGATCGTGACAAATGGGGCAGGTCATTTCAATTTTCACCAAGAAGGACTTATGAAGTAACCTTATTTCTATGATTTTAAAAAAGGAACAAATTTCTTTTCTAAATATGGAAAATTTGAGCATTCAAGTCCAATATTATTTTGATCAAAGTCTTTACTCTCAAAAGCTGCCAATGTAAGGAAATCTAGTTAACCGAAAAAATTAGAGGTGTGCGCAAACAGCTTTGTCTTCTTCACTGAATCTTTTGAGTCCCAAATGGTTGGTTTTAAAACTGTTTTTGAAGATAACAGAGTTATCAAAGCTGCTCTTAAAATATTTCGGGATTTCATCAACACAGTTCCTTGTTTTTATTTCTCTCAGGTTCACAAAGTTTGTGCATTCAAAATCATAAAGGTATTGCCAGAATGTAAAGGGCAAAACTGGTTTACAATATTCAAAAAGTATTAAAAAACAGTGTCATTAACTGTAGCAGTAATGATCAAGGGAGACATCCATGTATGCTTCTACACTCAGTAGTGTTACTATGCAAATCTGTAAGTTGCTGAGTTGTCTTGGGATATTCAAACTTGGTCTTTGCAGTGGAGATAAATTTGGCTGGTGTCGCCTTCATGGAAGATGGTGGAGTAGGTGTCCGTTACACGTTCAGTCTGACTGATGTTTTCCTGAGCTTTGAGGACTTAGGGAAATGCAGTTGTTTTTCAAATCTATCACAGCATCCTTCTCCAGTAGGAAATCTGGTCCAACCAAGTATTGCTTCGTAAGGAATGTTTTGCATCACATGGAACTGACTGTGGTATGCATCACTGTTTATTTTCACTTGTATATCAGTCTCTCCTAACACAGGTACTCTTTCACCACTGAGTGGACCGAACTAACCCGTTGACTATTTTAGACTATTTTGACACTTATGTCAATCAATTACACTATAGATCCATTAAGTTTCAGAATACAAAATCAAGATACAATCTAATGTCAACACGGATTGATTTACAATAATCATTCTTAGACATTTTCTCAATTTTTGAAGATGTTTTGCAATTTATAACCGTTTTCAGCACTTGCTTCCAGGTGCTTGTCCACCATAGACTTGCAGAGATGATTGATCACAACATTGCATCAGCCTGTCGTCCTTGTGGAAGGTTCCTCGAGGGTATTTTCTTGCTCTATCTTTTGCAGTCAAATTTGGTGGAAGGTGTGATCTTGTCTTTTCAGTCAAAGAAACCGCGGGCTTTTTCACTACAAATTTATCCACAATGACGTTTGTTCTGTATTTGACCAAAGAAGGTGCATTTTGCTGTCAAAATAACTATGCTTTTTGGTTTATTTTTCGCCCACTACTTACAACGTGTGTTTTGTCATCGGTGTGGATATCAGCAATTCTGATTGGCCAACTCAAAGAAAAGAAAATAATATTTGTGTTGTGCCAATAGGCAATTCTTTGAGAATGGCAACTAGTACCATCGCCAGACATGCAAATAAAGAAAAGAATGCATTAAACTTTGATTGTTTACTAAGTCAAAGGTTGCAAAAGTTCTCCAAGTCTTTTTCAAAGGTAAATCATCTTAAAAGACATGTAGATGCAGGACTTTTTCAGATAGTCTTACGGTCCATTTTATGAAATTTGGGAGTTTTTGTGAATTATACAATTGGGTGAGATTTGAGGTTGATTGTGATGATTGTCACTTGATGGTTGATTTCTTCTTGATCTTCTGTGGACAGAGAAATGTTGATTTTAATATGGTCATTGTAAACATGCCTGCAGGGCTTAGGGAACTTGGATTTTACATTAATGTTGGGGAGCTGGTTACCGGCAGATGAGCGTGATAGTGGCATGTTCTGGTGTGGGGGAACTGGTTCCTTGGTTGATAGCTGTGTCTGGGAAAACATGTCCGACAGGGAAAGGTATTAAACACCCCCAAATAAGCTACCCTTTCCCGTGGTATGGGGCCTAATCAGGGTCTTAGTATGTCTAGCTGAACAAGAACCATCAAGACACTGATTCTCTGATTTGCTCTTTGATTAGCTGCAACGCTGTTAGCTGGAGCCTGGCACAAGGTATATCTTGTCTGCATCAGAGATTATTATTCTGCCAAACTTGCTTGTTAAATCATTAAATGTGTGTCAAGAGAGTCCACAGGTCCCTTTTGGTGTGTGGTAACTGCTTGCCAGATAATCCACCGTTGGTTCTTATTAGCAAATCTCTCTGTCAAAGTGTTGTGTAACGTCATGCAATTCCTTTGAACTATCTGCACGCTTCTCATCTTTTTGTATTTCGTTGTCTGTATTGCAATATTAAATGATCTCCTGCTTCTTTTTCACATAAGGTAATTACAAAGAAACAAAGCAATACATTTCTTCCCTTGTAGAATCGTTCGAGTTAGTTACACCCTTCTGTCTGGCATATCTATTTGTCTTTGTCACCAACAAATCCCACAGTTCATCGGTGAACACTGTTCAGGGCCTCTTATTTCAGGGTACTGAATCACCAACCTTTCATTTATTGCACTCCACTGCACAGGTGGGTGTTGCTGGGCAGCTGTTTGTTGTTGATGGCCTCTTCCACTTGATATTTGACGTGATGAGCTGTAGAGGTGCTAGCTTGCTCTCTTTCTTGATCGCTATGTGGCATTTCAGCAAGTGCTGGCTCTGAATTTGTTGCCGATTATTTACCTGAACAACCGGACCAATCTGACCATGAATCATCACTGCTATCTGGCGCTTCAAAGGTTATTTGGTGAATCTCATTCATGTCGCAATATAAGACGCAATTTTTAAAAGGACTCGCAAACACAGACTTGAGGAAAATTGTTCTAATACTGTATGCCAAAAACGTGATGAAAGGAAAAGGAATGTATAAACAGATCATGTAAGAGACACGAAATGGGGCCCTTATGAGCCATTTTTGAGTCAAAACATACACCTTGTTTAGAAGCACAGGAATCAAAGGGTTAGGGGATTGTTCATTTGTTATTATGTACTAATGCTGCTTGGGTATGTTATGAAGTCACAAAATGAGCTGCTTCCAATTGGCTTCCTGAGAGTACAGCCCTGGACTGTAGGTCATGGGTTAAATGGCATTCAACCATCAATTTTTCTTGACTGTCACAAAATCTTGACCTTTCAATACAGGTGAAATCGCAAGTACAAAGCTAGGCACTTGTGTTTGAACAGAGATTAAAACGAATGCATTTGCTTGGTGCATGTTTGGTTACAGTACATCTACACTAGGAACTGATGCTATTAATCACAAGTACCATTCTCATAATATAGGACTGGTTGTAAAATATACCCTGCAACATAGTTCAGATCCAGCTCTCTTAGCTTAAGTCCATTTATGAATAGTACCTTAAGCACTCTTGGCTTGGTTTCCCATCAAGCACAGATACTGTGATCTGTTGCGTTAACTTGTATGTCCTGTTTTTGGAACAACCTCGTTAGCGGTTCTGTGAGGCCTTTGATGTACAGAAGGATTGTAAACCCTCGTGTACATGGCGGGTCAACACATTTAAAAACATTCTCACAAGTACTTCGGTGTAGGAACTGGTCTTTCCTGGTTTATCTTATAGTGAAGCGATAAAAACGGCTTTTATTCTGCCCTTCTTAGACAGACGTGAATCACTATCTGTCAAGCTATTTAATGACATTGTAAGCAAGGAAGATTACAAGCTGGCTAGCCTGCTACCTCCTATGGCCAGCTCTTACGCTCAGTATCAGCTGGATATACTAGGGGCTGACATCCTCCCTGAGATTTTTTCCCCTGCTCAGTTGAGACTTTTTTTCAACGTGAAGAAAACTACTTACAATACCGCCTACAATACGTTACTTATACTACTTACCATACAGTACTTCCTTAGACTACAATTCCTTCCCTACTTTTTAGTTTTTTTTGGTTACACACCTATGTACCTAGTATATCACTATTCAAAACAGGTTTCCGTTTAACCTCTAGTATCTTCCTATTTTTATACTTAGTATTTCGGAAGGTCAAACGAAAAATCGCTATTGCGAAAATTCCTGCTGCAACTACAGTGAATAAGAACCTGAGCTTTAGCGAGGTGGTGATTCACATCGCTTCCGATCACTCACCTGAAAGGTTAGTCCGAATGCCTGAACGAAACTTATCGTAATCTGACTTGAACATGTTTACTAACAAATGAATGACAAACTTAATAAAACAACAACGGAAAGATCACTTACCAACTTGGAGACAAACAGATATGTAAGCAAGAAATGTTTGTCATGACAAGAGCGTACATATATATACTGTAAGCTTATGTGAAAGTCGCCCGAAATGTAAACAACACTTCAGTCCACCGTGACATAAAGTTGCAATGTTCCTTGACTGTAACCGCTCTAATACTTGTGTGATGCTAACAAAATGAAAATATAACCTCTGATTGAGATTAGCCCATGTTCAGTTTCTTAAAGTATTAGAAATATAATGATAAGGATTAAGTGGAATGTGCTGCAAAATGAAAACAAAACGAATTGCTAATTGTGAATGTTTCACCAACGAGTCGACAAAATGATTCAGTCGACAGAAAGTGGTGCCTTAATTTCAAATGTTAATTCCATGACCACACTTCCCTTATACTTGTGTAATGCAGTGTGTAATGCTAATGAAATGAAAGCAGTTCCCTTAGAAGGTTGCAATGGCTGAGATTGTTAACGTCAAACGTCCAAACTTTTTGGAAACAACTTATTTGCTTAAAGCTATTAAAGCGTCACAGTTAGTCTCACAGGTTCATATTACTTGCATGCTAAACCTCAAAACAAAATGATGATGTTCAATGAATATACAAGTGATCATCGCAGTTACGAACACTACTTTAGCAGTAGTAAAAATAAAGCATGAAAAAAATATTGACAATTCAGGCTTGAACGGGATTCGAACTCACTACCTCTGCAATATCAGTGAAGTGCAAACAAAGCCGTCCTACTGTAAGTGACACCACAAATTTATGCTCGCTGGCACGTGCCAAATAAGCAAACACTGTAAACTAAATGCTTGTAAAGAAATAATAAACGGTGCATATTAAGGACTTTTGTAACAAAATCCACTGCTTTAAACGGCAGCAAAGCTTCAAAACTCAGTAGACAGGCAGTTCCAGTCGAAAGCGCTTTCGATCTGTGTGCCAACTGTTGGACACTTTGTTGACGTCTTTACGAAACATCTCACCACTTAGTAAATGTGCAGTTTCTCTGCAGAACAAAAGTCTCTTTAGCAGTGTATCATCCTAAAGCAACATTAACAACAAATAAAGATTTTAAAAGAAATCTAATGACAAAACTTCCTTTCATTGCAAATCATGTGTGCTGAGAAATTGGTAGTCTTGAGAATAAAGCTAGATTATGGACAAAGGCTCCTGTAATTCGTGCTCGCAGCATAAATTATGTGCATGTGTGTAAGTACATGTTATTTATTGGTCATAGACTACATTGTTCCTTTTGGACCTGTTCTCCAAGTCATCAGTTTTTTTGTTGAGGGTGTCTATTTCTTTTCGGTTCGCCTTTTCTGCAAGAGCCCTTTTAATCTCGGTCACATCATGGTCTAAAAGTTAAACTATCTTTCAATTCGCTGACATCTTGAGTAGTTTTTTATTTACTTTTTCCCAAACTCTCTAACTTAAGCAGGGTGGCGTTCAACTTCAACTCTTGTTCATCTTTAATGTGAGCAAGTCGTCCATCTTTGCAAGTACTGTCTCTAACTTTGCTTCGGTATCTGGCATTTCAGGTCGCTGCTTTGCCTTCGACCTTGTCAGTCTAGCAGACATTCCCATGTCAACAATTAATATACTCAAAAGGTTATAATGCGGTCATAGTAAAACTATTAAGGATTATGTTCTTGAAAGGTTCTTGTAGAGAGCTCGGAGCCGCATTTATTTAGCTTGGTATTACCATGCAACTCCATTTAACACTTATCTGGTGCTTCCTCCGAACATTCGCCCAGCCGGGCAGTTTTTTAATCTTCCGTAAGCCTTACAACTCAATCGACAAAAATTTCAGTGGATTTTTCCGTCTAATTGGCTGCCACTAATGTCACAAATTCTCCTTGGGTTGGTAGATAGTCTGAGTTTCCCTCCTCTTTCATATCACTTAGAGCTTCAGCGGAGTCGTGGCTAGACCTCAAGAAGCCACAGAGGCCAAGAGGTCAAGTGCCCTGCTTTTCTTCTGGGCTAGCAGCCGTTTCTTATAATACCACTTCTGCGTCCTCACAGAGTGTTGTATTAACTTGGCAAATAATTCTTGGAGAGAGTAGTCGCGACTTTGAGGCAAGGACAAAAAGTGATCTGCGACGGCTTTTCTCATGTCAATGGTGATCAATTTGACAGAAATGTTTCTCTACCATGGCGAATATGTTTAGCAGTACAGTACGAGCAAGCATAAATCTATGCCACTCCTAGCCTGAAAAAACGCCGGTGTTTTTAGTGACCTCCCATCTTAACCTCCAGCAAAGTTCTTGTAATTCAGAGTACACAACGTTTTTGACCTGGGGTTTCTTGGCTGACTTGTCCACTCAGTCTTTTTGTGATAGATGTTCTAATTGCCTTTGAATTGCTCTGACTTAACACTCAGAAAATCAGAAGATTCTTGACTAGGGCAAGATTCAAGGGGTACTTTATTGGCACTTATGAAACCTGTTATATATCAAGTGCAGGTAAATGCTTTAACACCTCGCTTATCCATCATGTACTTGACAAATTCTTGCACTAATGGGGACCTTAGTAGTGTTTCAAATTATGTCAAGGCTTTTGACACTTTTCATGAACCACAGAATAAGTAGTCTTTCAAACATTTTGTTCAAGGTGCTTCCTTGCAAATGGACCCCCTTCACGGTCTAAATTAGGATCATCCAAATAGAATTGAAGAATTTCGGCCAATTCAGCGTCCAAGCAAAGCAAGATCTCTAATTTAGGTAGATGTTGACTTGTTTTTTAAACCAGTGTCTACAATTGCAAGTAAAGATTGTGCCTTAGAAAATTTGTCCCATGTAGCTGTTTCAGTTGCCAAAGCAGAAGGACCATCAAAATTGCAATATTTCCTGATAGGGGCATCATTATCACTTGTATTGGGCTGAGATTTTGAACTAGATTCCTTCAGCAGAGTGAATTTGATTTCATCGCTGGAAAAATCCAGATCACAAAGGCGTCTGCCTCTAACTGTATTTTGAGCGTGACACTGCCCTGCGCTAGAGTCCGCACTGCCTCGCAAGAAACAGGATGGACTGTTTAATCTCTTCGTCTGCTCTGCGATCCTACTTTGATGGAGGCATGGCTCAGTGCTGTCACCCGCATTTCCTTGGAAGGAACTAGATTTAATGTTTAACCTTTCACTATTATGTACCACTGGCTTTCTCGTGCCGCTTTCAAAATGGCACGGCGGTGTTATGACCAACCAAGTATCAGCATTGCAACGTTTTTTGAAAGAAAGTGGATTTGGTGTCACAACTGCTTTCAAATGTAAATGGTTTATCAAAAAAAAGGAATCGGGCCTTGTTCCCAGCCAAAAGCTAGTAGCAGTCCCTGAAGGTTAAACAAATCTCCTTCGCTAATTGACTTTAAAGGATAAAAATTGGATGGAAGGCGTTCTTGCAAAAACAAATGTTCTTCTGCTTACCATGTATCAGGTTAATACCCAGAAAACGCATTGCAGTACCCAGATGACTGTCCTGGATGGTATGGAATAGTTATGTCCTCTTTTCTAGAAAACTGTGTGGTGTGGTAGGGTGGGGTGAGGATTCAGAAACATTTCATCAAATTCATTGTCCTCTATGAAAGCAAAGATTGGAAATTGCTTATTCCAGGCCAGAGGTGGAGGAGGTGGTGGTGAATAAGTAACTGATTCAAAACGAAACAAATTGGAACCCTGAGGAGCTGGTTGGGAGATTATACTGAGAGATCTTAGTTCAACAATGGGAACAACAATGTCTCATTTTCCCAGTTGCGTATCACAAAAATGAGAGAAGGCAATCCTCGTGGATTCAATACCCGCAACAAAGTAATGGCTTATAAGGGGGTGTCCTGAGCAGTATAATAAATTAAACATTTGGAGGCAAGGAATTTTTCGAGGTTTTTTTTGGCTAAACTGGGACAATCATCTCCATGACGCAAGCTAACAGCGACCGGAAACTACTCCACTTTTTCTTGACAAGTTGTGGCTGGCTTCTCGGTGACAGGCAAACTCAGCTTACCAGGAGAAGTCTAAGATGTCTGTCTGTCTGCACTAGTCTTTCAAGTCACGATCAACAGAACATGCATTGCATGGCGGTGAAAAAACAGAACTTCAAGCACAAAGGTTCTGAAACAGACAGGAATTTGCCCAAACCAGTTGAAACTTTTAGTAATACAACGAACACTCACTTTCGCACTACCTCAGTGAGTAGAAATTTTGAAGCCACAGGCCAAGAGATCAAGTGCCCTGCCTTTCTTCTAGGGTAGGAGCTTTTTGTTATAATACCACTTCTGCATCCTCACAGAATGTTATATTAACTTGGGGAAATGAATCTTGGAGAGAGTAGTGGCCACTTTGAGGCAAGGACAAAAGGTGATCTACGACAGCTTTTCTCATGTCAACGGTGATCAATTTTGATAGAAATGTTTCTGGACCATGGCCGATATATCCAGCACTACAGTAGGAGCAAGCATAAATCCATGCTATCCATGCAATCCTAGCCTGAGAAACGCTGGTGTTTTCAGTGACCTCCCATCTTAACCTCTGGCAAAGTGCTAGTAATTCAGAGTACACAATGTTTTTGACCTGGAGTTTCTTGGCTGACTTGATCACTCGTTTTTTTTTTGGCAATAGACGTTCTAATTGCCTTTGAATTGCTCCGACTTGAGACTCAGAAAATCAGAAGATTCTTGACCAGGGCAAGATTCAAGGGGTACTTTATTGGCACTTATGAAACCTGTTATATATCAACTGCAGGTAAATACTTTGACACCTCGCTTATCCATCATGTACTTGACAAATTCATGCACTAATGGGGGACCTTAGTAGTGTTTCAAAGTGTGTTAAGGCTTTTGACACTTTTCATGAACCGCGGGAATAAGTAAAGTCTTTCAAACATTTTGTTCAAGGTGCTTCCTTGCAAATGGACCCCCTTCACGGTCTAAATTAGGATCATCCAAATAGAATTGGCGAATTTCGGCCAATTCAGCGTCCAAGCAAAGCAAGATCTCTAGTTCAGGTAGATGTTGACTTATTTTCTTTTCAAACCAGTGTCCACAATTGCCAGTACAGATTGTGCCTTAGAAAATTTGTCCCATGTAGCTGTTTCAGTCGCCGAAGCAGAAGGACCATCAAAATCGCAATATTTTCTGATAGGGGCATCATTATCACTTGTATTGGGCTTAGATTTTGAATTAGATTCCTTCAGCAGAGTGAATTTGATTTCATCGCTGGAAAAATCCAGATCACAAAGGTGTCTGCCTCTAACTTTATTTTGAGCGTGACACTGCCCTGCGATAGCGTCCGCACTGCCCGGCAAGAAACAAGATGAACTGTTTAAGCTCTTCGTCTGCTCCGCGATCCTACGTTGAAGGAGGCACAGCTCAGTGCTGTCACCCGCATTTCCTTGGAAGGAACTAGATTTAATGTTTAACCTTTCACTATTATGCACCATCGGCTTTCTCATGCCGGTTTCAAAACAGCACAGCTGTGTTATGACCACCCAAGCATCAGCATTGTAACGTTTTTTGACAGAAAGTGGATTTCGTTGGACAACTGCTTTCAAATGTAAATGGTTATCACGCACAAAAACAGGAATCGGGCCTTATTCCCAGCCAAAAGCTAGTAGCAGTCCCTGAAGGTTAAACAAATCTCCTTCGCTAATTGACTTTAAAGGATAAAAATTGGATGGAAGATGTTCTTGCAAGGACAAATGTTCTTCTGCTTTACCGTCTATCACATTAATACCCAGAAAACGCATTGCAGTACCAAGATGACTGTCCTGGATGGTATAGAATAGTTATGTCCTTGTTCTAGAAAACTGTGTGGTGGGGTGGGGTGAGGATTCAGAAATGTTTCATCAAATTCATAGTCCTCTATAAAAGCAAAAATTGGAAATTGATTATTCAAGGCAGGAGGCAGAGGAGGTGGTGGTGAATAAGTAACTGATTCACAACGAAACAAATTGGAACCCTGAGGAGCTGGTTGGGATATTATACTGAGTGATCTTAGTTCAACAATGGGGACAACAATGTCTCATCTTCCCAGTTGCGTATTAAAAAAAGGAGAGAAGGCAATCCTCGTGGATTCAATACCCGCAACAAGGTAATGGTTTATAAGGGGGTGTCCTGAGCAGTATAACAAATTAAACATTTGGAGGCAAGGAATTTTTCGAGTTTTTTTTTTTGGCTAAACTGGGACAATCATCTGCATGACGCAAGCTAACAGCAGCCAGAAACTACTCCACTTTTTCTTGACAAATTGAGGCTGGCTTCTCGGTGACAGGCAAACTCAGCTTACCAGGAGAAGTCTAAGATGTCTGTCTGCACTAGTCTTTCAAGTCACGATCAACAGGATATGCAATGCATGGCGGTGAAAAAAAGCAGAACTTCAAGAACAAAGGTTCTGAAACAGACAGAAATTCGCCCAAACCAGTTGAAACTTTTACTAATACAATGAACACTCCCTTTCGCACTACCTTAGTAAGTAGAAATTTCGAAGCCACAGAGGCCAAGAAATCAAGTGCCCTGCTTTTCTTCTGGGCAGGGAGCTTTTTGTCATAATACCACTTCTGCATCCCCACAGAATGTTCTATTAACTTGGCAAATGATTCTTGGAGAGAGTAGTCGCCACTTTAAGGCGAGGGCAAAAAGTGATCTACGACAGCTTTTCTCATGTCAACGGTGATCAATTTGACAGAAATGTTTCTGGACCTTGGCGGATATATCCACCAGTACAGTAGGAGCAAGCATAAGCCTGAGAAACGCCGGTGTTTTCAGTGACCTCCCACCTTAACCTCTGGCAAAGTTCTAGTAATTCAAAGTACACAGCGTTTTTGACCTGGGGTTTCTTGGCTAACTTGTCCACTCAGTCTTTTTGTGATAGATGTTCTAATTGCCTTTAAATTTCTCCGACTTAACACTCAAAAGATCAGAAGATTCTTGACTAGGGCAAGATTCAAGGGGTACTTGTTATATAACCTGTTATATATCAACTGCAGGTAACTGCTTTGACACCTCGCTTATCGATCATGTACTTGACAAATTCTTGCACTAATGGGGATCTTTGTAGTGTTTCCAAGTGTGTCGAGACTTTTGACACTTTTCATGAACCATAGGAATAAGTAAAGTCTTTCGAACATTTTGTTTAAGGCGCTCCTTTGCGTCCAAGCAAGGCGAGGTCCCTAATCCAGGTAGATGTTGACTTTTTTTTCTTTTCAAGCCAGTGTCCACAATTGCAAGTACAGACCATTACCTAGAAAATTGGTCGCATGTAGCTGTTTCAGTCGCTGATCCAGTTGCTGAACCAGAAGGACCACCAAAATCGCAATATTTCCTGATAGGGGCATCATTGTCACTTGTATTGGGCTGAGATTTTGAACTACATTCCTTCAGCAGAGTGAATTTGATTTCATTGCAAGAAAAAATCCAGATCACGATGGTGTCTGCCATCATTATTACTGGGCTCTACAGGACAACACAATTGATTGCACAGGTTGTCTTTATCTCTCTCAGAACTTTAACTTGCATTATAGAGTCCAGTGCTATCGTCAGTGTTACTTCCCAAGAAACTGACAGTATTTAAACTACAACTTTGTGCCTCCTGCTCTCTAACAGTATTTTGAGCGTAGCACGGCGCTACGGTAGCGTCCACAATGCCTGGCAAGAAACAAGATGGACTGGGTAAGCTCTTCGTCTGCTCTGCGATCCTTATTTGAAAGAGGCACAGCTCAGTGCTGTCATCCCTATTTCCTTGCAAGGAACTGGATTTAATGTTTAACCTTGCATTATTATGGACCATGGGCTGTCCCA
Source organism: Pavona decussata (assembly GCF_977016875.1). Taxonomy (NCBI): domain Eukaryota; kingdom Metazoa; phylum Cnidaria; class Anthozoa; order Scleractinia; family Agariciidae; genus Pavona; species Pavona decussata. Next base: position 1,588,527 of record NW_028145568.1, read on the forward strand.
TACCACTTTCAAAACGGTACGGCTGTGTTATGACCGCCCAAGTATCAGCATTGAAAGGTCTTTGAAAGAAAGTGGATTTGGTTTGACAACTGCTTTCAAATGTAAATCGATTATCAAAAAGGTATCGGGCCTTGTCCCCAGCCAAAAGCTAGTAGCAGTCCCTGAAGGTGAAAGAAATCTCCTTCGTAACTGATTTTAAAGGATAAAAATTGGATGGAAAGCGTTCTTGCAAGGACAAATGTTTTTCTGCTTTACAGTCTATCAGATAAATACCCAGAAAACGCATTGCAGTACCAGAATGACTGTCCTGGATGGTATAGAATAGTTATGTCCTCGCTTCTAGAAAACTGTAGTAAAGCTCTGTACCCTGCCTTATTGCAGATAGATTTCCCATAGCTACCAACATCTTTTAATCAAAAGAAATGTCACATTAGCCAGAATAATTAAATAGAATAGTTATGTCCTCGCTTCTAGAAAACTGTAGTAAAGCTCTGTACCCTGCCTTATTGCAGATAGATTTCCCATAGCTACCAACATCTTTTAATCAAAAGAAATGTCACATTAGCCAGAATAATTAACAAATAAGAAGAAGAATAAAGGTTGGTTTTGGGTGTTCTTCAATTACTGTGTTGATGTATTCAACAAAAATTGGCTTTTTTTGTTGTAAACTGGGACAATCCTCTGAATGATGTGAGCTAACAGTGGATGTAAACTATTCCAATTTTTCTTGAATGGTTGAAGTCGTTTGGCGAGGGAGGCTGGCTTCTCTGTTAAAGGCAAACTCAGCTTACCAGGGGAAGTCTGAGATGTCTCTCTGTCTGTATCAGTCTCTCAAGTCAAGATCAACAGAACGTGCAATGCATGGCGGTAGAAAAAAGGGAACTTCAAGCACAAAGGTTCTGAAACAGACAGGAATTCGCCCAAATCAGTCAAAACTTTTACTAATGCAATGAACCCTTGCTTTTGCGCGACCTTTGTGAGTAGAAATTGCGAGTGACACAAGAGTTGGTTTGAGTGAGCTTAAACTTTTACTGGATGGATAACCGTAACTTGTTGACAACCTCTGTCAAAGGAAAATATTGCGCATTTATTAAATGTGACTAAACTGCTGCACAAGAAAAGGAACAATTCTATAATTATTTTTCACCCAGACATTGGTCCTTATGCAATAGGAAAACCAAGAGAACGTTTCAAGCCTTGGTTAAATGAACCAAACAAAAATGGCTCCTAAAGGTTTCTCTCATGTTTCTGCATTGTCTTCTGCCACTTACAAATAAAAGTGTCAAACACAAGGTGAATTTTCCTTTTTGCACACATTCACCCCTAGAGGCTAATATTGGCTGTGAAGAAAACAAAGTTCTGGGAAGCTTGTCAAAAATGTATCAATTTGTCTTCATAAAATCTGTCTTTTATAGTTTGCAAATCACTAGTTACACTATGTTCATTCCATAAGCGGAAGCGAGCAATAAAATGACTAAAATGATCAGTTTGAGAAAGGAAAACAATGAAAGGAAAAAATCCAAAAATGAAAGTGCAAAATCTCTTTTACACTGACTTTCCTAATGCCGTTATGCATTTTAACTTACCAACCTATTCAAAAGATAAAAACATACTTTGACTAGCTAAATCGGCAACGGGTTGTTCATCAGCAGTTGAACACTCTCCTGTGGTAAACCCAGCCTTAACTGCAATTTATCAGATCTTAGAGGTACATTTGTCAACCACTGGACGGCCAGTTGGCAGGAAATTGACAAGAGCTGCCAAGCCATTTTCGGCTCTCAGAAGATGAAGGATAAGATGTTTTAGGAGTCCTGATATATACATACGCACATACTTTATTGCAACTCCGTAAAAGGGTTATTCAGTTACAAGAATTATGGAACTGCCTTGCTTTTAAATGCAAATCAAAATAAACTTCGGCCTGTTCTAGTGCATAGAAGCCCCTAGCAGGATTTCCCAAATTTTCTCCATCATAATAATGATAGTCAAATGAAACTATGTCAGTGTTCACACAAGAAAGTTCGTTGGAAACTCTCTTTTGAAGAGACCGGTGAGCAAAACAGTCACTGATTTGTCTACTTGCATTTGCTACCGTTGCAGAGAACGCTGGATGTAATGAAATTTGTAAGGTTCGCCTGGTTCTTTCTCCATTAAGCTCAGCCTTTAGAGAGATAAATGATTGAGAGGGCTAAGTTTATGAACCTAACCCATAATCTCGGGCTGGTAACATTTATGATGAGGGATGCAAAATGAGGGTGGTGTTAATCAAAAACCACGATCAATTGGCTGTCTTGTCGGAGATGAACCGGTGGTTCAGGGTGGGGTGGGGTGAGGATTCAGAAATATTTCATCAAATTCATTGTCCTCTATCAAAGCAAAAATCGGAAGTTCCTTATCCCAGGCGGGAGGTGGAAGGAATGAATGGAAGGGAAGGGAACAAATTGGAACCTTGGGGAGCTGGTTGGGTGATTATATTGAGTGATCTTAGTTCGACAATGAGGGCAACATTCTCTCATTTTTCCAGTTGCGTATCGCAAACATCAGAGAAGGGAATCCTCGTGGATTCAATACCCGCAACAAGATAATGGTTTAGAAGAGGGTGGCCTAAGCAGTATAACAAATTAAACATTTGTAGGGAAGGAATTTTTCGAGGTTTTTTTTGCGAAACTGGGACAATCATCTGCATGACGCAAGCTAACAGCGGCCAGAAACTACTCCACTTTTTCTTGACAAGTTGAGGCTGGTTTCTCGGTTACAGGCAAACTCAGCTTCTACTTCCTCACAGAATGTTATATTAACTTGGCAAATGGTTCTTGGAGAGAGTAGTTCCAAAAGTAATTGCCGTAGCAAAACATTGAGAGAGTTCAAGGACTTCTGTTTTATTTTTACAGTATCTTTACCCCTCAAAGAGCACTTTCCCTCCAGGGGAAGAGTTACCTGTAAACAAATTAAAAAAAAACTCCTTATTCTGTCACAAGCAGTTGTAATATCTAAACATCATAAATGCCAGGAAGGGGGTCGTGATGGATAAGTAACTGATTCAAAATGAAACAAATTGTAACCCTGACGAGGTAGCTGGGAGATATCATATGGAGTGATCTTAGTTTGACAATGGGGGCAACAATCTCTCATTTTCGCATTTGCATATAGGAATCATGAGAGAAGGCAATCCTTGTGGATTCAATACCCCCAACAAGGTAATGGTTTAGAAGATGGTGTCCTGAGCAGTATAACAAATAAAACATTTGGAGGCAAGGAATTGTTGGAGGGTTTTTTTTGCTTAACTGGGGCAATCATCTGCATGACGCAAGCTAACAGCGGCCGGAAACTACTCCAGTTTTTCTTGCGAAATTGAGGCTGGCTTCTCGGTTACGGGCAAACTCAGCTTACCAGGAGAAGTTGAAGATGTCTGTCTGTCTGCATTATTCATTCAAGTGAAGATCAACAAAACATGCAATGCATGGCGGTGAAAAAACAGGACTTCAAGGGCAAAGGTTCTGAAACACAAGAATTCGCCCAAACCAGTGAAAGCTTTTGCTAATACAGTGAACCCTTGCTTTTGCACTCTCTCAGTGAGTCAAAATTTGAAGCAACAGAGGTCAATTGGCCTTCTTTTCTTCTGGGCTAGCAGCTGTTTGTCATAATGCCACTTCGGCGTCCTCACAGAATGTTATATTAACTTGGCAAATGATTCTTGGAGAGAGTAGTTCCAAAAGTAATTGCCGTAGCAAAACATTGAGAGCGTTCGTAGACGTCTGTTTTATTTTTACAGTATCTTTTCCCCTCAAAGATCACTTTCCCTCCAGGGGAAGAGTTACCTGTAAACAAATTTGAAAAAAAATTCCTTATTCTGTCACAAGCAGTTGTAATATCTAAACATCGTAGATGCCATCGTACAAAATGACCGGACGTCATTAGTTATTCATAAATGACTTATCTTACAGTATGTATGCCTGTTCAGGGGCTAATCACACGTTTTTTTTTAGTGGTCGACCTTACATTTTGCGGTAGCTGGAAGCAAAGTTTATCAAACAAATAGTTACAAAAAATATAATAGGCAGAACGTCTAAAAAGTTTTTTTGCAATATATGTTTTAATTGCCTTTGAATTGCTCCGACTTAACACTGAGAAGATCAGAAGATTCTTGAGTAGGGCAAGATTCAAGGGGTACTTTATTAGCACTTTTTAAACCTGTTACATATCAACTGTAGGTAACTGCTTTGACACCTTGCTTATCGATCATCTACTTGACAAATTCTTGCACTAATGGGGAATCTTTGTAGTGTTTTAAACTGTGTCAAGGCTTTTGACACTTTTCATGAACCACAGGAACAAGTAAAGTCTTTCGAACATGTTGTTGAAGGTGCTTCTTTCCAAATGGACCCCCTTTACGGTCTAAATTGAGATCATCCATCTAGAATTGGCGAATTTCGGCCAATTCAGCGTCCAAGCAAGGCAAAGTCTCTAATCCAGGTAGATGTTGACTTGTGTTCTTTTCAAAACAGTGTCCACAATTGTAAGTACAGACCGTTGCCTAGAAAATTTGTTGCATGTAGCTGTTTCAGTCGCTGAACCAGAAGGACCACCAAAATCGCAATATTTCCTGATAGGGGCATCATTATCACTTGTATTGGGCTGAGAGATAACATTTACGATGAGGGATACCAAATGACGGTGGTATTGTTTAAAAAAACAAGATCAATTGGGTGTCTTATCGGAGATAAACCCGGGGTTCAGGGTGGGGTGGGGTGAGGATTCAGAAATATTTCATCAAAGTCTTTGTCCTCTATGAAATCAAAAATGGCAAATTCCTTATCCCAGGCGGGAGGTGGAAGGGGGTCGTGGTGGATAAGTAACTGATTCAAAACGAAACAAATTGGAACCCTGACAAGGTAGTTGGGAGATATTATATGGAGAAATCTTAGTTCGAAAATGGGGACAACAATCTCTCATTTTCGCATTTGCGTATAGGAAACATGAGAGAAGGCAATCCTTGTGGATTCAATACCCCCAACAAGGTAATGGTTTAGAAGATGGTGTCCTGAGCAGTATAACAAATGAAACATTTGGAGGCAAGGAATTTTTCGAAGTTTTTTTTTGCTTAACTGGGGCAATCATCTGCACGACGCAAGCTAACAGCGACCAGAAGCTACTCCACTTTTTCTTGACAAGTTGAGGCTGGCTTGTTGGTTACAGGCAAACTTATTTTACCAGGAGAAGTCTAAGATGTCTGTCTGTCTGTCTGCATTAGTCTTTCAAGTCGAGATCAACAAAACCTGCAATGCATGGCAGTGAAAAAACAGAAATTCAAGCACAAAGGTACTGAAACAGACAGGAATTCGCCCAAACCAGTGAAAACTTTTACTAATACAATGAACCCTTGCTTTTGCACTACCTCAGTGAGTAGAAATTTTGAAGCCACAGAGGTCAAGTGCCCTTCTTTTCATCTGGGCTATCAGCCATTTGTTATAACGCCACTTCTGCGTCCTTACAGAATGTTGTATTAACCTTGCAAATGATTCTTAGAGAGAGTATTTTTAAAAGTAATTACCGTAGCAAAACATAAAGAGAGTCCATGGACGTGTGTTTTATTTTTACAGTATCTTTTCCTCTCAAAGGTCACTCTCTCTCCAGGGGAAGAGTAACCGGTAAACAAATTTTTAAAAAAAAATCGTCGTTATTCCGTCACAAGCAGTTGTAATATCTAAACATTACAGATGCCATCGCACAAAATGACCGGACATCATTATTTACTCATAAAGGGCTAATCTTAGAGTATGTATGCCTGTTCCAGTACTAATCACACACATTTTTTCAGTGGTGAATATTACATTTTGCGTTAGCTAGAAGCAAAGTTTATCAAAGAAATAAGTACAAAAAGTGTAATAGGCAGAACGTCTGAACAGTCTTTTTGCTATATATGTTCTAATTGCCTTTGAATTGCTCCGACTTAACACTCAGAAGATCAGAAGATTCTTGACTAGGGCAAGATTCAAGGGGTACTTTATGTGCACTTATTAAACCTGTTCCGTATCAACTACAGGTAACTGCTTTGACACCTCGCTTATCGATCATGTATTTGACAAATTCTTGCACTAATGGGGGATCTTTTTAGTGCTTCAAATTGTGTCAAGGCTTTTTGACACTTTGCATGAACCACAGGAACAAGTAAAGTCTTTCAAACATGTTGTTTAAGGGAGTTGGTATGCACCCCTAGCAACGCGCTCTGTGATTGGCTGATAGTAAAATGTGGTAATTTGTTACATCAGTTACCTTGTTATTCACATCAACAAGGGAACCAGAAAGTAATTTAGGTTTGGGGTGGTTTGGGCGTTTGTTGGAGTTGTGAGGGTTGCTGGAACTGTGGAGTTGTGAGGGTTGTAGGGGTTGTGTGGTTGTTGGGGTTGTTTGGGTTGTGGGTGTTGTGAGGGTTGTGGGGGTTGTGAGGGTTGTGAGGGTTGTAGGGATTGTGAGGGTTGTGTGGTTGTTGGGGTTGTTTGGGTTGTGGGTGTTGTGAGGGTTGTAGGGGTTGTGGGGGTTGTGGGTGTTGTGAGGGTTGTGTGGGTTGTTGGGGTTTTGGATGTTGTGAGGGTTGTAGGGGTTGTGAGGGTTTTAGGGGTTGTTGGGGTTGTTGGGGTTGTGAGGGTTGTAGGGGTTGTAGGGGTTGTGAGGGTTGTAGGGGGTGTGGGGGTTGTAGGGGTTGCTGGTGTTGTGGGTGTTTTGAGGGTTGTAGGAGTTGTGAGGAATGTAGGGGTTGTGAGTGTTGTGTGGGTTGTGAGGGTTGTGGGGGTTGGTGGTAGGGCGACGCAGTTGTTAAGGACAAAAGTATTCATGATATCAATGTAGCTTTCTTTCAGTGCAAACTCTCACAATATACTCTCCGTTTCAAGAACCCTTTATTTAGCTTATCAATTTGCAAGCTCATCTTATTTTTAAGTCAACCACAAATATATCCGAAGCGCCAGCTCTTATTTTTCTGATTCCTTGGAGATAATTTCGGGCGAAGGGCAAATATCTGCGCCCCTGCAACTCATTTGTCGAACAAATTGACGTCACTTTTTGTGGGAAAATTGAAGTCATCTAAGCAGCTTGTCAGTTAGAAGGATGACTTTCATTCATTTTTGGTGAAATTGCAATATTAGTATCCATTTTCTGTAACACAAATCGTTTACCTTTTATCATCTTTACCCTTATGACTTCCTACAACAGAAGTAATAAAATGAAGAGAACACAATTGATTAAAAAAATTAACAATGAAGGGCTTGAGAAAATTGACTCTCTGGGCCCGTGAAACTAGGCCAATAAGGGGTAATACAGGGCTCGCTTCCCAAAAGGCTGAGTAGCGCTAATCTAGGATTAATCATGGTTTAATGCAGGAGTAAACGATGTTCAGGAATTGTTTGACAGTTCAAACCCGATAACTTTTAAAGCTTCGATGCTTTCATTACCGAGGATAGGATAAGATAGGATAGCTGCAATAATTAGTGCAATAATTACAGAGGTGTACATTTGTAGAATTTATACAACTAGACAAAGTTATATTTAGCTCACCCTTACATTCAATTTGCCATGTGGAACACAAACACAATTTTAAGACTGAATGGTTTGGATTTCTGAAATTCACATGCACTAGTCTATAGGTTTTTGATCACTGTGGATGCGATCATTGCCACTGCACTATCAATGCTCCTTGTCTTTTTTAATTAACTTTTTTAAACCTAAGAGGAAGATAACTGAATGAAAGACCAATGAAAAGGAGGGTAACGCTAAAAAGACTTTTATATACCTGATCTGAAATGCATCAGTAGCCATTTCCTTGGTGGCCTATATGATTTAGTATCAGGCAATGCCCTTGCCCCCCAGCCTCAAAATCCTGTGTCAAATGCTTGTAATAAGCATTAATAAATTTGTTGGTACAACCGAAGAACAACGCAAAGGCGCCACCCTTAAACTCCTGATGCAAAACAGTCAAAAGCTTTTGTTTGGAGTCAAAAGCACTTGTTGGTAAGACAACTTCTCTACAATGTAAAAGGGCATATTTATATGGTTAACATAGGTGTAAACAAAAGGAGGAACAAATCATAGTAGTATAAACTGGCCATTTTTTTTATTTGCTTTAGTGTTACTGAAGTGGAGCCCTGCCATATCACGACCCGGTTAATACAACCAGTACCCTATTATTAAGACCATTCTTTTCACTAGTAGGTTGCGTATGTGATTTGTAACACATCAGTTGATGGTTTCAAACTCTGGTTGTTTACAGTGATTGGTCAATTAAGTTGTGATGTTATTGGTCCCCTGTCACTTACAACTTTATAAAGTGAGTTAGTTGATAGCAGTCAGCAGAATACGTGTGTCCTCTGATGTTGGCGTATGGTCGTCTGCAGAAGCCGGATCGAATCAGCCACGTCATCCCCTTTCATAAACGCCTTTTGGCGCGTATTCCATGGTAGAGCTGCCTCTAACCGGGAAGCAAGGATCTTATGGAAACACCGCAAGATGTTGTAATTGGGTGGTGTTTCTCGGGTGACGTGGTGCCCTGCTCTTTAGCGATCAGGACAGTCACCCCGCAGCATAACCTGCCAGCAGCCACACATTAAAGTGGGCCGCCACCTCATCCCGCCTTAGCCTTTTCAATTCACCAAGGGATCGGCGATTCGGCCCAGGAACCCCGTCAGACATCCCTTTGATTGCTCCGGTCACATCCTCGATGGTAATAGGTTTGACCAGATCCCACTCAACCAGCCCTTTTAGAGGAGGTCTACGACCGACGTGCAAGGATGGCTGTTGGAATATCCCACACCAGCCTTTATCTAAATTCGTATAAAAAATCTCCTGTCATGCATTTCTCGCGCATATCTCTGCGCGCATGAAAAATGCAATAATAATAAAAATAATAATAATACCAATATAAATAACAATAACAATGATCATTTGTCGTTTGTCTACAGTTTTATTTGGTTTGGGCGATAGTTTGAGAAAACTGTGTTTAAATAAAAATTCTTGCTACACAAACAAATATCTCCCAAACGCTGATAAAATAATGTATCCTTATTTTCTCAATGATTTAGAGAAGCTCAAAAAAAGTTCCCGTTTCACAGCAAACCCAAGAATAATGGTTTGATTTTGTCCAACAGTAGTCAACAAATAGCAGGAATGCATTATGGAGCAAGGAAATCAACTACCGGGGTGTCTCATATGAAAGGAACGGTGATGCTCATTGGAAACTTTGAATTAAACCCCTAAATAGAGACCAATAGTGGGTGTTGTCCAAACTTTTTTTTACCCTTAAGACGAATTAAATATATACAAATTAAATATATTTGTTTATATTTCTTCATGTGCAACCCTAAATGAGACCTTCGTGGGTAAATATAATGGCATTTTGTCCAGAACACCCTAAGTGAGACCAAAATCCATGTCCCCCATGGTTCTTGGTTCAGGGTTCATTAGCCCCATGTGAGCAATCTTTGTTATTCCAAGGCTCCCAAGGTTTCAAACAAATCATCTGTAGATAATGAAATGTCTCTGTATAAACTGCATAAGTAATTCATTACCCAGCGTTGTAGGTGCTATTTCTTCGAACGCTGCACGCGTTTCAGCGTCGCTGGTTAACAACATTCTTCCCAGAATTGCTGAAACGCCTTCAAAGACTGGATCACCACAGGCTTTATGATGCGTGCTTAATGTGGATTGGCAACTGAGAGAATAACTAGCCAGATCAAGAAGATCTGAAATTAACTGCGGTACAAGCTTACTTTTCGAAGGCACTGCGTGCAAAATAGCAAGGTTGTCGCAAATTTTGTCTGCAAGCTGTTGGATGGAAGACTGTTAGACCATTTGACAGCCAGGTTGGAGTACGAAGAAGTAAAGACACCAGTAGAGGGCTGGAACCTAGGAGAGAGAGCAGTTTGAACTGCACAAGAAGGTAAAGGGACTCTGATATCCTTTGCGAGAGCTCCCCAACATCACATAAACTAACTGCCTGTAGGCTACATGCCTACTCTTTTTGTGGTCAGGTCCCTCATAGGCTGAGGTGCCATATTGCTGCTTATATTGTAGCCTGCAATAACCAGTAATGAAGGGAGACCACATGGAAGCCAGGGTGATGTACTATGCAGTGTGGTAGCTCTTTAAGCTGCTCTACCTCAACATCCTCTAAGTTTTTTCGTAAAACATCTGCAGCAGATGTTCTCTTGCTCTCTCCACATCTGCTGGCAGTTCACACACAGGCACCTTGTAAACAGTGATAATCACTATCTAAAAAATTATGAGGGACAAGTGAGTACTATTTCCGTAGCCTTAGACTGAGTTGCCAAATAGCCCTCTCCAAAAAGAGAAAAAAAAGGAACAAATCTCAGTCGTCGTCACCATGTTAAAGGGGCAGTATAATAGGAGATCGATGGGAGATATCATGATTTTTTGTCAAAATTCACTAAATTTGAACTTTGAACTCTGTGTTAATTTCTCAATCGCTAATTTAAAGAAATATTAATAGTAATTCTAAGACAAAAGGTTGAACCAAAATGTAGTACAATCGGCGATTTTTAGTGCGTTACAACAGCAAAATTTGAAAACGTCCACCAGACGTTTTCAAATTTGAATCCCTCTCTATCTTGGTCATCTGCCGGCAAAAATATCCTTGGATAGTTTCTTTGCATTTTGATAGTCTTTTAATGGAGTTTTGTCATTATATCTTGGCTGCTATCAACCGAATAGCGTCTTTCTGATGTTCAATGTTACTAAAAATAGTGTGATACTGTCCCTTGAATGTTTTATTTATGCGCTTATTTGGTATGCTAAACAAAGGAAGCCATCGCGTTACAGGCTAGTTAGTACATAAGGAACTTTTGAAGAAGCAAACTAATTTAAAAAAATTCATCGTTTTATTCTAGCTTGGAAACATGGATGAACCTGACATAAAACATCCTATTTTTGTGTAGACATAATGAATAGTAAATGACAAGTACAGTCGAACCTCCACTAACGGCCACCTCTCCACAACGGCCACCTCTCTATAACGGCCACTTTTTTATGTCCCGGCGGACAGTCCATACATTAGCTCTTGTTTAAACCTCTCTACAACGGCCACCTCTCTACAACGGCAACGGCCACTAAAGCGCGTCCCCAACTGTCAAAATAACCTCTCGACAACGGCAAGTATACAGTTCTTTTTCATGTGTAAAAACCTTTTTCTATTAACTGATGCATTATTCGACATTTGTTTGCGGAAAATTACGTTTCTGTATCCATTTTAATGATATACGTATTTTAATTGTGTGCCATTTATATGCTGCAGTAAGCATAAATTGTCTACGATAATATAGCGGATGTTGCGAACCTTGCTCGTTTCGTCTTTCCGGTTAACATTTTGATTCGAAACATTAGTTACGTTTTATTGTGTTTTTTCATCTATATATATTATTTAAGATTGGATTGTCATTATAGGCTACAGTAAGCATGCACTTGGCACAATAAACATGTTGTACTTCCCGAAAAAAGGTGTCATATTACACTCCCACCTCCCCATAACGGCCACCTCTCCACAACGGCCACTTTCTTCTGTCCCCAAGGTGGCCGTTGTAGAGAGGTTCAACTGTAAAAGGGAAATTTGGTCATGTGGTGCAAATATTGACGTTTGCCATAAATGTGATTCTAAATCTCTCGATTTTCTCAGGCGTTTGAACGTCCACATTTTGTGGTCTGACGCCTGTTGGTCATCATGATGTTCTTTAATCATTTCTGCCCTTGCATCTTTTGTGTATAGTTCAAAACTGTTGGACATCCTGAAACATAAAATGGAACAGTGAGTGTAGTCAATTTTACTGATTTCAGTTTTAAAAGGCAAAACTAGAGTCAAGCGAAGTAGTTATCAGTCAGATTATTGAAGTGATAATTAAAATTAAATTATACAATGGCAGGTGTAATTCTCACGTTTTGATTGGTCTAGAGGAGTTTGCAATTAAAGTGTAGACGCACAAATGACATCATAAGTCAAAGAAAGTAAACAAAAATATGTAAAGCAAATAGATTTAAACATAAGTTTCACTGCAATGTTAAAATTTGCATCTCACATACCATCTGTCTGCCTTTTTGATAGATCTGTCATTTGCTACCTTGCAGCCATCGGGCTGCTGACCGTCTTATGCTGTGTGCAGTAAACTCTTTTGCTAAAAGAGTCTTTGACAGCGTGACAGTTGTGCCAGCGTCGTCTTAAGACCTTGCAGAACCGTAGCCATGTTGACCTTGGTCGTTCTCTCAGTGAGTTTCCTTGCCGGAGAAGTCCACTGTGCTGGATTCCTCTGACAGAGCCGTGTCTTCTGATACTTATCGTGTCATTTTAGAACTTTGGAGGCGAAAAACCCTCCCAGAAACTTCCAAATATAATTGTTTTTCTCCCTGGGGAGAAAAACACGGCTGAACTGATATCGCGAGCAAACAGGCAGTGATGTTGCGCATGCGCTAGGCAATCTCATGGGATTCCTGGGCCAGTGGTGACGAGATAGAATAGCAGCATTTCCAAAATTCACTTTAAGTACCATTTGCAAATGGTTTGGTTAACTTTGCGTTGTTAATATTATTCGACCTATGTTGCTTACCTTTCAATTGCGGCGCCGGGTGTCCTGAATAGATTCCCACAGCATCATCTGGAACTGTCTTAAGAGAGCACGCTCTTCAGGATTAGTTGGTTTATTTGTGGATTAGATTGGTTAATTGGTCAAGTAGAATGTTCTTGTATCAAGTTGATTAGACCGAGGTAATCCCTCCACATGTCAAACTCCATTTTTAAGTAATTTGGACGAAATTGTGTTTCTAATGTGAGACCGTCGAAACTGGTGGTGCTGCAACGCTTACACTGTTAATTATAACCAACAGAATCACAACACCCTCTCCACTTTCAAATTTAAACGAGGTGCAAACCAGCGAACATAGAAATAAATTAAAGTCTTTTGCACCTCTCAACAACTGTTATAGTTCCAGGTATTGTGGACTTATCATTGCATTACAATTATTATATGTATTGTAATGGTTGTAATGTATTAGTAAGGTATTGTAAACAAGCATTGCATTGTAGGTGATTAAGAAGTAGTGTATTATGTTAGCAATGTATTAACAATTAGTATTATATTGTAAGTGATGCATGGTATGTTAAAAAAACTTGTAATTCTAGTCGTGCAATGTAAGGTGAGAGTACCTAAGTGGTGTTTTTGCAAATAAAATGCGTTAAAAAATAAGATAAAGAAGATGGGTTGATGAATTGCAATAGCTGCATGCAGAGATGTGGTGATGGAAACAAAGAACAATTAAGGAACTCCGGTTATTTATGGTGGTGTGCAGTAAAAACGTGCTCACATCAAATGTCTTGGCTTTTTGAAGGGAAGCTTGACCCTGTTTCCAACGAAGAGGCGGAACAGGAAATCGGGACACGGAGCGAGAAATTGCTTCTGCGGAAATGTTGCCAAATCTACAGGCTCCTCTCGCAGGTGACAGCTGACAGGAGACTTAACAGTTGCCGCCTCAGACGCAGTCGCAAGCACAAGGTCTCGGCTGATGCGTGGGCCATCAGCCCCCTCCAACTGAGCGTCACACTGGAAAATAGAACGGTATTGCCAGAGATGTTATGCACAACCCAGCTTCTGATGTGCGGGACATCATAATACGGGACTTTACACTCGTGCACCTCATGAAGTACCGCATTGTTCGCAACAATCCTCACATCCAGCACAAGGGTGGACCTAGATGGATGATGGCAGATTAGGTCTGGTCTACGCAGGCCTGCTGTAGTTGGAATGGCAGGGTCTCTGATACAAGACCACCCGGCTTTACCCGCAGCGGTCTGCAACAGGGAGACAATCCTATTGTGTCTGGAGACTCTCCAGCCATGAGTTCTTGGAAAAACTTTTAGAATGTGCTCAAGTGATCCAGGTTGCTGGCAAGCAATACATAGGACGCTTATACCTGTGCGACCCCTGGCAGCACAAACTGCGCTATACAGTTTCGTGGCATCAGCAACCCACTGATGTTGGTGTGGGACAAGGTCGCTTTTGCACAAGCCCCTGCTGTCAACAGAGGAGTGCAGATCAGCTGCGAGGGCAACCCAAAGGCTTTTTGCGCTTGTGATTCGCATCCCCTCATAACGACTGGGCTCCCTTTGCTTAGCCAGCAAGGACTCAGCACCGTCTGTTGACAGCATGTCCTTGATCACTGGGTCATTGCTGGCCCAGAGACAGTCAATGTGCTTGATCTTCATCAACGGGACCTGATGCTTGAGAGTGACTATACCAAGACCACCATCGAAGGTCTTAGCATGGAAGAAGGCCTTGGGTGTATCACTCGGCTTCTTCAACCAGGATCGTACAGCCGCCCTAACGGACCTGTCTAGCCACTTTAAGTACTTCTTACTAGTCTAGGTCAATACCAACCGGTGGTTTAAGGCTGGAATGAGATTGTTGGTGAGGACGAACAGACGCTGCTGGGGCTTAAGAGGGGCTCGGGATATGTTCCCTAACCCCTCGTTAAGGTTGCCAGCGATGTCCGCCCTCGTTCTCATCGGAGAGAGAGGAACCCCCAGATATCACTGGGTATCAGCGACACCTATTGCAGGAATCAGTTGCCCGAAAACCTGCAGATAAGGATGTGGGTTCACAATCCACATTTTCCTCTTGCCATTAATGTCAATCCACAGACTGGCTGACTTTGCATCCAGCCCTGCACTAACTTCCAGGCCACTGAGCCGAAACTCAGCAGCAAGTAGGAATGTTAAAAAGATTGAAGATAAAGTGAACCCAAAGGATAAACAAAAAGTAGTGGAGTAAAATGAAAACACCATTTTGTCAATTGTGGAAATCAACCAATTTGGTTATGCTTAGTTGTTAACTTGTAAAAAACACGCTTCCTTCCATTTCAAAGTAAACGATGTAACAAACACGAACATATGTCATCACCGCAAAAATGACGAGAAAAATAATTTACAACATGTAAAGGATATTATAGGATCTAGAAGAATATGTAACATGCGTCTACAATTGTTTTTCCACCTTCCTTTTCATACATACAACAATAGAAGGACGTTTCAGCAATCCAAGTTAAAAGACAGGCAAGGCAGCAATGTTCTCGAAGTCAGATTGTTGAAAAAACCTATCTCCAACTTCCTTTTAATACATACAATAATAAAGAAACGTTTCACCAATTCCAGTGAAAAGGCACACAATGCAGCAATATTCTCAAGCAAGTAGGAATGTTGAAAAGATTGAATATCAAGAGAACCATTCGAACAAAAATAGGATAAACAGGAAGTAGTGTAATAGAATCAAAAACACCATTTTCGCAGTTATGGACAAAATTCAAATCAGTTCTCTGTACGACATTGAGTTAGTACCAATCCTCAAAAGCAACAACAGAATAACCAACGATCAACAACGGGTTGTTCTCAAAACATTTGAACCAAACAACTCTTTACTGTAGAATTTGTTCTCAATTGGATTGTTTCCTCCAAATATTTTTCCCATCACAAGTACCAAGCCAATCCAGACATACAACTATATGCTAGCCAAACTTGTGCTGTAGTAATCCCCTTCTTTTCTCTCTTCCGTGTGTAGGTCAGTGGTCCCTGAATTTGATGTCACCATTAAACCAAATTGTACTCAGATAAAACCTCTGAAAAATGTCACCAAATATTGTTGTGTCTGCTCAATTATTAGAAACGTTCCAAGTGATCGTGGGCAGAATCGCCCACCCCTCGTCTAGATAGAGTTAATGTCATTTACTTCCACCAAATTCAGATAAAGCAACGATGGTAGAATAGGCCATTTACGAGTTAAAACTATAAAAAAATATTGAAGATTTTCATGTTTGCACATTATAAAAAGGCAAAGTACCAAAACTGAAAGAACAAACTTTATAAATAAATAAACCAACAAATAAAATTTGCAAAACAAAAATATAAACATTCTCAACGAAAACTTGATGTGCAACCAGCCTCCTGACGAAATGCGTGTTACTGCATTTTCCTCCAAACTAACCTTCAAAAGGAGTTGAAAACTTTGCTTTTGCCATTGTTTCGCCAACTTCGGAGAAGTGATTGACGTTCGAATAATGTGCAATGGTAAAACAAATTACAGTAAAGGGTGAGTTGCTTTAACGTATAAAATAACTTATTTTTCAGATTTTGTTAATGTTTAACGTCTTTAACATTAACAACAAAAACATGAAACTCTTATTGTGAAATCGGAGCTGGAATTTTGAAAAATTTGCGTATACAATTGTTTCTTCAACTTCCATTTAATACATACAATAATAAAGGGAAGTTTCAGCAATTCCAGTTAAAAGGCAGATAAGGCAGCAATACTTTCAACGAAGTCGGAATGTTAAAAAGATCGATCTCCAACTTCCTTTTAATACAGACATTAATAAAGGAAAGTTTCAGCAGTCCAAGTTATTGGAATCCAAGTTAAAAGCAGACAAAGCAGCAATATTCTCAACCAAGTCGGAATGTTGAAAAGATTGAAGATCAGGTGAACCATTCGAGCAAAAATGGGATAAACAGGAAATAGTGTAATTGAATCTAAAACACCATTTCTCAGTTATGGAGATCAAGTAACTTGGTTATGCTTAGCGGTTGATGCATTAAAACCACGCTTCCTTCCAATTCAAAGTAAACAATGTAACAACCAAGAACGCATGTTATCATTGCACAAATGATGAAGGAAAACAATAGGGTAGATGCTATGTAACAGGGAAAAAAAGCCAACTGAACCTTTTCATCGAAGGTACTTCTCCAACTGTTCACCTATGAACTGAGCAAAATGATCTATGCATCATCTACTGCCACTTAAATTTTTGTAACTTTTCCTTTGGTTATTTCTTTTAACCAATTTGTATAAGAGTTAGACCTGAAATACGAGCAACTACTGTACTTTATTTGTGCAAGAATTACACTTTAAATACCATCAATTACCATATTTTAAATTATATACAAACAAAAATGTACATTGCATATATAACATTTTTTTCCTTGTATGTTGTGGAATGTGCAATACATTATAAGAACTGTGATTCTTGCAAAGACTCACATAATACTGTCACATAGCTAAACAAACAGTTCTTTTCATTTTTAAAAAATTAAAATATGTTGAATGTCTTGTGTTTATAATTGTTAGCTCTAAGAATATTAAACTATGAACAATGCAATAATTTTAAGATTTTTTCAAAAATATAACAAAATGGGAGAAGAATCCACCACGACTTTGGCAACATTATTGACAAAGTACATGTTACTTCTTTTTCCTCGAAGACAACCTTCAACATTTCGATTCTATAGAACAGATCCAGTGCTACACGCAGAAACAAAATTCACATCAGTTTTCTGTGCGACATTGAGTCAGTACCAATCCGCAAAAGGAACAATAGAATAACCAACGATCAACAAGGGGTCACTTTCAAAACATTTGAACCAAACAACCCTTTACTGTAGAGTTTGTTCTCAATTGGATTTTTTCCTCCAAATTTTTTTTGTATCAAAAGTACCAATCCAATCTATACATACAAGATCCAAACCAACAACCAGCTTCCTGACAAAATGCATGTCACTGCATTTTTCTCCAAAATAACCTTCAAAGGGAGTTTAAAACTTTGCTTTTGCCATTGTTTCTCCAATTTCGGAGAAGTGGTTGACGTTCGAGTAATGCGCGATTGTAAAACAAATTACAACAAAGGATGAGTTGCTTTAACGTATAAAATAAGTTATTTTTTACATTGTTGGATCTAACACTCGATTGTTATAGTGGCCTCAATTAGTATTCCCCTAGGCCTGTTTAGTGCGGGAATTTGGGTTACTAATTTGCATTTTGCAAGTGACACTTTGCTTAAATGACATTTTCTGTTCATTATACGTTGAACTTTCAACAAGACGCGCTTCGCATAGTTATCCGCAGTTACTGCAGTCTGCTACACAACAATGTAAGTGTGCTGTATTTGCGATCAGTTTGATCGGTTTGTTTATCTTATAGTTGGTACATTTTGTAAGTTGACTTTGTTTGTATCTTTCGGTTTAAACCTTCTTCGCCTCGTCAGTGACACTGTTAAACTGCAATGTTCAGCCCTCCCGGGCAGCTGACAAAGTAAAAAGAGTTTAGAATAAAGCGCGTGAATTAGAAGTGTTTCCCTCCGGCGGTTACACACATTGTATTAATGTTTAACGTCTTTAACAATAACAACGAAAACATTGAACTCTGATTGTGACCTCAGAGCTGGCGTTTTAACAGTTTGTGTCTCCAATTGTTTCTCCAACTTCTTTTTGATACATACAATAATAAAGAGAAGTTTCAACAATCCAAGTTAAAATACAGATAAAACAGCAATATTCTCAACCAAGTGAGAATGTTGAAAAGGTCGATCTCCAACTTCCTTTTAACACATACAATAATGAAGGGAAGTCTCACCAATCTAAGTTAAAAGGCAGTAGGGAAGCAATATTCTCAACCAAGTTGGAATTTTGAAAAGATAAAAGATCGGATGAACTATTTAAGCGAAAATAAGATTAATGGGAAGTAGTTCAATAGAATCAAAAACACCATTTTCTCAGTTATGGAGATCAAGCAACTTAGTTATGCTTACGGGTTGATTCTTTAAAACCAGGCTTTCTTCTATTTCAGTCAAAACTAGGTCTTCTTATCACGAGCCAACGTATCTTATCACTGCACAAATGACAAGGAAAAAGAATTTACAAGATTTTTATCATTGTATGTTGACGAATGTGTAGTGCATTTAAAAAACTGTATTTGTTGCGAAAAATATAGGTAATGTAATCAATGCTCAGTGTGTTGCGAAGAATATGGGATATAGAACAATATAGCAAGATATAGGTAAACAACAAGGCCCAGCAGATAGGATCAGCAGTTTAAACAACCTGTGGCTTCTATGCAACATTATGGAATTTTTGATTTGTTCTTTCCTGTACATTTCAAAGTGAGTCACAAATGACCAAATATCCTGTATGCACAACAAAGTACTGTCATGTAATACCTTTTATGTCAATTTTCATACCAGATAACACAAATCACTTTAAGTCTAGAAGTGTCAATGGTGACATAACAGGCAGTGAACACGCAAAACTTGACCTAAAAGATGAGCAACTGTGATATTTTAAATCAGGCACAGAGGAAAATATGCCTTACAATGACAAGGTCTTTTCTCTGTCTGTAGGGAAATGTGCAGTACATGGTGAGGACTATGGTTGTGGCAAGAACTCAATCACATCACTAAACAAACAGTTCTTTTCACTGTTGGGTATGTTGAATGTCCTATGAATGGCGAAAAGTCAGATGCTATCCAAAAACAGACTATAACATTACTAAAGACAAGTTGGAAGATTCAATCTCATTAAGCAAAGTTGAAAGTAAGGAACTCTACTGTACAACGATGAATCACCCCAATTCAAACAATCACCCAGCAAAATAAAGTGATGCTGACACTACTTTCATGGAGTTTGTTGTGATTGAGGCACTGGGTATGGAGCCTGAAGTAAAGGAGAATATTGTGGGTTGACAACATCACTGACGAAGTACAGGTGACTTCATTTTCCTCCAAGATAACCTTAAAGAGAAAGAGAACGCCCCGTTCGCACTTGACAGCGGATATCAGAAGCAGAAGGAAGAAGACAAAGGTTATTGAAAGAACTTGAGGAGACCTGCAACCAAATTATAGAAAATACAGAGAGGAACATGTGATGCAGGCAGAAATTGCAGCGAAAAAACGAGACTGTGAAAGATTTAAAGCAGAGCTGCCAAAGTATTTGCAAAGTTGAAAGCGATCAAAGACTAGTGAAGAATAAACAATATTTAATTCCCTTCACTCTCGAGTACAAACATTAAGGAACGCTGAATTTTTTTGTATTGAATTACAACAATTATGCGAGTGTTGCAGACATGATCGTAAAGACTTAGGGTAGGCCATGCTGGAACAAGGAGAAGGTTGTTTAGGCTAACACTTATGTATAAACTTACTCACGGTCTTATTGATATAGATACCCGAAAATATTTAATTTATCATCCCGACAGTCGCACAAGGAAAAGCCATGAATTTAAATTTTGCGTGCCACATGCAAGTAAGGACATTTTTAAATTTTCGCTGTTTCCAAGAACTATAGCAGACTGGAACTGCCTCCCTGAGGAGACACAAACAAATACGCATCGAAAAAACAACACTGAAACATAAAACTAGACAACGCCCAACTCAATTTCTTCAGTTGGGCCATCTTGCCGTCATGAGGGGAAATATCGACAAGCGGCTTCCCAAACAAGACTGTACATACTACTCATGTAGTAGTGATGTACTAGTAGTGCTGGCGTGCGAACCCATTCAAGCACTCCTGCTGGCACTATAAACTGGTTCGGGTCTTCCGGGACTCCCCCTCCTGCGGCTTTTTGCTTTGTACACCTACGCCAACAACACACTATAATAAAAACAAACAGTGGCAAAAACGATTGTGGGAATGAAAAAATACAGGGCAGTCATGCTTGCAAATTTACTTACTTACTTAATAATTAATTATTTTTCTTGTTGTTGTTTTTTTTCCCTTTATTCTTGTTTTCTCTCTTTTTTTGTTTTTTTTTGTCCTACTCTTTTTACTTTTCCTTTGTTTTTCATTCTTTTTCTCTTTTTGGTCTTATTGTCTTCTTTTGTTTTCTTTTTTTTTTTCTCGCTCTTTTCTTATTCTTTTCTTTTAGTGAATTCATTCACGGAGTACCAATCCTCCAAAGGAACAACAGAATAACCAACAATGCACAAGGAATCATCTTCAAAACATTTCAACCAAAAGACCCTTTACTATTCAGTTTGTGCTCAATTGGATCGTTTCCTCCAAATATTTTTCCTATCATAAATACCAATGCAATCTAGACATACAACATGAGTGCGTTGCGAAGAATATGGGATATAGAACAATATAGCAAGATAAAGGTAAAGTAAACAATACTCAGTCCATTGTGAAGACTGTAGTTGTTGTTAAAAATCTCACATCACTAAAGTTTAAACTTTCAGTAGTGCATGTTTTTTATTTTTAAAAAGGACCCTACTCTCCTCCACTGTAATGGAGCAAACATAAATAAAACTGCCAAGCTGACAGTAAAATTTGCAGGAAGTATCAAAAGACCAGTTGTACGTTTCCAGGAAAGGTACCCCCTCCGTCTCCCCTTCCTCCTTCCAGAAACCAGTAATTTATCCTTTAAACAACAAGGCCCAGCAGTTAAGATCAGCAGTTTAAACAACCTGTGGCTTCTATGCAAGATTATGGAATTTTCGATTTGTTCTCTCCTGTACATTTCAAAGTGAGTCACAAATGATCAAATATCCTGTATGTACAACAAAGTACTGTCATGTAATACCTTTTATGTCAATTTTCATACCAGATAACAGAACTCACTCTGAGTCTAGCAGTGTCAATGGTGACATAACAGGCAGTGAACACACAAAACTTGACCTAAAAGACGAGCAACTGTGATATTTTGAATCAGACACTGAGGAAAATATGCCTTACATAGACAAGGTCTTTTCTCTGTCTGTAGGGAAATGTGCAGTACATGGTAAGGACTATGGTTGTGGCGAGAACTCAATCACATCACTAAACAAACAGTTCTTTTCACTGTTGAGGAATGTTCAATGTCCTATGAATGGCGAAAAGTCAGATGCTATCCAAAAACAGACTAAAATATTACTAAAGACAAGTTGAAAGATTCAATCTCATGAAGCAAAGTTGAAAGTAAGGAACTCGACTGTACAACGATGAATCACCCCAATTCAAACAATCACCCAGCAAAATAAAGTGATGCTGACACTACTTTCATGGAGTTTGTTGTGATTGAGGTACTGGGTATGGAGCCTGGAGTAAAGAAGAATATTGTGGGTTGACAACATCACTGACGAAGTACAGGTGACTTTATTTTCCTCGAAGATAACCTTAAACATTTGGATTCCATTGAACAGGTCCAGTACTACGCACAGAAATAACATTGACATCAGTTCTTTGTACGACATTGAGTTAGTACCAATCCTCAAAAGGAACAACAGAATAACCAACGATGCACAAGGAATCATCTTCAAAACATTTCAACCAAAAGACCCTTTACTATTGAGTTTGTTCTCAATTGGACCGTTTCCTCCAAATATTTTTCGTATCAATAATACCAATCCAATCTAGACATACAACATCCAAACTATGAAAAAATATTGAAAGTTTTCATGTTTGCACGTTATAGAAAGCCAAATTACCAAAGCTGGAAGAAAAAATTTTATACAAAACTAAAAACACAAACATTGGTTGATTGTGAAGACTGCAGTTGTTGTAAACCTATTACATCAGCGTCTCATTGGCATGGTTTAGTACCTTTCGAAATTTCTTAGTAACCTGTTAGCGTTATGTGAGCCTCTCTGCAAACTAACACACAAGTACGTTAAGTGGCAGTGGACCCAGGAACAAGAGGGTGCCTTCCAGTCTTTCGAAACTGCTGTTACACAAGCCCCAGTCATTAAGTATTTCAGTTCACAAGCTCAAACTGAAAGACAAGGTGATGCATCTCAAAATGGCCTTGAATTTGTTCTAATGCAAAAGGGTCAGCCGGTTACATATGCAAGTCGTGCACTTGTCCAGCGGAGCAGAGATATTCTCAGATCGAGGAAGAGCTCCTGGCTCAAGTATTCTGGATAGAACATAATCATCATTACACGTTTGGAAGACACCCAACAACAACAATAACAGGGAGTTTTCTGTTCTGGCAGACTATTGAACACCCTGCAAGCCAAGTTCCAAGACGAGTTTGTTCAGACTGAGAGGGGATAAGAGGAAAAAGAGAACACCCCCTTCGCACTCGACAGCGGATATCAGAAGCAGAAGAAAGAAGACAACGGCTATTGAAAGAACTTGAGGAGACCTGCAACCAAATTATAGCAAATACACGAGAGGAACATGTGATGCAGGCAGAAATTGCAGCGAAAAAACGAGACTGTGAGAGATTTAAAGCAGAGCTGGCAAAGTATTCGACGCAGTTGAAAGCGATCAAAGACTAGTGAAGAACTAACAATAATTAATTCCCTTCACTCTCGAGTACAAACGTTAAAGAACGCTGAATTTTTTTGGTAATGTATGACAACAATTATGCGAGTGTTACGGACATGATTGTAAAGACTTAGGTAGGCCACGCTGGAAACGAGGAGAAGGTTGTTTAGAGTAACACTTATGTATAAACTAACTCACGGTCTTATTGATATAGATAGCCGAAAATATTTAATTTATCATCCCGAGAGTCGCACGAGGGGAAGCCATCAATTTAAATTTCGCGTGCCACATGCAAGTAAGGACATTTTTAAATTTTCGCTGTTTCCAAGAACTATAGCAGACTGGAACTGCCTCCCTGAGGAGGCACATACAAATACGCATAGAAAAAACAACACTGAAACATAAAACTAGACAACGCCCAACTCAATTTCTTCAGTTGGGCCATCTTGATGTCATGAGGGGAAATATCGACAAGCGGCTTGCCAAACCAGACTGTACATACTACTCATGTAGTAATGATGTATTAGTAGTGCCGGCGTGCGAACCCAATCGGGCATTTCCGCCGGCACTACAAACTGGTTCGGGTCTTCCCAAACTCCACCTCCTGCGGCTTTTTGCTTTGTACACCTACGTAAACAGCACACTATAATAAAAACAGAAACAATGGCAAAAACGATTGTGGGAATGAAAAAATACAGGGCAGTCATGCTTGCGAATTTACTTACTTACGTAATTAATTATTTTTCTTGTTGTTGTGTTTTTCTTCCTTTTTTCTTGTTTTCTCTTTTTTTTTTTTTTTTCTTTTCCTACTCTTTTTACTTTTCTTTTGTTTTCCTCGTTCTTTTCCTCTTTTTGGAAAAAACAAGACTGAGAGATTTAAAGGACTGCGGCTTTTTGCAATTATAGTGTGTTGTTTGCTTTTTGCTGTGTACACCTACGCGAACAACACACTATAATAAAAACAGAAACAATGGCAAAAGTGATTGTGGGAATTAAAAAATACAGGGCAGTCATGTTGCGAATTTACTTACTTATGTAATAATTATTTTTCTTGTTGTTGTGTTTTTCTTTCTTTTTTCTTGTTTTCTCTCTTTTTTTCTTTTTCTTTTCCTACTCTTTTTACTTTTCCTTTTTTTTCTCGCTCTTTTCCTCTTTTTGGTCTTCTTACTGTCTTCTTTTTTTTTTTTTTTTTCGCTTTTTTCTTCTTCTTTACTTTTAGTGAATTCCTCTTTTGGAGTACCAATCCTCAAAAGGAACAACAGAATAACCAACAATGCACAAGGAATCATCTTCAAAACATTTCAACCAAAACACCCTCTACTATTGAGTTTGTTCTCAATTGGATCGTTTCCTCTAAATATTTTTCCTATCATAAATATCAATCCAATCTAGACATACAACATCAGTGCATTGCAAAGAATATGGGATTTAGAACAATATTGCAAGATATAGGTAAATTAAACAATACTCAGTCCCCCTTCCGCGGGTTTTTGCTTTGTACACCTACGCCAACAACACACTATAATAATAAATATGTATTTACAATATATTTACGACGGTAAACTGAAATACGATGCAACAGATCTCTATCAATTTGGTTTTATAACTTCCTAGTTTCTTTACGCCAACAATTTGGCAACAATAACAAACAAATCAGTATAAACTATCGTAAAAGACTAAATGAATCTCAATTAATAATCTTGAACATTACAACTTCACGCCGATTTAAGTGTGTCATTCAGAAATGGGAAAAACTGCTGGACTTTGCATGCATTTAATTTTTTTCGCAAAACATTTGGAAGTTCGATATGTATTTATGGAAATAGAGCATGTTAAGAGCTTCAAAAAGAGATCTTCAACAAGGCCTTTTGGTCAATGTAGGCTGAAGCTCGATGTTTGTTTGTTGATTGGCAGTTCGAACTGCAAAGTTAATTTATGCGAAGCCGTCTTTTTCTTGATAAACAAAAGGAAATTGTCACACATTCCCTCAAAGGGCCTTCCAATTTCCATAGTTGTCTTACATTCCCGAGTGACATCCGACGTGAACACCGATGAATCGGCAATGAGTCTAAACAATAGCATGAATATATGAATACTTAACGACCCACGAAACGTGGGTACACACTTGAATCGATGTGAAGTTGTCATGAATTCCATGATAATTTTAAATCCATTGATAGCCTGGCGATTAAAAAATCAATTAATGTTCACTTTTTACATGATTGTACAATAATGTTCACTTGCGTATCTTCGCCCATTACTAAAACTAATCTAAACAAAATAACAAAGCGTACTTACATATCGGTCCTGCTTTAGCCAAAGATTAAGAACACAAAACGAAGATACAAGAAAATCCGAAATCATGCGATGCTCTGGAAAAAAAAGGACGCTAAAGCAGCTCTTATATGCAAGTGGTGATGCTGAAAGATTCGATTACAAACCCAATCAAAATAAAGATAAACATTGTAGCCAAGATTTTAACTTGAGTCGAAAACATGAAATCAAAATAGGCTATTGTACTGATGTCCCTAACATTTGTATAGCCTTAAATACTCTATTTTATAGATGTGTCAACATGAGGATATTCTAATACCTGGTCACGATTTTTGTATTCTAATGCATAATTAAAAATAAAGGACATAAATACCTACATCGTCTTCAAACAGTATTGAAGCATTCTTATCAACTGATGAAGGTTGAATGGAGGGGCCTTTTTAGGCCCCTTGTCATTATATTCTTAGTTGACAAAAAATAGCAAATATCTAGACTTTTGATAAAAATATAAAAACAAAACGAAAGTAAAAATGATGCAAAGTCAGCTGCTAATCTAACATACTTAAGGTAAGACTGCAAGAGCAAGAAGATCTGCATAGAGGCTAGCAAAAGGTAATCAGAACATCATGATTTTTGTCAAGTTGTATTGTTACGACACAAGGGCACAGTGGTGGAAGTTAGACAGGTTAGTGTAAAAAAAGCACATATAGTGTCAAAGACAAACAAGCCTCCACTCTCACAGATTCTCATCCTGATTCAGCCATGTTTTTCAATATGGTGCTTCTTCCTAGTAAAGTTCTCTTCTTAAAGTAGAATGCGCAAGAAATAAATTTGCTACAAAATCTGTGTCCCAAGAGGTAAAAAAAGCGTACATGTGCATCATCTGAAATTTACCTCTGGCCATGTGTATTCACATGTAGACCTGATTAAAGTGGACATATATAATTAATAAACAAAGTAATTTAACCACCAAGACTTCATTTACCTTGTGATTTCATGGAATTGCCCTTGGCAACAATTTTTTGGGACCTATCTGTTGAAACATTAACAGATTGGCTGTAATGTCCTGTTTGTGCTATCGCATCGAAACAGTAGTTTAAGGCTGCAGCATGACCTCTAACAACTCGAGGCTTTACACCATGGCAGCGGAGTGTTTCCAGCCTCTTGCTTTGGTCTCACTCAACATCTCTGAAAGCAAATTATATAGTTTGTCTCTTAATTAGTGTGCCAGTCTTAGACAAACTATATAATTTGCTTTCAAACACCCTAACATGTGCATTTAAAGGACTTTTTTCGTATGCTGCTCTCGAGTCTGCTTGATTGCTTCAATATTCTCAAGAGCAGCTTGGAGATATTTCTTTATGACCTATTTACAGTTTTTAAAACTTGTCGTTTTGCTGGAAGTTTGAAATGGTTCCTTGAAGCCTCCAATGCTAAAGGGCTCCTTTCTGATGGTAAATTCGACTTGTGGATTTCTAGACCAGTTCATTTGGTTGACTTGAGAGAAACCATCGTTTGGACATAGAAAGGAACTGCCACTCTAAAAACACCAGCAAGATTTGGGTCACGTGCTGGGCAACCAAAATCGTTCACATGTATCAAGTTTCATTTGGTGACAATGCAACGTCGTGAGGAACAAAATTTTTCGGTTTTTGAAAGGAAAACTGGATGGTTTCTGCTTGTTCAATCACCGCGGGAACTGGAGTGCCTGTCCACTTTATAAACTCAACCTATGCCATCTGAAGTCCTTCAAAAAACCTGGAAACACTCTTTTTGAGTCATAATGTTTTTTCGATTGACAATCACGCAAAATCACTAAAAGAATTAATGTACACTTTGATCTTTGCGTTGCTTTCCGTATCGAAAAGAACAGTGGTGTGTTAAATAAACAAATAACTTAAGACAATTTGAGGCATTTCATTCACCGGTTCATTTAAAGAGTTCGCTCACAGAGTACTTTGATTTTGTCATTAAAGTTCTGTCCCATTCCAGTAAAATAGATTTGTTGAGTTAGCTTTCTGTAAATCGGATGTTCTGTGAGGTTTCTTATCACGCACGCCATATCGCATGCATGTCTTTTCACACGCGTGTCATATTGCATGTTTAGCTGTTATTTTGTAGTAAAATCAAAATGGATCGAAGTTTTGAAATGGCAACATGTACATTTGATGACCAAATAAAGTAGCAGAAAATTTTCAAAACCATTACAGTTAAACGGTAAATAAAATATGACTTGGAAACAGTTTCACTGCTTAGGAATAGGGGGAGTGGTCCCAAGATCTCCCTTAACCGGATATTCTGGAGGCGAGGCTGCCCCACCCTAAACCTGAGCCCCCAAAGGTAGGACACAAACACACCTAAACCTAGAGAAAAGGGAAAAAAAAACAATAAAAGCAATATACAGAGAAGAAACAAGTTTTAGAACAAAGTCCACTAAAAACCAAATAAATCTAGATTTAAAAGTGTCACTTTCAGAGTCGGTGTGTGAAGTCACAAGCTGTGGTGGCGTGGAGGTAGAGAACGTAAGACGAAGACTTGAATGAAATAAACTTGTTAGAAGCTGTTGTTTGTGGGAAAGGGGATGATGATGGCTCCTTGATGCAAAGTTCAGGATGAAGAGGAAATTTAGTACAATTGAGGTGCTGTGGCCAGGGAAAACGGAGGTTGTTGAAGTGGCGAATGTAGAGGTGATATACATTTCAGTTTCAGTTTATTTATGTTTTGCCATTATTGTTGCACATTGTTACAAGATAAATATGTATTAAAATATAAAAGATAAGTTAGTAACAAAAGAGAGAGAAACGTATAGCGAGGATGCCCCAAGAGAAAGCATTGGGGCTTATACAAGCTACAGGCTCCTCTGCACTTTCCTCTCCTCTTTCCTCTGCACTTCCATATCATTGGTGCTAAGCTACATGCCTCCTTCGAGGGCATATAACCCTGATGAAGCTGAATTCTGGATGAGTCCTCCTTAAATTTGGTTGAGGAAACTCCCCCAAGGTTGAAGATATTTGTTGGTCGTCTACCATTACAACCACTGTTGTTCGGGATAGGATCTCTATCACCTTTTTTCTATGGATTAATATCAAACAACTTCAGCTAGGTAAAGGGGAAGTTTCTTGGGTTTTAAAAATGATGTAATAAGTGCTACAAAATAATTCCAGATCGAGAGAAGAAAAATGAACTCAGTTCTTGACAGGCCAAACTTGTGATCTCTCTTTTATTAATGTATTTTGGAAATGAAAATGAGACAACTTGAAAAATGCTTGCTTGACATTTTGCAAATTTCAATCTATCTTTCCTTCTGTTTCTGATCAGAGGCACAAATCAACAGTTTTTTTGCACTGTGATGACAATTTATAACAAAACTAGACAATTTTTACTTTCTGTTGACAGACGATAGTTTTTTTCTTTTGAAATAACAACTTTGTGCGATACGTCTCCTTTGAGTTTTATTTTCATTTTACATGTCATGCTTTTGCACTTACATTAGAGATGACTAACAATTGCAATGAAATGCTGACAACAGGACCACACAAATTATACACTGTACAAAAAAGATTGCACTATTCTGACAAATAATCAATGTGTCCTTGAGGCAAACTAAAAGATTTGCGTCTATTTACATAGCAAATAGTTATTTAATAGTTACATATGCAGATGTCCCAGAGGTGCCCTGATCCCCTCCCAAGAGGAGGAGCAGATGGTGCCCGCTTGTCAGACCCTGTAACTTGCTAAGTACAAGACCAGGCTTTTTTGGCAGGTTTTTTCAGCTGAGTATAAAAGTCCTATGTTGCTTTTGCATATCAAATTTGATAAAAGTGGTTTAATGCCCTATGAACAGTTGAGATTGTTGTCACAGTTAATGGCTTACAACTATTACTGGTACCAAGATTGTTTTCACAGTTAATAATTGAATGATGTAGTTGAGGTGGCAGCCTTCATTGTAATTTAAATGTTTTGAGAGAATTTGTGTTTTTACCTTACATGCAGTTTCAAAATGTCACCAAGCAGACAGCAAAACAAGTCCCACCCCCCCCCCCCCCCCACATTTCATGTAAAAAATACCTGTATTCAATGGACACCTTTATTAAGCTGACACGGCAAACCCTAAACTTGACTTTTATGGTCATAAACCTGTATTTACCAGACCCTGCAATAACCAGGATGCATATTTTCCGCCACGTTTTTAATAAAGCGGACAAGAACCTTCCTGCCACAAGACAAAAACAAGATGGCGGCGGGTCACGGAAACGGAAACAAAGAAAGCTAAGTAAGCTTTCCTGGAGGACTGGTCACCAATAGTCACCAGTCCCCAAAGTAACAAAGGTCTCACATGCCAAAGGGTTTTGTATTTCGTGCGCCGGCAATTTGACTGGGGATTTTGAAGCCTTGACGTACTCAGTACGTCAACAAGGCATATGATGTAAAAGTTGCATGAGGTACTCAAGTACGTCATTGTGGCAGTGAAGGGGTTAAAAAGAAGTATCTTTTAGGGGTGCAAGAGAATTTCCAGGTTGATCCTCCCTCCTCTGTACAAATAGAAATCAAGCAATTAAAATACATTTTTTACTTCTTTCTGTTCATATTATTAATACGAGAATAGAAATTTACTATACAAGAATATTGACTGGTACAGTACGCGTAAGGCGGTGCATCAAGTCTAATCACACCCATTAGAAGGTGGGCAGTAGGCCATTTCCGAGTCGCCTTGAACCCTCTGGCATTATGTACGGTCTCAAAGCTGTTTGATGAAATAGCTATTTCCTTCACTAAGGTATCAGACACGATGGCTGATCATTGAAATCCACGCCATAATATCGAAAGACATTGTGGTTGTTTAGCCAAAGTATGTAATTTGCTTCTTTTTCCAACCTTCTCGTAAACTTGGAGGTCACTGGCTCCTAAAATTGTTTACAGGCCATCTTGACCTGGTTGTTGTCTTTTTGCAACGTCCCTTTGTATATTTTACAGGTGTTAGCACTATCGAATGAGGTCGATTCTATGGTAAGGTTTTTGGTATCTATAGCAAGGGAGTTGTGTTCACCCCCTACTGCTATTGTCCCTTTATTTTTGACCTCGTATGTCCCGTCCTTTGCTGAGTCTGTTAAAAAGTCGATACCTGTGTGGATAAATTGGCCAATATTTCATGACATTATAGGTTCTTAAACCACTGAGTTTCGATCTTAAATATAAAAAAGGAAAAACAAAGACTACCCATCATGCAACACTGAAAGAGAAAGTTGTTATTTGTGTATTCTAGGGGATACCAGAAAACGAACTCTGTCATCACCATTGCTAGGCTGTATATATCACTCTCAAAAGATGGTTTTGCACCTCTTTTGAGAAGTTCCAGAGCTGTGTATGCAGAGGTACATATGACTGCGCTGTCTGGATTTTTGTACAGTGTCTTAAAGTTTTTTTTTTGTTGTTGTTCCTGTCTCACTATGGGTGTGCTTGTTTTTTTTTTATTATTTTTTTTATTTATTTATTTATTTATTTATTTATTTTTTAACACAAAACTTTATTAACAACAATAATAACTGCAATGGAAGAACAATAACATTAACGTTAAGGCCGGAATTACTAACCAGCATTTAATATCTACTTCAGTAAAACTACTTCGTCAAACATATGCGTCACGCGAAAAGAAATTCTAACAACTACGAGATAAAATTCACGGAGAACAGTCTTGGGGATGTGCATGTTCACTGTACATGGAGGCCTTCGGATGTTAAAGAGAATGAGTAACTAAATTCAGTAAGAACCGACTTTATGCATTGTGCAGTTTTTAAAGCTGAGCCTGTAAACAAACCTTGGCTGGAACAAAACAAGAACGTAACAATATTTTAATACTAAAGGCTCAAATATCTTTTTTTTTTTATTTTTTTTTTATTGAGTGCTCAAACAAATTAGAACACGCTTTTTAAGAAATACTACTTGTTAAGGTTGATACTTTTTATAATACAGTGCTAAAAAAAAAAAAAAAAAAAAACGAAACTACTTACAATGCGATAATACTAACAAAACGACACGATACCTACGCTACTAAGAACAATACTAACATTACGATACAATACAATTACTTACAAATTAATGAATTTAATTTAGTTGCTTACAAATGGATAGTATATGCCTTTGCACAGCTAGACTCTAAACATTGTTTAAAAAGTTGGACCATTTTTTATTAAAAGAGAGTAGTTTATTGGTCATAATCGCAATGTATTTTTCTAATTCAATTTTTTCGTTAACGAGGGTGACAAAATCTGTGAACTGGGGTCTTTTGTCATCTTGTACTGCATTAATGTGAAGAAAGTATTTTCCAATTATGATCAGGTGATTTAGGGTTAAACCGGACGATGTGAATTTTAAAACCCCATGTATAATTTCGTTTTGCTCTAATGCAATGTTTCCTCTACATGTAGCGTTGAACCACTTTGTAAATTTATTCCAAAAGGATTTAGCAATTGGACATTCCACAAATAAATGGAGTGGTGTCTGATCAATATCATGGCAATAAGGACAATCGGGTCGCTGTTTCTTTCTCATCTTGTACAGAATTTTGTTTGTATACAGGATATTATGAACTATTTTATATTGAAACATGGATAATTTTACCTCATTTGTGACACTAAAAGGAAGTAAGTAGATTTTTTGTCTTTCTTGAAAGAAAAAACTGCGTTCAATGAGTCTTCTCTCTGCAGTTGGAAGAGGGAAGTGCTGGTGATTGAGTAAAGTATTGTAAATTGTTTTACATGTGATTTTTTCGATTGCAAGTGGTACGTATTCAGTTGACGGTGGAAGACATTCCTGCTTTAGCATTGTTTTCCATTCCTGTGGTATTGCAGATAGAAGGCTATAATACTGCAGAAAGTTACTCTTGACGTTGTATTTCTGCATGAAGGTTGAAAAAGTCATCAAGGTTTTACCTTCGTTGTCGAAAAGGCACGAGAGATTTTCAATACCTATTTTTTTCCAAACAGGGAAAAAAACAGATAACTTGTTTACTTGAATAAACTGGTTGTTCCATATTGTTTGATTTAACACATCTCCTTTTGTTTTCGGGTTAGTGCTATTAATTTGCTGCCAGTGGGAAATTATATCTCGATAGAATTTTGGTAAGTTTTCATCCAAGGGTAGATATTGAATGTTATAGTTACACTGGAAAAGAAGGTTGCCGCCAACATTGGAAAGTAAGGATAGTGGGATAAATTTCCATGGTCTTTTATCATTAGCGCACAAGCGCTTTACCCAGACTATCTTTAACGCTTTATCAAATAACGTAAAATCTAACATATTAAGTCCTCCCTCCTTCTTATTTTTGATTATAGTCGTGCTTGTTATTCGCGAAGAGTTGGAGGAGATTTTACGACTAAAATTGGAGCCAATTGAGAGTTCTTTGAACTTCAAAGATGACGAGCATCGCAAGTTGTTGGAGACTGTCCTTGTTCTGCGGTCAGCGAACAAGATGGACGTGATTTTTTGACCGCCATCAAATTCTTGTGTCTTTAAGTTTTTTTTTTGTTGTTACTGTTGAGAGTTCTTTGAACTTCAATGATGACGAGCATCGCAAGTTGTTGGAGAATTTCCTTGTTCTGCAGTCAGCGAACAAGATGGACATGATTTTTTGGCCCAATTTGCGATACAAAGTCGAAGTTAAATTCTTTCTTGACTTTAAGGGCTGCTTCAAATAATTTCTTCCTTGTCTGAGTAAGACTTTCGCAAAGAACAGTTTTCCAGTTTTTGCGTGTGCACTTCCCCTTGTTTATTGTTAGTTTTGTGTGTGTGTGTGAATGGTAAATCTTGTCCTTAGTTCTATTGTAATATAGGGTTTTTGCAAATATTTCCGCTTGGCCCAGCCACTTAGCTCGATTAGCTTGCTATTTCTAAGTGGCTGTGCCCTCTTCTTTAGTAATTTTTCTTTCTTGTATTAATGTAACTGTATAATTTCTGGGCACGAATAAAGATTGTTGTTGTTGTTGTTGTTGTTTAAGTCTGTGATTGTTGTAGATGGCAAGATCGACACCGAAAACTGTTTGGATAGTATTCCTTTCTCTCCTTGCGACAATCATGAAGAGCCAAATTTTCCTCATATCTCTGCTTGTGAGGCATCTTTGGCATCTACGAAGGAATAATGCAGAGACACACTGAGTTAAAATGCTCACATACACTTGAGTTTTGGTGAGGGTTTGTACAGGAGATGCAAAATAGCTTAATTATGTGAGATATGAGTACCGCGGTTAGACAAATAAATTAACCGAAGAGCGCATCCTGTTTTGCCACCGATTTTATCAGAGCTCTCTTGCTGCGTCCTATGGCTGCTGAGGAGAGAAGGAACAGAGTATTGCTGAATTGCTGAATTAAGAGACTATAAGGGTAAGGAATGCTGCGGAGAAACTTGACTCAGAGATTCGTTGGCTAGCAGCCGCTGAAGACCTTTGATCACATTCATGTTAAAACTGTTCCTTTAGGAGACCCCAGGGTAAGACGGCAACAACATCCTTCCTAAAGGATAGTGCCTCAAGGGTTACATAAGCTTAAATAGCTGTCAGTCTGTTGCATTATTCATATTTATGCTTTTCCTCCCAAAAGAGGAGGGCGGAAACCAGGAAACAGATGCAGGAAGTTAGTGAGAAGTTCATACTCCCTTGCCCACTACATGGTGTTGTGAAAATTAATAAATTATTCATTTTTTAGGGAATAGCCCTTTTTACGGTTTGCATTACAATGAAATCTAGCCTGTATGTGATGCAGTTTCGGGTTATTTGGCAGTTTTAGCCCGAAATTGCAACGCATCAAAGTTGAATTACATTGCAATGTAAATGAGAAAAACTAACCGTGAAAAGGGCTATTGAGCAGCCAAGAGGCAGGTGTTTACTTTTCAGAATGCTTTAATACAAATGCCCTTAAGAGCGGCTGCCTGTAAGAATCGAGAACTGGATTTCAGCGACCACTTGGTCCAATTTTTGATATTTCGTCTAAAGATACCCTTGAATTAACTATTTTTGAAAATCATATTTTAAAGTTCCAAGGTATTTTATGTTTTGAGAAAATTGCAAGAGTTTGAAATGCGGCCTAGGTGCGGTCACGGGCCGATAAAAACCACGAAAATTTAGGTCAAAGGACGAAGCCCCATTCACAGTGTAAAATAACCTAATGAACTTGAAACTTTACAAAAACCTAGACCAACCATCTCACAAGAGAATTAATACAATAAACATTCCAAACTTGCTGGCTGCTTTCTAAAGCATGCAGATTTGTGTACACTACTCAAAATGGCCTTGAAACTAATGCCTATTTTCATCGAAATAAAAGTGTGTCTGGTATGTAATTTTCTCGAAATTAAATCTCACATCTCAAAAGTCGAAGAAAAGAACTTTATTTGTGCCAAGTTTCAAGCTCTGATTCAAACTCTTTCCCACTCAAGGAAGATCGAATATGGGTGCAATGCTTGCGACTTGCAAATCACGTCACGAACTATGAGATTAAAACCGATTCACAAACACTTGACATCTGGACCCCGTGAATGTTTCGAAACATCACATATTGGGCTCTAAAACTAATCAGACGGACTGAAGACAGCCATTCAATGTTTTTCAATCTTTCCCACTCTGCTCTACCGGTCAATTTGCCTACGAAACATGTTCAACAAATTTGCATACATTTCGATGTTGCAGGAAAAAGTAGTGCAAATCATACTTTACAGCTCCTTTATCTTCTAAAATGATGTAGTCGATCAGTAAAATGGAGAAAAGCGTGTGACTTTGTTCCTGTCGTTGTTTTGAGTGTTCGTGTTTAGCAGCGACGGCTCAAATCAATAAGCCAGTGTAACACTGATCCACTGTAACTCGATATTCCCTTCGGTGATGTGGGTAACGCGCACGTGATCCTGGCCAGGCATTTCGGTATGGAATCCTGGGCGTACCTTTGTTGATAAAAGAATGATATCAAAGAATAAGTAATTTCATTCTGTCAAAACATCTAGGTATACCCGACAAGAAACAGGAGGTGGCATCAATGGATATCATTTGGGTTAGCAAAGGGTAACTGAACCACCTTTGATTGGAAATGCATATTTTAGGGATTACCTTTTGCAAGTGTTTGGAGATATTCAAATGTCTTCAAATTGGCAGGAAGCACTTCACC
The DNA here is from genome assembly GCF_977016875.1 of Pavona decussata. Taxonomy (NCBI): domain Eukaryota; kingdom Metazoa; phylum Cnidaria; class Anthozoa; order Scleractinia; family Agariciidae; genus Pavona; species Pavona decussata. The sequence goes on from NW_028145568.1 coordinate 1,623,997, forward strand.
TTTACATGTATCTGTTGCGTGTGGCCCAATAACCTCTGCAATTTGCTAAGATTTTTCCCATACATAATTATTATTATTTGATGAACAGAACTAGTGGAACAAAACCATAAGATAACAGATCGGAGATTTGTGCTATATCACATACTTGCAATAGCTACAAGACTGAAAATAGAAATGTGATTACAGCTGTTTGATTATATGAAATATGTATTAGAAATTGAAAGAGATCATGCTATACGTACTGCATATAACTATCTAGACACAGGCAACAATAATTTGGTCTTATAATTTGTAATAAAAGTACATGTAGTAAGAAAGAACTGTAAGAAAACAAACAGTTTTACTTTTGCGAGTCAGCATTAATATTTGACCAAAACCACAAGTGTATGAAAGAGCTTGTTCGAGAAGTTCTTTAAAATCAGGATAGCTTTCTACAGCTCGTGGAAGTGACATCCCAAAAGAACATGTCCAAGTCCAAGGGAATCGTCGTACTTTGCCATCTTGGTTGTAAAACTTGATGTCTGTCTTATGGTCAAAGCCCAAAGGTGGAACTTCACTGCATCCCGACACAAATTCAAGTAACTTAGGAAAGGGAATTGTGCCCTCATCTATGAGCCCCTCCCACCACAAGCAAGTCTGTTCTTCTTGTTCTCGGTCTTTGTAACCTTGTGGAGAAAAGCAGACATTGAATAGCTCCCGGAATTTGCTTGCAGTGAGTTGCTCCTCACTATGGGAAAATAAATCATGAAACAATGGGGCAGTCATTTTGATGCAGTGAAAGAAATGAGGATAAACTAATTTGAAGCTTTCCACAAACTGATCCAGAGATGCCTTGCATTTGCTGATCATTAGATGTTCACACAAGACCCTGAGAAGCACTTGCTTCTCCTGGACAGTCCATCGACACTTGTTTATTCCAAGTTTAAGCAGGAAATCAGTTTCCTCTGAGAGTCCAGTGGTAAATGACTCATCAGATAAGGACTGAATCTAACAAAGAGAACAATAAATGTACATCGTAAAGGCAGTGCACATGTTCTAAGCCTTCTGTAGACCCATGCAACAGTGCATTAGTACATTCTATCTCAGTAGTTTTTTTTTTTGAGATTACATATAAAAAAAGGTTCCATCATTGATAAGGGTATCTGAATGAGGGCTATAATAGTTTCCTAAGTAATAACAGTGCTATGTTACGCTTCGCTACAGCTTACTATGCTATGGCCTGACCTCGTGGTATTATGAAGCAATGAAACCAGAAAGTGTACAACAGGGATCAAGAAATGATATTCTCCACAAAGCATCAAAGTAAGCTCAGAGAAATAAAGTGTTTTCCTCTGAAATGTTGAAAGAAAACTAACAAAAGGAAACTAAAAGAACTAAGTAAAATAAATCAAAAGATGTGTTATTCTCTACACCGCCTCTACAAAACAAGGAGCAATCAATCAATAAAAATGATTTTTTCTTTGCAAGGCCGGTGAACAAAAATTGTAAGATAAGAGAAATGGCTTTATCACCAGCTGAGCTTGCGAAAGAGGCAGGAAATGAGGTTCTCACACACTGAAGGGGGGCTGGGCCCAAGTTAGGATGTAAAAAATCGCCGCCAGTAGCTAGTTTAGGATAGACTTCCTCAAGTTTACGCTTCAACTCAGTTGCATTAGCCTTGGAAGGAAAGCCAATTTTTTTCTCAAACCAGCTGCTTGTAGCTTCCATTTCATTTCTTTTGATGGAACTGCTTCTTGTTGAGAATATGAAAGACAGAAATTCCAGGTTTCACGAGGCCTAAAGAACATGGGTGCGTACTTCCCTCTCTTCCTTGGAGGAGCAGAAAAATGATTTCTGCTGTGTGGCGCTGGACGTTCAGTTATTGAGGTGTCGTTAAATTTCGAGTGAAGTGATCGAACTCAGACTGCGCTTCCGATCTTTGATGTGTAAAGGTCTCTGTAGAAATCTTCTATTGCCGACAAAATCTCTTTGTCATTGTATATAAATTTTCCGTTTTCCAATTCAAGCTCGGAGATTGTTTTCTTGTTATAATTTGTTTTCTTCAGATTGAAGAAATAAGAAGTCGGATGTTCTCCTTTTTCTAAGCACCGGCATTTCGACCGAAACAAAAGTTCAATGATTTCTATTCTCTACTGATGTTGCTTATCGCTTTCTCTTGTTTCATCGCAGCATTTCCATGTGTTGATTTCTTTGCTTTCCTACAGAGAACTACATTGCTGCCAAGTTCCTCAGTGTTTCTATTCCATGCCTTTCTTGTAACATTTGTCAGCTCTTCAAAGAGACTCTCAAACATTTCTGCATTTGTTGATCTGTGAGAGACCAGGCGAAGCAGGAAAGCAGAATGCGATATGCATTCATGGAAGTAAAGGCCAAACAACTTTCTGCAAGTAAGTGCTCGGGTTGGAGTTAACACTTGACATAAATGAATTGCATGTCTCCAGCATTAACTATGCAATCTTAAGACCAGGCTTGGTTACCTTATTTTCTCTTGACAATATAATATCTCCACCATTTCACACAAAGTCATCAAAAGAATCCTGACATCTCTAGTTGCTGTTTGATGTAGGGCTATTGTCAAGAAGATCAGAGTCTCTGTAGTAAACCCATCGTATCTTCTCTTCGTTGACTTGAACTTCTAGAATTTGTTTCATATTAATGAGGGTGTCAATGTCTGAGATGTGATGTGGGAGTTGCTCCAGGACATTTTTTTTAAAATTTGGTTCATTGAGCAGTGAAATGCCTCAAAATTGTTACTCTTAGTTTTCTAGGTTCAGGCTCTCCACGGTCAATTCTCCTTCTCCAAAAAGCAATGCAGGAGTCCTTGTTGATCCTCCAAGGATGTCATACAGGTCTTTTGTGAGGTTGGCTTTAGTCTTGTTGATGTCAGCAAATCCTCTGGCTGCCAGCTCTGCTTTAAGGGCATCAACCTTGAAATCTTAAAAGGGATGCAGTTGACCTTTTTTTTCCTTCTACGCCTGCCAACAACAACTTCTGCCACTCTTGAAGTGTACAGTACTTCCTATTATGCATGTACTCTAGGTCATAACTTGGGTTCAAATCACTGTCACATCTGAACAACCTTTGTGACGTCCATGCTGATTGCCAGATTCAAACTGGATAAAAGGGTTGTAACCATTCATGAACCTCATTTCATCTGATAGGTCAATTCCTTCTGCAGTTTTTATGGGCTGCTTCAAGTTCCGCAGATCACCTTGTCTTGTTGGGACAAACTTCATTTGGTCCGCCATGCTTGAGTCACTTTGACCAAGAATGTACAAGTTGCTTTTCTGTGGATGCTTGCACATCCACCTCACTACCGAGCTTTGCCTTGGCTTCTTCATCAGAAAGATGCATGGCAGGGCTGTACACTTCTGTGAGGCTGAAGAGCATATGGCCATAATTGGTCAAAGTTGGGTAGTCATGCCACAGCAGCCAGTGCCTTTTTAGTTGACACGTCTTTAACCTAGCCCTGATTTCCTCAATTTCTCCTTATGTATCTTCATGGATTTTTTTAGCTCTAACTTGAGTTATCATACAAGAAATCACTGTTTATCTTAAGCAGATCCTTTTGGTAGTAATTGCTTTTTTCTGAATATCCTCAAAGGGTATTTTACGTGCTTGCAAATTGCATTTTGGTTTGCTCAACGTTTTCTTCTTCGTTGATTGACAATTTGGAAATGAGTGTTTCCAACACAAGGACTCTAATGTTTTAAATGGGTTGAATAATAAACATGTATTGCAGCTCGACAATGAATGCCCCTTTTTTTCCTTCTGGTAATCTCTTCGCCGCCTTCATTCCAGTTATTGCTTGAAAACTGTTTAAGAAAAGCTTCCTTATGGACTTGTTTCCGAAAAATTGCCGATTTTCTTATCAATTGTTTTGCAAACCCGATGAAGTCATGCTGGCACATGTGAAACTAAGGATATTCTTTGGAGTGTTCTCTGTAAATTGGAACCATTCTTGGAATACTCGAGCACCAAACCTTACAGAAGCCTCACCATGAATCTTCTTAATGCTGGACAGGTTTTTTGTTTCTATGATAAATACTCTTGCCTGTTTCAAAAGGCTTCTAGGTACAGGTTTTCCTGTTTCTAAAAAATATTTTTATAGGATAGATTACTTTGTTTTCCTGTGGAAAATTGAGGTTAACAAGGGTCTTCTAAATCGTAATATGTCATTTGACATTGTTAGTGTATAAATCACGTGTTTATTGGGACCCGCACAAAAACAAGACAAAGAAAGGGACATCAAGTATTTCACAAACCCTTTTTATTTTGGTACTTGCTTCTTTGATTAACTGAAACGGAACCTTACTTAAACGTCTTGTTCTTATGAAAATAAAATGAAAAAAATGGAATAGCATTGCTCCCATCAGCATTTTGAGTGGTCGTTGTTCCAGAAAATTGTCCTTTTAACCCATTGCAGCCCACGTGTTTTTGACATTTTCACAAATTAGCATATTGTTAATAATTAACCCAATGTGCAGTAAAAATTGACAACTTACTGGGTCAAAGAACCAGCACTCCTTTGGTCTAGAATAGCTAGAACTTCTAATTGTCGAATAAAATACCCTACCTGTGAATTAAAGATTACCCAAAAAACAAAGCTGAAGGTAAAAATTTCGAAAATTTGATGAAATTTGATCCTCGCGTCACATGGCAGTAATTTGATCCGCTCTCGAGGAGACGTGTTTGTTTACGCAAGATTAGGCAGTTATCATGTTTCATCAATGAAAATAGAAAGAAAAACAGGCAATAAAGCTTTCCTAATTAAAACATTTATTCAAATAAGTCTTTGTATAGGTCTTAGAAGAAAACGCGTATAAATTTTGCTGCGAGGCGACCGACTCGCAAGCGATTTGAAGCAATTGCGAGTCAATTTTGAAGCAAATTTATCGACCTGTGCGGAGCACGTTTTTCAAAACTTTTGCGAAAATTGTTCGGAATACGAAGAATCGATCAATTAGAATAGTATTTCAGTACAAATCCACAATCAAACCTGTAATTCTTTGTGAGTTGTATTGCGAGAAACGCTCTAACATCACCAGAAAGTCCATGGCGAAAATAATGATTTGAGATGTCCGCCAGCTCGTCGCCTCGGTAAAACTACAAATTTTCCTCGAAGCATAATTTCTTCGCCGTTAATGCTTGGATTTCCGCTGTTGAAACTGTTGAGTATTCCTTAGAAGTTCCTCTTTCGATTTACCGTTTCGAAAAGGTGTGTTTTCCTTCGGAAAATGCGAAATTGGCGTCTTGAATATTTAAGCGTAAAGCGTGTGGCCCGCCATTATCGATGAAATCTGATATTTTCGGAAGACAAAAACCTTTTTGTGTCTAGACCCCCCTAAGACCTAAAAATATATGCGCAAACGATAGATTCTGATTGGTCAGTCTTTTCTAAAGACAATTAGAACGATAGAGGACAAATTTATCCCTTCTAGGGGAGGTAGGAACCTAGCGCGGACATGCGAATTTTATCGGCCGGTTTTGGGCGCCTCGGCCGTTAATGGGTTAAGCATTGATCAGCAAAATCCTTTACAAAATTATATCCGTATAAACTTTGGAAAATAGTGTTTTTTTTTCCGCTGTCTTAAAATGTGTGTTTTCAGAGCAATTTCAAAGTAACCATAGCCCCAAGAGCTTATCTTCTGCTCCACAGTACAGAGGGGTGGGAGGTCTTGTCTCTGCCCCAGTCTTAATCTATCAACAGGCTTGACAAAATGGCGCTGAAAATCGTTAACCACCAAAAGCCAGCATATTTTACGAATGGGAAAAGATAATCCATATAATTCCAGGATATGAACAAATATTTCATTACAGTTGAGGTATTTCTTCTTAAAATTGCCTTGTATATTTGTACAACTGGTTCATATCTTGTAAAATTGGGGGGTGAAAGATCTCGCAAACAGCATTTTTGATAATCCTCTAAATTGAACCTCATAACTAACCAAGAAAACAAAAACCCAGATATCTTTTCAAGGCTAATCCATAGACACTGATTCTTGCTCGTTTAGATTTATGACGTTTTAAGGTAATACAGGTACGGTAAGTTTTCCCATTTTAACACAAATGAAACATACAATTTTGATACTTTGGTTGCTATGGTAACGATATTAACTGGAAATCTGGGGAATATTAAGCCTACTACGGAAAAGAATTTCAGGATGATTGCTTTTAACCTAAGCCAAAAATTCAAAATTTTTAAAGTAGCCTCGTTTCCCTGCCCTAGCTATGCCTTAAGCAGCCTGAGCTGTACTTACTTGCATGACTTTGCTATTTGCTGTTCAGCTTGAAGACGAACAAGACTAAGGGTAGTGTTGTCACCCGGCCTCCTGTTGGTTTACTTGATGATACCCTGCAAGCTGTTAAATTGCCTCTCTTCTTGTTCTAGGCTGACCTTCCTGAAATGATCCTGCTCTTTTTGGCAGCATGTGCAGTAATTGAGTGGCAGTACCTTCCATAAAACTTCCTGCTTGTCAGGATTTCAGGTTGGCCAGTATCTCCTTTGAAAGCATTCCATGCACGAATGTTGTGTTCTGGAGACGATGTACAAGTCTTGGTAGCAAAAAAAAATCATGCAAGTGATACACGTTGTATAATTTTGTTTGTGTTATGCTTACAGTCTGAGACAATTTGTCATCTTCGACTGTCACTTAACAATGAAACACATTAACCGGGCTATTATGTAGGAATTTAAAATTTTTAATTATGATTAGTTTACTTCACATTTTTTGTTATCTGGTAAGGTTATACATGTTAACCACGTGATTGATAGCCATGTACTGTAAGTTACTGCAAAAAATGTTGTTGGTTGTTGAATGTATTGTTATACAAAGAGAACTCAGTGAGAAGGGTTTTTTTTATAATAATCTTTATTGGTGCAGAAATTCAACATAGTACAACATCACAAAAAAAAAGAGATGAAAATACAAGACGAGAAATAAGGTCAAGAGGTCCCGACCAGATGGCAACCCCTTGTCGATTAGAGGTCCAAAATCTATACTTTTCCGGAACCATTGTGTGTACCACAAGCGACACCTTACTCAACATTTCTATCACCTCAGGCCTCAGAAGTTGCACTATTGGTTCCGCTGCCATCCTATCTTTATTTCGTACGCATTCCAAGGTGAGCATTTTTCTTAGCAGTTTGCGGACATCAGAGTCTGTTGAGTCTCTCAACGTGCAGATTAATTCTCTGCTTTGCCATTGATTTTTGCCAGGCGGTAAAATTTCAGGTTAAATGACTCCAAGCTGAACTTTTGAGCTTGCTCGTTGAGCCCAAGAAACTCGATGATATTTCCTGTTTATGACGAAAGTAATTAGTTGTCTTCCGTGACTTTAACCCTGGTCTTATATCTTTCTGCTGGCCTCTCTTCTCCAGCGCGATAGAAACTTACTATCGCTTTCAATGGAGCCATCGCAACCAGTTATCATTAAAGAAGGTAGAAAGTTGTAAAATACTAGACCTGTCAAAACGTCTATCAACTCCGCAACGGCATATGCGACAAATTATGCAGACACTTCTAACACTTCCAATTTTGATCGGCTTTTCTCGCAACCTGAACACATAAATGCATAACACATCGGACAACAGAAGATCTCGATAACTTCACTTTTGTGGTTAGATATTTTATGGTTAATATTTTATAATGGCTAATGGTTAAAATTCTTTCATTTTTACACCTAACGGTTATCCCCACTGAGGCCCTCTAAGTAGGTTTCGTCGGCTCCTTTTTGTGCCAGTGCTTCCAGTATATCCCCTGTGGCTGACAAATGGAATGCACGATGAATGCCAATACCCTTGATAGTTTTCTATTAATTACACCCAACAGCAATGTAAATTTCTTGAACCTGCCTCTTGTTGACCTTTAGCCCTTCTAGGATTTCAAAGAGGTCAAAGAAATCCCCATCACCCCTTAGTGTGACCTTGACTGTAACCAAAGGAGGAAATTTCAGGTATCCCACAATGCCTCGCTTCCAACTATATTATCAACTCGATGTTGATACGTGATCTCGCATTTGCGATGGGGCTTTTCGGAGTGAACGCTGAACTGCTCTCTCCGTTGCCATTGCTTTACGTGAATTGCTTAGATTTAGACAGTCAGAGTTATGTCAATTTGTCAAACTTAGCCTGCTGTCGGTTTCTTACGGTCATGGGACACGTTAGTTTTCCAAAAGACTTACGAGAGCAGCTTCTTTGCTTGCTTGTGCGATCAGAAAAATTGAACGGCCGCTTGCCACTCGACTCTTCTTCCACCTGTTCCATGCATTTACCGTTTGCTTGAATATCGACTTAAAAGGAAGCATTTATGTCACCACTTGATGTCCTTACACGAATAGAACCAAACAGAATCGTGCTTAAAGTACTGTTCATTTCGACCGGGAAAACGAGTGATCGTTCAAAAGCAGTTTAATACTATAAAAGCATTATGCAGTTGTTTACATGTTTGGCGCCAATTTAGGCAAACTTCAATGAACACAAATTCCTTCAAAACATGGGGACTTAAGGGGACCTTGAATAAAATTCAAAGGAGATACTATTCGAGCAACAACAGGCAAGATTTCACTCTAATGTACCCAGGATTGAACTTGCTAGGGTCAAATTTGGGTCAAGCATTTGAGAGCCGCGAACGAACAAAGCGAGTCGATGATGCATACCACTCCAAACAATTGTATGTTTTTCTTTATTCTTAGGCAAATTAGCTGGGAAATTGTAATGCAAGCTTGAACTTAATTGCCAAAGCAATACTCAAAACGATTTAACTTACATTCTCAGATCCTAAATAAGGAAAAATAGCCACTTGAAATTCAGTCAATTTCGGACTGCGCGCTCGCCCTCGCATCGATACTTGACACCTTCTAGTCGATAATTTTTCGCGGAGACTCATGGGATACCTGATTTCTCCTCCTTTACTGTAACCTTAATCAAAATCAAACAAAACATTCATGTTAGGACTTGGATACTCCCTTCAGCTAATAAGAGGTAAAAGGTAGTTAAGTTCACTCCTAGTGCTTTGTGCAAATATGGGTAGTTGTGATGCAAATAATAAATTATTAAAAATAATGGTGTAGAATTAATTGTTAAGGAAGAGTGGCAACTGTTTTTTGTTAAATATCTGAACAAATTTGAATGGGACTGAAAAATCAAACTTGCACATTTTTAGTTTGTCAGTCTCAGACTATAAAGTGTAAGTGTAATTATTTCCTTATATGAACAAAGATTGCACCTCAAACCTTCTTACAACCAAAAGCCAAGAGATCTCAATCTTGTGTTAGGGCAAAATCTGCATATCCTCTATACATCAGATAAGCTATCTGAGCATCCAATTCATAGGGGGAAATGATGTATTTTACTTTTTCTGCCAAACAAATCTGCATCAGAATAAAAAAACTGTAATTGTGCTACATTTGATTTTGAGTATTAACCACGTCTTATTTTGCCTTGTCCACTACTATGAAAAGTGAATTTTAGCAATACTAATCAGGTCTAATCAGTGTTATTTTTTCAGTGATGTTGCATGAGCAAAAGCGTAACCAGATTACACGTACAAGAATGCGCAAGCTTATATTTATGCACTCGGTGATATTGTCGAATGTAATTTCCGCGGCTTGACCTCGAAGCTTGTTTGCTTCTTTGGGAGAAATGTCATCTTCTGTAGCTTTACTGAGTTTTTTTTTCCTCTGAGTGATTGTAGAAAAGAAAAAGTTTACATGAAATTTGCATGCCAATGGTCGTGATGGGAGAAAATTTTCCCACCTTTGTCTCCTATTACTTTGCCTGGTTTGGCTGCCAAAGACAAACCGTCAAACACGAGTAACACCAGCCTTTTTCACTGTACGTAAACATTTCAGGAAAATTTCACCAAACCTTGAGTAGGAAATTACAAAACAAGAAACTTTAGCTAAAGCATGAGAAAATCGAAAGTAAGATTCAGATCGATCGACAATTTCAAAATACTTTTCACCTATCTCGCCTTCCACTCTGTGCGAAAGACAGTCAAACCCTTGTGCAGCCAGCAGGAAGCATCAATAGCTGCTGTTTGACCAGAAAGATCACGGAGATTCCTCTTTTTGCAATACAGTAGAATCTCGATTTAACGAATACGCTAGGGACTGGCCAAATTTGTTCGTTAAATCGAGGGTTCGTTATATCGAAAACCTCGATATAACGGACTTGAGGGGAAACCACCAAAATGTTCGTTATATCGAGGTCATAGTTAATGTCATAGGTCATAGTGATAGTTTTTGTTCCTGAAAAGCCCCATTGGGGAGGTAACAACAAAGTATGTATGTATTTGTAACACAGGTGACTTCTGTCACGCCAGTCAATGCAATTTTCCTCACACAGAAGTGCGACAAGTTCCGCGTTTTGAGATGCAATTCATTAAGCGTGGTGGCTTTCAGTAGCAATTATTTTCACTTTGAAGCAGACACGCACCTTTTGTTTACAAAAAACGACACTTTCAGAGAAGTTTTAATAAAAACTAAACTAGTGAGCAGCACTCTGCGAACTTTAGTTGTATAACTTCTTTATTTCTCCTACGCGTTTCGTGTGACTAACGCACACTTCGTCAGGGAGTTTAACAATACAACATGATGCGCCTGTATATATACCTAACTCATGCTTAGAGTTTACATTTCGTAAAAACACACCTACAGAATTACATATAGGAAAGACAAACACCGCGGTAATGCATCTAGGAAACAGGCGGTAGATTTCGGCAAGGTGTGACATACTATGTGCGTGATATAATTTTGGGGCCCACAGTTTTAGTCAGGTGCGAAAAAGCGAGAATTTCATAGTTTTAGCTAAAACTGTGGGCCCCAAAATTATTAAATTAACCAGCAGCAGTTTATGTTTAATGAAAGAATTCTTTCAATGTAGATTGCCTCTTTCTTTTGGCTTGCAAAATGTGTTTTCCATTGCCGAGAGGGAAGGCAGAAATTCTCGCTTTTTCGCACCTGACTTGTTAAAGGATTTGTTGACTGTTGATCTGTTCAGCGTTTATCTTCTGTCGCGTGTTGACATTGTAATTCGTTATATCGAGGTAGATTTTACGTTTGGGTTTCCGGATTATGTTCGTTATATCGAGGTTCTATTCCATACATTTTACTGTAACTTTGGCCGGGACATCGAATATCATTCGTTATATCGAGGACTTGGTTAAATAGACACTCGGTATTGTGAGATGTTCACTCTACCACATCAAGAAGCAAATGACAATATTTTGGCTGAACGACCACAATGCAAAGCGATCATAGTGTGTACACCACCTGGGCTATTGTCAACACAATCAGAGTCTTTCTGTAGTAAACCCCTCGCATCTTTTCTTTGTTGAGTTGAAGTGCTTGAATTTATATCAGTGAGGGTATCAATGTCTGAGATGTGATGTCAGAGTTGCTCCGGGACATTTTTAACTTGGTTCATTGAGCAGTGAAGGGCCTTAAAATTGTTGCTCATAGTTTTCTAGGTTCAGGCTCTCCACGGTCAATTCTCCTTCTCCGAAAAGCAATGCAGGAGTCCTTGTTGATGCTCCAAGGATGTCATTCTGATCTTCTGCCAGTTCAGATTTAGTCTTGTTGATGTCAGCAAATCCTGACTGCTAGCTCTGCTGTAAGGGCATCAACCTTGAGATCTTAAAAGGGATGCAGTTGACTTTTTTCCCTTCTATGCCTGCTAACAACAACTTCTGCCGCTCTCGAAGTGTACAGTACTTACTATTATTTATGTACTCTAGGTCATAACTTGGTTTCAAATCACTGTCAGATCCTGAACAACCTTTGTGACCTCCATGCTGATTACCAGATTCGAACTGGATAGAAGGGTTGTCACCATTCATGAACCTCATTTCATCTGATATTTCAATTCCTTCTTCTGTTTTCATGGGCTGCTTCAGGTTCCGCATATCATCGTGTCTTGTCGGCACAAACTTCACTTGGTCCGCTATGCTTGAGCCACTTTGACCGAGAATGTGAAAGTGGCTTTTCTATGGATGCCTGCACATCCACCTGGCTACCGAGCTTAGCCTTGCCTTCTTGATCAGAAAGATGTATGGCAGGGTCATACACTTTTTTGAGGCCGAAGAGTATATGACCATTATTGTACAAAGTTGAGTAATCATGCCACAGCAGCCAGTGCCTTTTAAGTTGACACATCTTTAGCCTTGCCCTGATTTCCTCAATTTCTCCTTATGTATCTTCATGGATTTTTTTAGCTCTAACTTAATTTCATTTCCACTTGAGTTATCATACAAGAAATCAGTGTTTATCTTAAGCAGATCCGTTTGGTAGTAATTGCTTTTTTCTGAATATCCTCAAGGGGTATTTTACGTGCTTGCAAATTGCATTTTTTTTGTTCAACGTTTTCTTCTGCGTTGATTGATAATTTGGAAATTAGTGTTTCCACCACAAGGACTCCAATGTTGTATGTACAATTTTCGATGCACTGCTTGATACTTCTTTTTGGTTTTTCATTGGAGCAAGCCACTGGAACTGAAATGTCTCCACCATTTTGCTTTCATATCGCCCGTCAAACCCTGAATCCTGTAAATAAAAGAAAAAACATTGTTAACCAATGAGGATTACTAAACCTTTTCATTTTTGATAAATTTCATGTATTGACTGTCATACTTATTTCAAGGTTATTTATAATTTATTCTTAAAGTGAGACAGTGTGATGACCTGTTTAGTTCCTTTTCGTGGAAATGCAAGTCTGAAGGTGACCCATGACCCAATTTACCTGTATATTAAATTGTTATTGAGTGATTAGTGGTGTGTTACGTTTCATTCAAATCTGACATTACATGTCAGAACTTAGATTACTTGGATTTTCATGCCTTCATCAGACCAACAATTAAAAACTGAAAACTATTTTAACTTTTTTTTGTGAAACTCAGTGCATGTATGTTGCAGAAACGGGAAAGATTCTTTACAAACCATTCTCTCCATGACGACAGGATGGAACTGCTCCGCCCTACAACAACACGAATGCCAACGTGAAAGGTAAATAATAGATACTTAATTTGTAGTAGCACCTCAACGATTACTTACATCAGGTCCTGTTGCAAAATTTAGCCAGTTGGAATTTCAGCTTGGGAATATTGACTTTTTTTTTTTTATTAAAAAAAAAAACTTTAAAGATATTAATACGATAAATTAATCTATAAGATTGTCAAGTGTCATTTGTTGTTATTCATTTCTATATTGCTTGTGTGGGAAAGTTAACATTGATTGACAAATAACATATAGTTTCCTTCGCTTTCTCAATTTAACACCAGCGACCTCGAAGAACTTAATCACTGAATCAGTAGTGACTAATTTTCCTTCTGACTATTAACAGTCATCTATTACAGGCTTACTGGTACTGTCGTTACCACCGAAAAATGAAATTATACGGAACCGTGGCCGTGGTGTAACAAATCTTACCTGAGTAAAACGAAATCCTTCTCCAATTAGGATTGGGAGAACGTTCTGTGGAGAAAAGGCAATTGAAGGGCTGGATGCACACTTGCCATTTTCCTCTATTCCAGTGCATGAAGTTTGGTCACTACTGAGCAGATCTTTAGCGACTCTTTCAAGGTGGGAAGATTCCAAAGTATCCAGCATGCCCAACTTTAAAACCATGTCCTCATAAATAAAGCATTACAGAGTCTACTTTCCATTGATATAGACAATCCAATGGACAGGCTGAAATGGCCCTGTTTGTTCGGCATAGGAATAATTGTGCAAGGGGTACTAAACAAGCACCGCCTCAGGGACATGAGCGAGAGGTTCGTTTTCAACTATAGGTGAGTGTTTTTTTGTGACATGCAGTATCTCACCACTAAAAGCAGCACCTTAAAGTTCCCTATGCCACTTTTCCAGAATATCATTATCCGTATAAGTTGAACTTGATTTCCCCTCAAGTATCCTTCGTAACAGACCTTTCACACTAGCTGCAGTGACCGGGATATAGTATCTGGGGATTTCCATGTCGCTGACTTTACTCGAGTTCACATTGCTAGCGTCATCATTTTCACTGCAAACTTAAAACTCCAAAGACCTTGCCGTTCTACTTTCCGAGTCAGTGGAACAACGCTCGATTCTGGAAATCTTAAGTAAGGTTGACATTGCTAATTCGAGAGTAAGAACAACTAACGAACAGGAAACACATAAGACACAAGGGTGAGAGAGACGAGAAAAAAAAAAGGTTCTAGCACTGAGCACAAACTACATTGCCAACGTTGTTGTCAATTTAAGAAACTATTTCCTTTCTGCTACTGAACGAGTAGTAGTGGAATGCGTGGTTGGGCCAGTAAAGGAAGTGTTCCAGTTCCAAAGGTTGGGGATCAGCTGATTCATTCCAGGTCATATAAGAGCATGACTAGGAGGAACAAGTACACCGTTAAATTCAAGCCTGGCTATGGAGAGATCATGTTTTATGTTAAGGTTGACCTGCAGTACCCGATTTCTTTATTTTGAAGTGAGAGCTACAAATGAAAAACACCAAACTATTATACACTGAACAATGTTCATGAATGTATTGATCTTGTTATTGCTGATGTTTCCTACACTGATGCTACTGTTCCCCACTTCGTTCCAGTGACCAGGAGTGATGATTGCATTACTACCATCCCAGTGGAGAACATTCTTCAACTAAGCTTCCACGTTGACTGTGGACATGATATTCCTTCTTTTCTGGGTTTTTCTATAATCAGTATGAAAAGGACCGATATGTTATCACTGCCAACCATGTTAATACACACCATAACTTCGTAAAGACAAACTGCAGTCTTTGATTCTTCAAACCTAAAACCAGCGATCTCTCCTCAGTATTTGTTTGCATGTATTAAGCTTCAGCTGCTTGAAGTTACATTTTTGAAATGTTTAATCGGGTTTTAGTTCTCTTTTTCTCCATAAATATTATTTTTTTATTCTAATTTTTTTTTAAATAATTACAATTTCCAGGAAAAAATGCCACCACTTCGTTAAATCGAGGTTCCACTGTATACCGTTAAAGCGAATTTTTAAACTTATGTTTCTTTGTATCTGAGTGTCTGGCATACAGCCGGTTTGATTAAGTCTCCTTGTCTCACTTAATAGGTAAAACAACTTGAAAATGTAAAATGTTGAAACATGAAACTGAAGAACAGGAAATTAATAGCTAACCTTTTTCAGCTATAACTGAGTCTTTTTACCTGGCTCCTTTGATATAAATGGTTTTAAAGTTTGTTGATCTAATCGGGCTTGTGACATTACTTGAACATGACATTTTATTCAAACGGCAATGTCACACTGTAGTACCCAGACTATCTCGAAGCTAAGGTTAATTGATAGTGGCGCACTTTCTATACTAGCATCCGGAGTTTGAGCTTAGAGCCCCATGTGCAAGGCATTCTGGGCTAGGCCAAGCAAAAAGTGAGCACCAAGAGGTTGCAAACATGACAGCACTATTGTGCTCTATAAGTACCATCACAAAAGAAGTTGAAAAGCTTTTATTTTGTAAATGTAAGTGATTCTAACTACACAATTGGGCTATTAAGAGGTCAAGAAGGCATTGGAGAGGTGAGTAATTATTATTTATTGAATGTTTTTTGCTTTATTTTTTTTCGTGAAATGGGTTGCTACAACTACGCGGCAATTTGCCTGTTATTCTGCAATCTTTCAGATCTTTGTTCCCAGATTTGTTTTTGAAAACTGCACATAAATTATTTATCTTGCACGCTTAAAAGATGATGGGATGTGGACACAGAAATTGTGCTGTTTTTGGTTGCCACAACAGCGGTAAAAGACTCAATAAATGGAGTGGAGAGATGTGCGAGGTGCACAATTCGTTTCGCTGTAAAACGCCATGCGTCTGTGAACCACTGTTCAAGCTTTTTGCTTTTCCCACCATAAAAAGAATAGCAACGCCAGGTAACGCTGGATAAAGCTTATGAAACGCCAAGATGTTAGAGGGAAACCCTGGGAACCTAAACCATCATCGAGAGTATGTAGTGCTCACTTTGTTTCTGGCAAACAAAGGG